>NW_008357164.1:2118697-2172102 GCF_000622305.1 Nannospalax galili
CATCCATATTCCAGTCAATCAAGAGACTGATGAAGAATAAATCTCTTAGTTATGTGATGATTTCCATCTAATGTAGTACTCTGTGTGTTATTTTAACATTCCTGAGAGTGTCTGGCATAGAAGATACTCAGAAGTCACTAACAAATATGTCCAAAATGACACATCCATGACCTGACAATTCTTTATTTTTCATAGGTAAGAAAGACTGAACGTAAGAGGTATTATGGAAAGTGGAGCTAGTGCTCTTACTGCTTTCGAACTAAGCAGGATTAAAAGAAAATTAAATGAATCCCTCTTTGTTAGGCTACATTTAAAGCCAGGCTGTGTTTAAGGTCCTGCTGCATTGAAAATTACAAAGTTAAGATGAAAATCCAATGCTGTGTCTAAACAATATCTGAAACTTAATATAGGTAGGAAATCAAGGCTGCTTTTCTGCATCAGATTCCCAGGCAATGGTGGTATGTTCCTATCTTACCAATGTGATTTCATAACTGATAGTCTATAACAGGAGAAAATAAAGTTCGTCAGTGCTATCATTAATGAAAATCAACAGTTTTACACTGCCATAGCTTTTAACACATTTTATTCAAATTCAGCTTAAAATTTTGGCTTTCCTGTTGAAGCAAAAGCATTATGTATCTTGTGAATGAATGAAGTGAACAAAGGAATTTAGGTAAGTGGAAGACAAACCATCTTTTGTTCAGACCACTTGTAAACTAGTACTAAAAGCTTTGCGCTTTCCTGGAAATTAATCTCTGCATCACTAAATCACCAAAAGAAGTACTTACTGCACATAGATAAGGACCTAATCAGGAGGCTGATCTGCTGGGATCAATAATTCTCAAGAGGCTGTGAAACACTGGGGGAGAAAGAACATCCCCTAGAGGGTTCTTAGTCTCATTCATAAAATAATTTAAGAATGAACCCAAAGGGAAGCTTTAGGACAATTTTATTAGAATTCTAAGAAAAAATCCTCAGGGCAGGCAAGCTGGTCATCTTGGCAGCTGCCTTGAGGAGGAGAATGGAGGGGAGAAGGAAAGGAAGCCATGAAGCTATGGTGGCTGAGAGCCTGCATGGAGGCTCACTGGCAGCCACATGGCTGGGAGAAGTAAGCTTTAGAGAAAAAGTAAAGAAATCCAAGATGCTAGAGCAGCCAAAAGCATTAAGGAAAGCATGCTTAGAAAAAGGTATATGAAGAAGAAAAAGGAAAGATTACGCTTTTTCAAACAATTCGGAAAAGCGGGAAGCCTTACAGAGACCTACATGTCTGCTACTGGGACCTGAAGCTCTACGCTGGGAGGTGGGATTCCAGGAAGGAAAAATTCACTATCTCATTAACTCACTAGGTATTCCACCCATCTATTTAGCATGACTTAAGGAGGCCCTGCCTTCCTAGGGATGGTCCTATGACCAGGTGATTGACCTGTGAAATTGAAAAGCTGAGTCTTCCAACAGATACAGATTTTATATTCTTGAACAGTTAAACTTATGGAGTATTTACTACTCTAACAGTTGGAAGCACAATCAAAATGGAAATCATACATAAAGATAAAATGTATCATTGACACCATCAAATTATATGGCATAAATTCTTCCATGCTCTCAAAAGAGCCAAAAGTGCTCTGTGTGTTTATTTGCAGTCAATGGGCTATCAGTGGTGCAAGGATATGGGCCACAGAGGCAGGAGGCCCAGCTGCATTCTGTCATCCACAGAAGCCTGAGGAAGTCCCCTAATCTTTTAGGGACCTTGACTCAGACCAAACTGTGTCCCAGGCTTTGATGCTATGGATTTCAGGATTACCCAGCATGAGGCACAGTTGGAGTTCACAGTTATTTATTATAAGCTTAGACATGAGGGCTAAAAGAGAAGCACCCAGAAAGAAAGATATAACATGAGTAGGTGCTTCTCAAAGACTAGGTACATTTCATCGTCTGTACAATATTCATAAACACCATTTCAGTAGGTTTAGGAATTACTATCTTCAAGGGGTTGCCAGGGTATACAAATGAAGAACAGAGTAGTTCCTGGGGGCAACAGACAGAATTACAGTTGGTAAGGTAAAAGTCTCAATCACAGGGATGCAGGAAAGTAAAACATCTTTACTTCAAATAGTCTTATTGAAATCCCAGAAAATGTCTGGAAAAAGGAATGAGGCCCTGCCCGAGGTCATGTGCAACTGGCTTTCAGCCTGAATCATTTCCATTTTAATATAAAACATCTGTATGTTATTGGAAAGGAATATTAACTGTATGTGAGCGACCTTTACAGCCAATGTTGATTTTGCTGGAATTCTTGCCTCTCAGTTGATAAGGATTTCAACCAGACTCTGGGGTGAGGGACTTTGTTCCCTTTCCATAAGCCCCATAATTTTCTTGTCTTTCTAGCCTGCCTCAGTTACCATCAACAGCCAAGAGAGACCACTCTCCTTTTCTAGAGACTCCTAAAGCAGAAAGAGGAGGTAAAGGAACAGGGACAAGAAGGCACTATGCCACCTACCCTACTACAGGTTTCCTGTGCTTGGATAAGGTGTAAACCTAGAAGTGACATCAGTGTTTAAAACTGAAAGAGAATTTTGCTTATATGTAGTGGACTGTTGTTGCTCTGTGTGCATGTCTGTGTGTTTGCATATGTATGCATGTGCACTTGAGCACGTACACATGCAGGCCAGAGGATAACGCTGGGTATCAATCCTCAGGTGTCATCCTTTTATTTATTTATTTATTTTTTCAGACAGGGTATCTGCATCACGCAGACTGGCCAGTGAGCTTCATAGATCCGCCTATCACCACACTCAGCTGTTTTTGTTTGTTTTTTAATGTGGGCTCTAGGGATCAAACTCAGGTTTCCTGCTTTCAAAATCACTTTATGTACTGAGCTATCACCCCAACCCAGTAGCAGATTGCTTTAAAAATCAAAATGAATATGCAAGCTAAGGAATATGACAGAAAAGAGAAAGTCAATAGATACTTGCAAAATTGAAGAACTTTTTTTTGGGGGGGGGTAGCTCCATTCAACCACTCAGCTATTTAAAGACAAAAGCATTTATTTCTATAGGACAGACTTGAAAAGAACCACGAGATAAAAAAGTACATGTACATTTTAACTGAGTAAGAAAAATCAAAGTTTACTTTCCTAAAAGTTAACAAGAAAAATTTGCCCACATAGGTACACCAAAATTTTATATTTTTCCTATGTAAAATGTTTTCCAGTCTTATGGCTGAGATTCCTCTTCTCTCTTTGTTCTATTTTTTCACAGTGAAATCAAAGAGAAATGTTCAAAACTAAAGTTTAATCATTCCTTCCACACACTCCTACTTAAAAAAGTCTGTACATTTCCAGCTGTTCTGATGCTCAGGGCTCCTACCAGATCTGTAAGGTTCATATAATGTAGCTCTACCCACTCAATATTTTGGGCCATTTCCCCTAACAATGCATAGTTTAGTGCTACCTGACTCACACCCATCAAGCACATTAAGAGATCAGTAAGACACACTCTGGTTATCCAGACTGCAGTATCTGAATGTGGATGACCTGCAGTAAGGGGTGTTTCTGACCGCAAGGACTAATCTCAACTTCACTGCATTCTGGGCTTGGATGCCAAGTCAGACACCAGAAATCACGTCGTGTAGGTGTGTGACTATCCTGTCCGGTCATCAGTATCCTCAGCTGTGCAGATGTGTGCTTGTACATTTTCGAGTACTTCTTTTAAAAATTTTATTTTTATTTTATGTATATGAGTTATTGATCGCATGCATGTTAGCACACCGGTGTCATGCAACGGCCGCAGAGGTCAGAAGAGGTCGTCGGATCCCCTGAACTGGAGTTAAGAATGAGGGTTAGCCACTACGTGGGTGCTGGGAATCCAACCTGGGTCCCCTGCAAGGCAGCCAGTGTTCTCACCCACTGAGCATTCTGTCAAGCCCCCTGGATAGTTCTAACTGGAGACCGACAGTTCTGTTTAATAAACTGTGGCAGGGACTCAGCAGGCTGTACTCGCACCCTAATTAAAGAAAACCCAACGCTGGTCTAGTTTTTGTCTAAACACGGTTGTGCCGACATGGTCCATCCTGAGCTAAATACCGGACTGGATACCTTTGTGTCACCACTCCCAATTCTAAGAATACACTGTGCATTTCCACACCGTGCCCCATTCAGTCAGAATCAGGTTCACTTCAGCAAGACGGATCAAGACCTAACCCGGCGGCTGCAGCTAGCCATTACCGCTCGCACATGCGCACTGCGTATTCTTCCGACTGCTTCCCTCCCGGGGCTGAGGGTCCTCTCTCCTTACAACTTTAGCTTTTTAACACTTATGCTTCTTTCGGTCACAAGTTTTAATACTTTAGTTTTAATACTGTCAGCCGTCATCTTCACATCATTGGGACTTCTCGCCTCTCAGACACCGTCAACTCCGGCTGCAGCTCCTGCCACCACCCATTCTCGCGAGGAGACCAAAATCTCGCGATAGTTCCGGGGTTCCAGAATCCTTAGCGCGAAGCGGAAATCAGCTTCTGAGGACCCTGGGGTTCCTAGGGAAGCTTCTTCGAGACTCCTCCGCGGCTGGTTCTCCAAGGAGGATGGCGGCCGAGCCGCCTATGCCGCTTCCGCGAGGCGGTCCAACCTCCGCTTCGCTCTCCCCGCCCCGGGGTGACCGCACGCTCCTCGTCAGGCACCTGCCGGCCGAGCTGACGGCGGAGGAGAAGGAGGACCTGCTGAAGTATTTCGGGGCGCAGTCGGTGCGAGTGCTGTCCGACAAGGGGCGTCTGGTAAGCCTGCACCCAGAAGCCGAGGGCTGCGGCCCTCCTCCGCCCCCGGAACGCCGCGCGGCCCGGCCTGCCTCCGCGGCCGCACTGACACAAGCCGGGAGTTGCGCTTGGCGGTGTCTTTGTACACGTCCTGGAGTCGCAGTTTGCATTGGGAGATAATCTGATAGCTTCTTCCAGATGCTTCAGAGGATGAAGAGGGTCACCATGAAAAGTTCCCCATGCGACAGGGAAGGATGCTTAATTTTTTGTTTATTTTTCTTTATGTGTATGGGTGTATTGACTATATGCATGTAAGTGCACCTGTCATGCAATGCCCGCAGAGGTCGGAAGAGGGCGTCGGATCCCCTACAACTGGAGTTAGATGGTTGTTAGCTACCATGTGGGTGCTGGGACTCGAACCCGGGTCCTTTGCAAGAGCAACTAGCTCTTAACGTCCGAGCCTGCTCTCCAGCACTTAAGGAAGGTTATTTTAATAGTTAAAAGTTTCCACGCCGAAATGCTTAGTTGTTTTTTTTTGTTTTGTTTTGTTTTTTTTTTAATATATGTATACTCGAGAGATGTGTATGTTGTTGTGTTCACTAAAATATTAATGCCAATGTTAGGTTTAAGCAAGATGATTTTGATGGAGCTAGAGAAATTTATTTTTTTTATTTTTTATTTTTATTTTTAGTTTCAGGAGATTCTAATTGTACAGTCAAGGTTGAGATCTGCTGAGTTTTATTATTTATTTATATTTATTTTTCGTGTATATAACTCTTGCCTGCGTGTATGTAAGTGTACCTGTGTTGTGCAAAGCCCGTGCAAAACCCTGGATCTGGAGTTAGGGATGGTTGTTAACCACACTGTGGGTGCTCAGAATCGAACTTGGGGTTCTGAGCAAGAGCAGCCAGTGCTCTTAACCACTGAGTCATCTCTTGAGCCCCAAGAATTGCCAATTTTTAAGAAAGGTCAGTCTGGAACGCTTTGAATGTTGTATATACCTACAAATACAAATACAAATGCTCTATTTTGGCTCAATTTAAGTATACTCAGTTCATCTTAGATTGGACAAAATTAGGATTTATAATATGCAAGTAATTTATAAACAATCAGTACTTACCAATAATGTGATGATTTGTTTAACCTTTGTATTATAGTTTTGAAAATACTTGGAACTTATATTAAAAAGAACCAAGAGTTTTGAAAGGAATTACAAAATAAAGCAAAGAGAAAATAGTTCTTGAGGAATGCTTTTTCTGTTGGTGAAGGTTTTAAAATTTTACCTTGGACTGTGTTGAAGGAACATTTTAGAACTTTAGCAGGCTTAAATGTGTGTAGGGCTGGAGAGATGGTGCAGTAGTTAAGAGCACTGACTGCTCTTCCAGAGGACCCTGGTTGGGTTTCCAGTACCCACACAATGGCTAACAACCATCTATAAATCCAGTTCCAGGGGATCCAGTGCCCTCTTCTGACTTCCATGGGTAGTGCATGACACCAGTGCACTTACATACACACATACAGACAATACACTAATACACATTAATGAAATAAAAATGTGTGTTGGGGGGGTGCCAGCTCTGGTTGTGTGCACCTCAGGAGGCAGAGTCAGGTAGATCTCTGTGAGATCAAGGCCACCTAGGTTCACCTTGTGATTTGCAGGTGGGCTGTGAGTAGGAAGACCCTGTGAGTTTTGGACAAAGATGCATGTTAAGGAAATTTGAGTACCACTATTGCCTAACAAAGAGGGATTCATTTAATTTTCTTTTAATCCTGCTTAGTTCGAAAGCAGTAAGAGCACTAGCTCCACTTTCCATAATACCTCTTACGTTCAGTCTTTCTTACCTATGAAAAATAAAGAATTGTCAGGTCATGGATGTGTCATTTTGGACATATTTGTTAGTGACTTCTGAGTATCTACACCTGAGTGCAGGGGACCTTATGCTGCTGCCAGAGGCCTCAGAACCCATGGAGCTGAAATTACAGGTGGTTGCAAGTCAGACACTTGGGTCTGCTGGAAGAATACGGCACACTCTTACCAGTGCACCATCTCTTTAGCCCGCAAATCATAGAAATTTTTAAAGTTTTGTCTGTTGAAATGCTTATATTTATAAATCATGCTGTTTATATTTGTATGCTTTAAAGGTTGAATAACTTTCAACCCAAAGAACTCTGACCCAAGAAAAATTCAAAGCAACTAGATTGAAACTAGTAATCCTCTAGTTTTCAGTTACCCTTTCCCATAATTTTATTAATATACCAAATTCTGTTGATAAATGTTGGACTTTTTTTTTTATGAGAAACTTAAACTGTATTGAAATAATACATGTCTTAATTCTCTTTCAGAAACATACAGCATTTGCTACTTTCCCTAATGAAAAAGCAGCAATAAAGGTATACCTTTTTCTTTATTATTAAAGCTACCAGAGAGTTCTTACTATCCTACTTAGGACAAAATGGGAGGTACTGTTTAAGTGTAGTTTTTAAAAGCAAAATCATTCATAGCCTGAAAGTTTGTCCAACAGGCTATAATTAGCTTGTTAGCTATCAGAGCTTGTTCAGTGTCTAGATACTGATTAGTGGAGCTGGTGCTGGTTCAGTGCTTAAGAGCACTGGCTGCTCTTGGAAAGGACCTCGGTTTGGTTCCTAGCACCTGCATGGTGGCTAACAACCACCTATACTCCAGTTCCAAAGCATCTGACGCCCTCTTGTGACGTCTGTGGGCACTGTATGTGGCTGGGGTGCACTTACATGTACTCAGAGGATATAAATATAAAAGATTTATAAGAATTGTAGATTAACTGTTAAAGTAAGGCTAATTTCATCTATAACTTAAAAACAACCAAGTTCTAAGGGATATTAGGTGGCTCATTCTATAATGTTATAATGCAACATATTTTAAGTATTAAAAGGTATAATTCAAGGAATCATTTGGAAAGACTAAAGCATGAGGAAATTGGTTTTTCAGGTTCAGGAAACACTGGTTAGGGGCATGAAGAGCTGTAAGTGAGGAGGAACTCATGGTGGTGCTAGAAACCTGAGAAATGAAGTCTGTATTTAAGTGTATAAGTTAAAAATGAAATAAATCAATCTCATATTTAGACCTAAGTCTAAATTATCCCCCAAGATTCCTGATTATGACTGTAGAAGTACTCAACAGCATGCTAAGACCTAAAACCTGAATTCTGGTTCCAGACATTTCAGATAAGAGGCATTAAACTTGTATCTATCATATTTTTGACTAGGATTATCTCTCGGTGATATCATGTGATACTTATTGCTAGGGAATGACAGCTCGTGCCCTTGAATAAATCTTTAAAACAGTGTGGAATACTTTCCTGTGTATGTTTAGATAATAACTAAAGAAAGATGAGATAAAGATGGGATTTAGGGGTAAGTCGAGCCACTGGATTTGGATATAAATATGAACAGTTAATTTGTGAGAGTAAATGGAGAATAGACTATGCAGATGCACATGGTGGTGGTGGGGAGTCCTATTTAAGAGTTTCTCATCCAGTCTCTACTTGTCTCAGAGGAGGCGAGATGTGAGGTTAGAAGGGGAGAAGTATTGTGAGGTCAAGGAGGAAGCCCAAATCTTAGATTAGGACAGAAAGTAGGCCAAGATTGTGACATGTAATTGTGTGGCATCAGTAGACCCATCTTGAGATTTGAAGTCTGAAGCTAATGTGAGACCAGGGAGATTTGCTGTTTGTTTTCTAACGATATTCATGTGCCTAGATAGAAGCTGAGTTAATAGAGTTAGCAAGGTTTCAGTTTACTAAAGTACAGGAAACAGCACTTTGATAATCAGTAAAGACACACTAGCCTGAGATGGATATAACTAAGCGTATATTTACAATATTGACCCTAAAGAAGGTATAAATTATTTTCTTATATCGTGACTAACAAGTGGTTTTTGGTAGATTATCAAAAATTTTCATTCCTGTTTTCACTGAAGGCATTGACAAGACTCCATCAGCTGAAACTTCTAGGTCATACTTTAGTTGTTGAATTTGCAAAAGAACAAGAACGAGTTCATTCCCCGTGTCCCACATCAAGTACTGAAAAAAAGAAAAGGTATGTCGGTATTCAGGGTTTCCTACCATTTTGAAGTTTCGGTGGGGGGCAGGTTTTCAGTTACTTTTATAATTATTGGACTGTTTTCAGAACAGTAGTAAATAAGTTGAAACTGTAAGGAAACTTTTCTCTAGTAAATTTTAAAATAGTATTTTTGCTATGGTTGTATATTAAGAGCTGAGCCTTGATTTACTGAGGGATCAACAAAGTGGCAGGAACGTAGGGTGGAAAGCATTGTACTTCTAGTGAGAGAAGGGCAGCCGTGGGATTGTTAGCCCTTCTCCAAAATGTCTGGGGATGAGAAACATTTTTTTGCAATATTTACAAATTGTGATTCTCTTTGACATGTATTCAAAGCATAACATGAAATAATTTACTTCTTATATACCTTGTACACATTGCTTGAAGGTAATTTCATCTAGTATTTTAGCGTGCCTGTGTTTTGATGATGACCTGCTGCTAAATGAGGTCACATGTAGAATTTTCCACTTGGTAGCATCATGTTGCCTCAAAAAGTTTATGCTGGGCGTGGTGGTGCATACCTTTAAACCCAGCACTCAGGAGGCAGAGGCAGGAGGATCTCTGTGAGTTCAAGACCAGCTTGGTCTACAAAGTGAGTTCCAAACCAGCTGGGACTACAAAAAGACCCTGTCTCAAAAAAAGACCAAAAAAAAAAAAAGTTTCAAATTTGGTAGCATTTCAGATTTCAACCTGTAATACTCTTTATTAGACATAGCAAGGTATTCTGTCTAGGCATAGTTTTTGATACCAAAATTCAGTATTTAGTTCCAAGCTATGACTTTTTGTCTTAGAGCCTTGCAGAGTTTCTTTACACTAGTTGTATCTCAGAGTGTAAACCCTAAACTAGGAATTTGACTGAAATACCGAAATCTTAGGCCTTTTAATGTAAGACCCAGTCTTCTAGGATCAGAACTTTTAAGAAATGAAGGTGAAAGAGATAAATATGGACTTGCAAGCCTCTAGTTTTGGACAAAGATGCATGTTAAGGAAATTTGAGTACCACTATTGCATGCATACCATGTGTTTCAGTTTATTTGTGATCGTTTGGAATTATCACAGGTGTTCATACACGCGCTGTGAAAGCAGGTGCTCAGCTGAGTCTTACTTTGCTTCCGTCGCATTATTCTTGTTGGAGAAATGCTTGAAAGCATTTCTGTTTTAATGGATTTCATGATGACATGTTTAAAAAGGTAATTTTATTTTCTGTATGCAATTTTTTACTGTTTCCAAAGATCAGATCATGTGATTCTGTGTTCTAGGTCTGATGACGTTGTAGAAGATGATAAAGAGAAGAAAGAACCAGATATTTTAACACTAGAAAATGGAATCGCACCAAACCATGGGTTCGCATTTACTTTTTTGTTACTCTGCTTTTATTGTTGTGTGTATATATGTATATTACACATGTATGTTGTAAATAAGGTAATTTTTTAAAATCAAGAATTCTTTAATATGCCATATATAATTTAATGTGTTGAATAAGTATTTCGAGGTATGAATTGTTAAAGTAAGTGTTAAAGGCTGTAAATAAGCTCTAATAAGGAATGCCTTTTTTTTCCTTTAATGTAATAGGAATAAGGATTAAGGTAAATAATGTGACTGATAGAGCATTTGGGCAATTTTGTGTGTTATGAGGTTACTTGAAATGAGTTATTGATGTGGAATTATTAAAAGGTAATAAGCATGTATCTTACTGTTTTTGTAGGCTGACTTTTCCTCTAAATTCATGCCTCAAATATATGTACCCACCACCTTCAAGCACAATCCTAGCAAATATAGTAAATGCTTTGGCAAGTGTGCCCAGATTCTATGTACAGGTAGGTAGAATAAAACGTGTCCTCAAAGTATGAGTCTGTATAGATCATGTCTTTATAATCTGTGCTGACTCTTATTTTTAATAATAAAAACTTACTAATTTCAGATAAGTTCTGTGATATGCAGTGTTTTAAATCTCATGAACTTTACATAATTTTCTCAAATAAAGACTGTCATCAGTACAGTATAAATGGACACTACTGAACAGAAGCTACGTTAGGATTGTGATTGCTGTTACTTGAGAGTATGGCATTGACATACAGAGATTATTTTCTTTTTAAATACTTCATTATTTTTATTTTATGTGTATGAGTGTATTGGCTGCATCTAGGTAGGTGCATCCGTGCTGTTCAGTGCCTGTGGAGGTCAGAAGAGGGTGTCGAATTCCACAGAACTGGAGACAGTTGTTACCTACCATGTGGGTGCTGGGAATTGAATCCCGGTCCTCTGCAAGAGCAACTAGTGCTCTTAACCACTGAGCCATCTTGCCAGCCCCAGACATACAGAGATTCTTAAAGGAAAAGACATAGTACATCCTTCAGCAAGCGGCTGGAAACTTTCACTGTCAGAAGTTATGTTTTTGAAGCATAAAACATAGATGTTGTGAATTTTCTTTTTTCCTTGTGTTTCACAGTCTCAAAATAGTCAGGAATAATTATAGGGAAATATTTTCTGTAGGTTTTACATTGCCAGACTGTAACATTATTAATGATGGGTAATTAAAATAATATATTTATAGAAATGACATTTTAGGAAGATTAACGTTCTGAGGTCTAATGATACCTTGATTTCCCTTAACTGTCAGGCAAGAGATGAACTTTCCTTTGTACTAAATTAATCAAGAATATTTTTTATTACATAAAATAAGAGCTAAATCATGATTAATTCACTGTGATTTTAAATGTATTGCCACTTTAAGGTGCTACATCTTATGAATAAAATGAATTTGCCTACACCATTTGGACCAATTACTGCACGACCTCCAATGGTAAGAAAGGGCTTAGAATTTTCTTTTGCAACTTTTGTAAGAACTTCAGATGTACATGAAAAATAAGGAGCAGATTCAAACTAAACTGTTAGTAAAGTTGAGAACTGAAGGTGGAAGAAAACCAGAATGTGAAGGCAGTGCTTTTGATAATAGAAGCCAAATTTTCTTCCAGTGTTCTGTTTTTTGACCCAAAACATTGCTAGCATCCTAGAAGATAATTGTATTTCACTAAATTATAAAAAAATTCTGTTGCTGTGGTTTGATTTCAAATATAGTTTCATTTGGACAAGACAAATAAGGTTGCTAAATTTTTTTAAATAGTTAGGTAGTAAGTTATATCTGCTTTTAAATATATGTTACTGTAATACTCTATTAATAATGTTGATGGAAAATTACTTTACCATACAAATAGGTAAAACATTTATGGGGGGTTGGCTACTGTTACAGTATATGAACTGTTAGTTTAATTTTTCATAACACTACAACCTACTTAGTTCTTGGTATAGTGCAGGGTTATTAATTAAGGTAATATTAGATAGTAGTAATGATCACAACTTAAATTCTTAGTCTTATAATGGAATAAGAGTTTCTTCTTTGTGATGTCTGTTCCATTCAAAAATAGAGAAGGAGGATATTTTATTCTGAGTCATTCAATGAACCTAAGTTGTCTTCATGTTCCTGTCAGACAGATCAGAGTATTACCCAATAGTCTGCAGATCAGAAGCGAAAGGAGGATTGTATGTGGAAGTTTTTATGCTCTTTTTTCATGGGCTGAAACTCAGTTACATGGTAAAACACAAAGACATGTTTGCAGTTTTTATAACATCAGGGAAAATGGAAAAAAAGATGTAATCAGATGTCATCACAGATTTTCTCTGAATGTGTTAAGGAATATCATGAGGTTAAAAAAAGATATTTATATTTAATAAGATTCTGTTGATGAGACTCAAGAATCAGGTATTATACAAAATTGTTTTTCTTTTCTATAAATATTGCAGATTACTGTACTGTGTGTTTTGTTCTTCTAATTAGTATGAGGACTACATGCCTCTCCATGCACCTCTTCCACCTACATCTCCTCAACCACCTGAGGAACCTCCCTTACCAGATGAGGATGAAGAATTATCTAGTAAAGAATCAGAATATGAAAGTAGTGATGAGGAGGACCGACAGAGGTTTGTAATGTGCAATACTTATTTGACTCTTAAGAATCAGATCAGAATGTGAGCAGGACTTGCTCTTCCTGTGTCCTGTGTATATTAACTCTTCAAAATTGGAGACATTCAGATTTTCCTTAGCCTGTTCCCAGTTCCTTAAGCATATGTAGTAGCTAAATATGTATTGGCGTTTTAGGAAAAAAAATTTTAAGTACAGCATAATTTTTTAGATTGGTCATACTAATATTACAAAGTACACTTCAGCCTCATTACTTGTGCACTCCATATTTATGATTTACTTCTAAAATTTATTTGTAGCTCCAAAATTAGGATTTTTTTCCTTTTTAAAATGTCCTGTTTTTTTCTTATTTTTTCTTTACAAAAATTGTTCTGTATTTACAGTGTTTGGTAAATATGAGTATGTACAATGTACTGAAAATTTTGCATCCTTGGCACATATGTTCCCAAATGAGGTCAAATCTAGTAACTGTTAAACAGTATTCCATTGTTATAATGAAATACTTGTGAATTAATTTAAAAAGAGAAAAGTCTGTTTTGGGTCACAGTTTGGGGGTTCCAGTTCATGACCAGCTGGCCCCATGGGCCATTGGTTAAACACATCATGGGCAAGATAGCATAGTACTTACTACTCACCTTAAAACCTTGAAACAAAGGAGAAAGGAAGAAACCATGGTTCCACAATTCCTTTTAGAGATAGCCCATGTAACCCAAGGTTGTGCACCAGGTTCCACCAACCTTAGAGTAGAGCTCTTCACAAATAGGCTATTGTGAACATTCCATACCCAGTTATCCTCTGCCTTCTCATTTAGCTCTCGTGCTGTACACATGTATTATGTATTCTTTTCTGGGTCTATTTGCTATTACGCTTTTAGCATTTTTGTTTTGCTAGTGATTTAGGATATTCAAAATGGTTCTTAGTCATACTATTTAAGTGCTCCCTAATGATCCTAAGCTCAGTAAAACCGAACGGAAAAAAACCAGACCAGAGTTTTTATGGTATTGAGTGGGAGTGGCATCAACAATATGTTAAATAAATTGACTTTAACATAAATGCACATAAATCGTAGTTATATAATTTCTCTCATGGGCTTTAAGCAAAGACGTATAAGAACATAGCCTTGAACTTCTACAGATTTATATTCAGTAATTTAATGTTTGTGTAGCCCTGGACTCTACTCCAGAACGAAGCGTAGAGGGTTTTTGTAGGAGTCTGTGCAGCACCAGCCATAGTAGTTTCTGCTGATGGCCATTTATTTTTTTATTGGTGATTCTTGAGAGCTTACATGTATTTTATTTAAAGATTCTGGAATATTCTGTTGTTAATGTTGAATATATAATCCCTACAGGAATGCAGAAATTGCCAAACATTTTCAAGTCCAGACAATAAATATTTTTCACTTTGTGATCCCAATGGTCTTTGTCCCAGCAGTGATTCAGCTCTACTCTAGTAGCAGGAAAGCAACGAATCCGTACCCAAGTGTGTGGGTACAAAACCTTTTACAGAGAAGATAGCTAGCCTTGGACCAACCCCTAGCTTATAAGAACTAATGGGCAAATGATACACATCTTTAGTTAACGGCACAGAAGTTGAGATATAAAAGGAATTCCTAACATGAGTCAGAACTCAGAGACTCTGGAAGACATACACAAATGATCAGCAGGAATTCTTTTTTAATATTTGTTGTTTTTATTTAATGTGTACGAGTATATTGTTTGCATGTAGGTAGGTACATCTGTGTCATGCAGTGCCTGTGGAGGTCAGAAGAAGGTGTTGGATCCCTGGAACTGGAGTTAGGAACTGTTGCTAGCCGCCATGTGGGTGCTGGGAAACCCAAACCAGGTTCTTTATAAGAGCAGCCAATTCTTCTAACCACTAAGCTACCTCCCCAGCCCCAATCAGCAGGAATTTTACTAAACTATTGTCCACCTAAGTAGTGGTTCAGTGCATATTGTCTCTCCATGTAAAAATCAAATTGCAGGTGGAATGCTAACTATAGCAGGTGAATAAACAGAGAATCTGAGTAGAGGTATTCAGCAAAGCTGACAGTTCCACCTTGTATATTATGCTTATTGCTAAGGTTGCATTTGGTTAAATTTTTACTCTTAGAAGTTTTTACTTTTTAAATAGTACTAATTAGAAATTATTTTTAATTATTTTGTGTGTGTGTGTGTATAGTGTGTATGTGCATGTCTGTGTATATTGCCTGGGTGTATATAAGTGCACCCATGTCATGCAATGCCTGGGGAAGTCAAAAGAGGACATCGGTTCCCCTGGAACTGGAGCTACAGATAGTTGTTAGCTGCTGTGTGGGTGCTGGGAATCAAATCAGGTCCTCTGCAAGAGTAGCAGGTGCTCTTAACCTCTGAGCCATCTCTCCAGCCCCTAGAAATGCTTTCTTTTAAGTAAAAATAGCAATTATTATTAGAATCCTAATTAGAAATGCTTTATATAGTCTAGCCCATACTCTTTTTCATTTTTGTAAATTTCTATTTAGAATGTAGTGTGGAATTCTGTAGTAATTCATCTTGAGTCTTAAAACACACATGCCTGTGTGTTATCTTCTAGAAATATAACAAGACCTTCAACAATACTAACTTATTCATCAAGTATTTATTGATTGCCTAATATGTTCTTGGTCTTGTTTTATAGGCTTGTTATAATTTGGGTGAGCAATTTTAATTTAGGTGTATGATTTGAATACCTTGGACTATCTAAATTTTTTGTAACATTTCTGTTTTGTTTTTGTTTGGGGTTGCTTTTTGAGCCAGGGTCTTAACTCTGCAGCCCTGTTTGTCCCAGAACTTGCTATATAGACCAGGCTAGCCTTGAACTTCCAGAAATTCTTTCTCTCCTGCTTCTGCCTACTGAGTGCTGGAATTACAAGTATGTACCATGATACCAGACTTTTAATGAAATTGATAATAAGGCTTGATTGTTGTGAAGCTTTAAACTATGTCACATGTGCTTACGTTTTTTTTTTCTATTTGTTGAAAGAAAGCATTTTTATAACCACACCCTCTGCCTCTCCTCTATATTTGGTTGTATTTCACCTTCAAGTTTCATAAATGAAACCCTGTGGGATAGAGTTGTAACTAGTTATAAATTGCTTTTCTCTGGAAGATAGAAAAATCCCTAAAGAAGATCTATGTATTCTAAACATAAACTGTCTGTAGTCATAATAGACAAAAGTATATATAAGATACCAGTTGTCAATTCCTGATTATTGCATGTAAGCAACTTTACCAGGTAGTATTTGGAAACTTTTCCTCAAATTGTTAACCTTGTTTATAATTGATTTATTTGTAATAAATATGTAGAGAATATTTTTCAGTGAAATACTTCAGTATATTCACTAGTTTAAATAAAAGCCAAATGATAAATTATATTATCTTGTTCCATTGTTTAGCATTTCATTTGTACAATTAATGGTCATAATGAAAAACAACTTTAATTAGGTGAATTATTAAATTTTTTCAAAGTAATATCTAAATGATATAAGTCAATTTAGAAGGTGATCATTAGTCAAATTGATTGTGTCTACTGTTGGCTTAAAAGTTATCCTGATTCCATGTAAATCTATTCCATATTAGAAATCATGTTGTAGAAAGTGAAATCTTACCTACCTTTCCTTTCCTCAACATAGAATGACCAAACTAATGGAACTAGCAAAACTTCAGCCCAAAAGACCCAAAAGAGTGAAGCCTCGCCAAGTGAGGAAAAAGCAAAAAATAAAGGATATGCTGAACGTACCTTCATCTGCTTCACACAGGTAATTTTACTTATGTTTATGAAATGAAGGTTGTCTGATTGTACTTTGTTCATTGTGTAACTCAAGATTATTCAAGCTGACAATTTATTAGTTTATTTAGTTTAGCTGGGGTTCTAGTTGTCAGATTTGGGTTTTGTTTTTGTTTTGTTTTCTTTTTTTGTCTTACTGAGACAGGGTCTCCCTGTAGCCCCAGCTGACCTGAAACTTGCTATATAAACCAAGCTGACCTTAAACTCAGAGATCTGCCTGCCTCTTTCTCCCAAGTGCTGGGATTAAAGGCCTGCGCCACCATGTAATAATTCACAAATTGTTTTTGTATACCAGCATTTGATAATACTCTGTTCATTTTACTTTACCACCTTTTGCTTTTGGTTATCTGAATTAACTCTCTCTTAGCAATATTTACAGTTTTAACTTTTTAGCTTTTCTGCAAGCTATATTTCTCCTGGAGTTGTAAATCCACTAAGAAAGGTATCCTTCAAATTTAACTTTCCCCAGTTTTAAGAGAGTAGGATTTTAATCTTTATTTTGTTTTACATAGAGTATGATACATAAATTATAATGCTGCCCATCGTTTTTGTGTTGACACTGCAGTCCCATACTTTTAACCTCTGTAGCCCTGCTGAACAACAGAAGCAATGGGAGCCACATTGTTGTCCAGTATCCACACTAAAACATTAAAAATAAACTACTTAGACTACTTTTAATAATTTTATTTTATCCATTATATCCAAATATTATTTTATCAGATAATCTGCATAAAAAGTAAAAAATTTTAAAAAAGAATAAAAAATAAATAGAAGAGAGACAGGGGGGAAAATTACTGAGCAGTTACATATTTATTTTCACAGAAATTCACTAATATAATATAGCATAGCTCTGACTACATAGTGTATTAAAAACTCTAGTACTGCTAAGTTAGGTGGTATACACCTGTAATCCCAGATCTTGGGAGGGGGAGGGAGAATGATCAGAAGGTGAAGGACTTTTCTCTCCTCCATTATGCTCCAGCCTGTTTTACACTGTTTCAAAAACAAAATGCAAAAAACAAAGCAAGGATTCAGTGGGTAGAGGTGCCTGCTACCAAGATTGATGACCAGGATTCAATTCCCAGGATACCCAATATTGGAAGGAGAGAACTGATGACTTTAGGTGTTCTCTGACCTCCACATGACCTGCATGGCAAGTGTGTCCACCACCCATATACACACACAAAATAAATACATCAATCAATAAATAAATGTTAAGCAAACAAAAAAATTTCCTCTTATATTGACGTAGAAGAACCTTGTGTGTGTGCATGTGTGAAGATACGCAAATATGTTTAAAATCAATAAATGAGTCCTAAGATTCTCATTTACCAAGGGACTATGTAAATTTTTGACGCCCTTCACTGCAGTCTCCTTATTTGTAAACTAGGTGTTTATAGTACCATTAGCACACTTGTTGAACTTTATTGAACTATCTAAGTCACTGTGTGCAGTGCCTGTAATGTGAATGTTTAATCATTGTTAGCTTTTTAAAATGTAACGAGAATTTGAAATAATCTTTTAATTTTCTTTTGATTAACTTATGCTGTGATTGTTTGTAAATAGCAATTTGCATCCTGTGCTGTTACCTTCAGATGTATTTGACCAACCACAATCTGTAAGTAATAAAAGAATTGAATTCCATATATCTGCCAACATGCCAGCAGCATTGAAGAAAGATTCAGAAAGGGAACAAAATTATGAGGAAAAGAATTCTGGTAAGAATATTTTAGTTATTTCATATGCTAAAGTCTGCTTTTTATGTTAGAATTAAATTTTATATGTAATACAAATACAGGGCCTGAAGAGATGACTCAGCGGTTAAGAGCACTGGCTTCTCTTACAGAAAACAAAGGTTTAGTTCCCAGCACCCACTTGACAGCTAACAACCATCAGTATCTCCAGTTCCAGGGGATCTGACGCTTTCTTCTGGCTTCTGCAGGCACACAGGCACTGCACGACACGGTTGCACTTATAGACATGCAGGCAGTGTGCCTAAACACGTGAAAAAATAAGCAAATAAAATATGCAGTTACAGTCTAGGGATATAGCTCAGTTAGTTTGTAGAGAGATTGCCTGGCATGAAATGGGCATGGTGACAGAGCTTGTAGTTGCAGCACTTGGGAGCTGGAGGCAGGGGGATCTAAGTTCAAGGTTATCCTTGACTAATAATTCAAGGCTAGCCTGGGTTACAAGGGACTATCTAAAATAAATAATCCAAAATTGAAATCAATAAAATAGGTAATAATACTATTTTCAACTCATGTAACTAAAATACACTAAATGGAAACTTTTTCACTTTTTTTTTTGGTCTCGTAAGAGATTGTTTTCTATGTAGCCCAGGTTTCCCTTGATCTCAGTCTTCTCAGCTTCTTTAATGCTAGAGTCGCAAATGTGCACCACCACTTTGGCTTTTTGCTCCTTTGTGCTAGTGATAGCGTCTGTGGAGTTTAGGTAGGGGCATTTGCTCATACAAATGCTGATAATATAACACAACTTTTCATTGCTTGTTTGACAAGATGTTCTTTGATTTTATAAGCCTAATTGTATAATGATTTATATAATTTCTTAGGACACTAGTGATGTTACTGTTCTGGAGTTGTAGATTTCACACACATTTTTATTTTATTTTATTTTTCTGAAAGTTATAAAAGAGCTTTAGCTACCAAAGACATTAATTTAAATATAAATTACAATTATTTTTATTTATTTTAGCTATTAATTTGTTTTTTATGATAAATTATATGTATAACTGTGTCTTTGTAACATCTTTTAAACAAAAACCTTTTCAAATTTCAAAGATAATACAAACTTAGAAATTTAATCACAACAGAAACATTTAAAGTAAAAAGTTTTAATACCAAATCCCTTTATCTTCTATCCTGTTATGTGAAGGTACCTAATGCTAGTAACTGTGTGTGTGTGTGTGTGTGTGTGTGTGTGTGTGTGTGTGTGTTTGTGTGTTCTAGACTTTATATTGTTGTCTCCTAGCTTTATGTTTCTAACAGAGTACCTCATACAATTTAGGAAAGGCTAATTTATTGGACTCACAGTTTAGAGGTTCAGCCATCCATGGTCAGGCCTATGGAAGAGTATGTGACAGAAAGCTGCTCACTTTACTGTATCCAGCATAAGCAGAGTGGGATGGCCAGAGACTGGCTCCTACAACACCCTTTAAGAGCATACCCACAATGATCTGAAGACTCCATATTTTACAGATGAAAATATTGCTGTGCTTAGAGACCAAGCTTTTATACACGTCTGTAGAAGGCATTCTAAATCTAAAGCATCCTACATAGGTAAAAGCACATTTTTCTTTTTGCTGAAGTTCGTTATATGACAGGCTCTTTGGGCAACTCTTAGAGTTTACAGGCTAGTGAGAATAACTTACCAGGTTAGAACAAATACCTTTTTATTGCCGGGTAGTAGTACATAGTAGAGTCATATCAGTCTTCTAAGTGTAGCTTTTATGCTTTGAGGTGTTTCTTACATTTTAATAAAAGATTTATTTATGTGTGGGGGGTGAGGGTGTTAGAAAACGGGGTCTGCTGTCCTCTTCTGTCACTCTTAGCCTGTTCTCTGAGGCCGGGTCTTTTCCTGAGCCTGGGGCTCATGTTTCTGCTTGGCTGGAATGAGAAAGACCCAATAGTAGATCGTCCTGTGTCTGTCCCCCTCAGAGCTGGGGTTATAGGCCTTTGCAGGGAACATCTGGCTTATTACATAGGCTCCAGGATCCAAGCTCCAATCATCTTGGTTGTGGAGCAAGCTGCCCTAACCATTGAGGCCCCTCTTCAGCCCCTTTTTAATCTGGTAAAGAAAATACTAGAGTATATTTCTTGTCACATATGTAATACAGAGTAGAATTCTAGTAAGGATTGAAATAGAAGTGAATTAGTTTTAGTGTCTGTGCTGGATAGCTGTAGTGTCAGCTTGACACACCTGCATTGAGGGAGCCTCAATTGGGAAATTTCCTCCATTGAACTGGACTCTGGCCATGTCTGTGGAGTATTTTCTTGATTGTTGTGTGATGTGGGAGGGCCCAGCCCACTGTGGGTGGTGCCACCCCTGAGCAGGTTGTCCTGTGTTGCATTAGAAAGCAGGCTGAGCAGGGGCCAGGGGAGCAAGCCAGTAAGCAGCATTCCTCCATAGCCTGTGCTCCAGCTCCTGCTTCCACGTTCCTGCCAAGTTCCTACTTTGGGCTCCCTGATGAACTGTGACCCGGGAGATATAAGCCAAATAAACCCTTTCCTCCCCAAGGTGGTATTGTCAGAGTGTCTTGTCAAAGCAATGGAGAAACTAAGACAGTGTCTTTTTTGATAGTTTGTGAAAATACTGTCTTTTCAGGTAGCTTTTTGTGTTTCAGTATTTGTTATTTCTGTTATTTTCTCATTTCATAGCTAGTCACCCTTCCTTGGCCTACTTTTGTTATAATTGGTACATAAAATTACATGGATTTATGGAGTGCAGCTTTAAGCTTGGTTAATTAAAAAGATTTTGCCTGTATGAAAAGCAGTCTATCATCTTGTTCTGTGTCACTGTGAAAGCAGTAACGTTGAAGTGTGACAGTGGAAGCATTTGACGTTTTTGTTACTGATGTTTTTAGACCATAGAAGTTCTGTTTGTGTAACTGCCTTTAAATTAAGATTTTTATAATCCTCAGTGTAGCGTGTTCTTTGTAACCTTTCCCCAGCCAGCCTTTTAGTTTCCATTTTTTTCTTTTCAGGCTTAGCTAGAATGTTTTTAGTAGTATTTAAGCCTCTCTTAACAGTTTCTGTCAGTTCCATTTAATTATTGCAGGTGCTAAAATTGATTATTTATAAATCTAGCATGTTGCTATCCAAAATAGAAAGTTAACACTTTTTAAATTTACTTAGCTAATCTCTTAAATGTGAAATTCTTGTTCTTACAAGGTAAAGATTACAATTTTTTTTTGGTAGGGTGGAAAAGCTAATGGGATTTTTAGTACAATCAGATGGAAATATGTTCTTTAATTGTGTTTATTTCGTTGTCATGTGCAGATACTAATCTAATTTTTGTTGAGGAATAAATATTGCTTCACAATATTCTGGTGTCACAAATATTGTAAATGATCTTGAGTGACTATATTCAATGAAGTTTTCACAACTATTGTAAATGATCTTGAATGACTATATTCAATTAGAACACCATTAATTATGTAATTTAATTAATTACACAGTTATTAAAATTTCAGAGTGGGTAGGTTCAACAAAATACCAATTAGTGTATCCCAACAAAAACACCTGACCGCTAAATATTTCAATCACTTTCTCATTTTGCACATCCAACTGGGTGTGCTAAATCTGAATTAGTTTTCTTTCCTCTTTGTTCTCTAAGAAACACCACAAATCAGCCATTTATTTGGCTTATTAGATATTGTTTATAGCTGTATTCATGCTACAATGACAACTGAGTAGTCAGGCGTGAAGTCAGTCCTTGGTCTGCAAAAGTGACGAATACTACTCTGAACTTTACAGGAAAAATTTACCTGTTCTAAAACACTGAGATACCTTACTAATAATACTACATGATTCCTTATTAAGTATAGAACGGGAAAAGAAACTTAAAATATGTTTTGAAGCAAGAGGTTTTTTAATGACTAATGTTAATGTTGAACTCTTAGATTCACTAGCCACTGAAGTTGATGCTTCAAATACAGGATTTGGAAAGATCTTCCCTAAACCTAATTTGAACATCACAGAAGAAATTAAAGAAGATTCTGATGATATGCCCTCAGAATGTATTTCTAGAAGGGAGTTGGAAAAGGGTCGAATTTCTAGAGAAGGTAATGTAACAAAATAATGGAAATAAGCCAGCACATAATCCATCTTCTATTCTCTATTTCCATTTTACATTTCCTTAATTACAAAAATGAAACAAATCTCTTGATTTCATTTACTTTAAGGTAGACACATGCGTGTCTCTTTCCAGTTACTACTAGTTAACACCGCTTTGTATTTTTGGAATTCAGATTTTATACAGGGAAAATTCCTTACATATAGTATTTGCAGTGTTACATGCAAGGTTATTATTTAAATGTGATTAGATTAACTGTATTTGAGCTACGAGTGGTGGCATACACCTTTATAATCTCTGAGTTCCACAACAGCCAGGGATATATGGAAAATTAGGAATTTTTTTCATTGTTGTATAGTATCTTTTTCTACTATAATGAGAAAT
The DNA here is from genome assembly GCF_000622305.1 of Nannospalax galili. NCBI lineage: Eukaryota > Metazoa > Chordata > Mammalia > Rodentia > Spalacidae > Nannospalax > Nannospalax galili. The sequence continues at coordinate 2,141,517 of NW_008357164.1, forward strand.
CAAATTCCAAATTAACGTCTTTGCATATAAAATCGAGTTGTCCAGTTCACATATGGACAGTGACTAGGAGGAGCTCTGAAGGAGCTGAGAGGCCTTGATTTGCCTAGAAGTTCTGATCATTGATTTTGATTACTGCATTCTTAGGTTTGAGAAAGATTTCGGGATTTAGTTTTAAGTAAAATATTAATACAAATGCATTAGTGTGATATAGTATTTTTAATAAAGTGGCACCTCTTAAAAAACCTTCAATACTGTTTTATAACATTTTTATTCTGCTTAATTGAAAATTTTTAAGCAAGTTAATTTTTTATATTATCTTTTTATATTTTTAATGATTATTTGTATATCCATTAGTAATATTGCTACTATTGTCTGTTAACATTTTCATAAAGCTTACCATTGCCTATATAACAGTTAAAATTGATGATATAGTTTTATTTGAAAAATTGATACAATTATTTTATGTTCTGTTTTCCCTTGTTCTTGAAAAGAAATGGAAACACTTTCAGTTTTTAGAAGTTACGAACCTGGTGAACCAAATTGTAGAATTTATGTAAAGAATTTAGCTAGACAAGTTCAAGAAAAGGTAAGTTGAAATTTATAAATTGATTTTGTTATTTTACTTTTTCTCCGTCTTGTCTTTAATTTTTTTTTTTTTTTTTTTCCTTAAATTCTAGGACCTTAAATTTATCTTTGGAAGATACGTTGACTTTTCATCAGAAACACAGCGGATCATGTAAGTGGCAGGTATAACCTCAAATTATGTTAGTTTTGGTTTGTTTTCTGGTTTTTGTTTTTATTTTTTTGTATTTGGTCTTTTTGAGACAGGGTCTCCTTGTGTCCCCAGCTGACCTGAACTCCATTTCACAGAAATGCCTCCATTCGCCTCTGCCTCCCAAGTGCTGGTATTAAAGGCATGTGCTACTAGGTCTGGCTCAAATTATGTTTTATCTGTTACAAATTTATCATGTTTGGTTAATGCCTGAATTTCTCTTTAATGCTAAAACCCACATGAAAATAGAGGGCTAGAACAAGAATAGGTAAGCATCTGTCTGTAAGTGGATGGATAGGAAAGATGGAGTATTTTAATTCAGGCCATATTTGTTGTAACTGTTCAGATTAATCTAGTAAATATTTACAAATTCAGGCCTTCTGATAAATTCTGTCAAAACCTTTGACACTTCAACATATGTATTCAACTTTTACATTTCCTAAGAATTACCTGGAGAGATCAGTTAAATGTCCTTCTCTGTCTATCTCCAGATTTTTGTGTTCTAGGGAGGCAAGGTTCATAGATTTGCATTTCTAAAAAGGTCGCGGTTGATGCTGACGCTCCTCGTTCAACCACCGTACTTTGAAACGTTGATGTAATGTTTCATCCGGAACTTAGAGTAATCAGGCAGATTTTCTTCAGACTTATATTGTAGTAAGGGAGGTTCATTCTTTAGTTGAATTTCCTCAAGCAAACTTCACAAGTTTGTGAAAGCAAAAGAGGGATACAGTCTGTAAATGGTGTAAAACATAATGCTTGAGTTAGAATTTCAGTGTTTAGAATTCCATATTATGGAATTAGAGAGATGGCTTGCTTAGCGGTTAAGAGCACTTGCTGTTCTTGCAGAAGACCCAGGTTAGATTCCCAGCACCCACAATGGGTGGCTCACAACTGCCTGTAGCTCCAGTTCAGGCCACCTTAAGGCCTCAGTTGGCTGCTGGACATGTGTGGTTCATAGTCAGATAAACAGGCACACACACATACACAAATAAAATACAAACTAAAGAATAATTCCATATTAATTTCAAACAAAGAACAACTCTTGGTCATATAAATAGAAGCTAGGAAGAAGTAGGAGAGATTAAAGACTTGGGTATTGGTAAAATGCAGAAAGGACTTTAGCTTGTTTAATTTTCATCTGATATCAATACTTTTAAAATTGTATCTGTTCTATGTACCCTTCTGGATGCTTATATTCAGGTAGCACAATGTCTTAAGACATGCTATTTATAATCTATTTTTAGATTGTCTCCTCATGGATATCAGAAGTTTCTTTTCTCACAATGTGAAATGCTTGTTCTTTTCCTTCGATACTACCAGTGAATCCAAATGGTTGAAAAAAGTAAAGAAAAAATAATTCATATGTATAAGTACATATATATGCTATGTAAAAATTCTGTTTCCAGTATTGAGCAGGAAAAAAATTCTGTTTGGAAAAAAATTACAAATTCCTAAGTGGTTGTTTTCCATGAGACTAGTAATAATAGCAATGAACTTTTTGAAAATTTCCCATTTTCACTTGATACTTACTGTGTGTATATATGTGTTTGTGCACATGCATACAGCAGAGTGCATGCAATTTAGGTGGTTGCACATGTACACATGTATGTATATGTCTATACCTCCAAATGCAGCCTTTTTGTTAAAGACAGGGTTTCTGGCTGCCCTGGAATTCCCCAAGCTGCCTAGGTTAGCTGGCCAGTGAGCCCCAGGGGCACCCATCTTCTCTAATTCTGGGATTACAGGTTACAAGCATGCACCACCATGTCTGGCAGCTTTTTTTTTTTTTCCCCCCTCTAATTGAGTATTCAGGGTGTTTCTATTAGTCACTTTTCTGTTCCTGTGTTAGAAACACTGACCAAAGCAACTTATAGAAGGAAACATTTATTTGAGCTTCCAGTTCCAGGGGAATTACAGTCTCTCATGTGAGGGAGGCATGCTGGCCATAGGTGGCTGGAACAGAAGCTGAAGCTAGGCTCTATATCTTCAAGCAGGCACAGGAAGCAAGAGAGCAACTGGAGATCCAGCAAGGCTTAAGAGCTCTCTAAGCCCACCCCCGGTGGTAATGTGCTCCCTCTAGGATAGCCACACCTTCTAAGTCCTCCCAAGACAGCACCACCATCTGGGGACAAAATGTCCAAATACTTGGAGCCTATGGGAGGACATTTTCATTCAAACCACCACAGTATTGAACCCATGTCCTTGTGCTGTCACATCACTTCACTAGTTCAGCTTTTACCCTAGTCCCATCAATTAATTTTTTTTTCTTTGTTTTGGTATATTAGACCATGTTTTACTTGTAAATTGCAGCCTTGTTTTTCTGAATAGCTTTTGAATATAGTTTTCTCTCAAAGATGCTGAAAAATGAATATTCTGTAGATTAATAAGATACTGTCTGTAACTTGAGTCATGTTTGAAGAGTCACTTAGTGTCTCTAGGTACCACTAATAAAATCGTGGCTTTGAGTTCCTGTCTGTGCTAAATGCCTGTAGCTGCTTATAATGTAAGTTCAATAATTACTTACTTTTGGTTCCTCTTAGCCTTTATTTTTGAAGATACACACATCATATCACTTGAGCAAATAATAGTGAACCAATTGTAAGAAACCTAAGAAGGACAGATGAAAAGAAAAACTTCATTTTGCTTTGTTGATGATAACAGCTATAATAATTGAATCCTGGCTTTAATTATTGTAAACTACAAAATAAGATGTTTTATCCTTACTACTAATACAATTTTTAAATTACATATGTAATAGTTTAAATATAAGAATTTTACAAACTATTATGAAGAACAAAAATTTATAAACTGTAATGTTTGTTATTAGATAATATTGCTGTCTTTACTTGAAATAGCATTTTAAATTGGTAAGACATTTTGATTTATTGCTTTAAAATTGTTTGATGTCCTTTGAATCAAAATGACTTTCTTTGACTTCCAGGTTTGATATACGTTTGATGAAAGAAGGCCGCATGAAAGGACAAGCTTTCATTGGACTTCCAAATGAAAAAGCAGCAGCAAAAGCCCTAAAGGAAGCTAATGGCTATGTTCTTTATGGAAAACCTATGGTGGTTGTATCCTTTGAATCAGTCTGTTCTAAAACCATTTTATATTTAGCAATAGGAGATATATATACACATATGTATATATAATACTTAATTCTCAAGTTATCCTTTATAATAATCTCAACAGCTAGCATTCAAATTTGAGTTATTCCTTAATAGTTAAACATGCCTTAGCAAAGTCAGATGATGGTCTTAATTCAGAGCTTTATTGGAAAGTGGGGTAACTTCTGTAATGTAACTTACTGAATTTCAGCCAAGTTTATTCATTTGTGAAGCTCAAAATTACTTCCTCATGCTAAGATCGAGAGATGGTATTTAGAAATATATTTAGAGTCACTTGGAAGGAATTCATTATAATTTTACTATAATTCACATTTCTGCTTGAATAATTTTAATATCTAACCTATATAATTAGTAACTCTGTTTTAGTAGTAAATGCATTTTTGGGGGGGGGGGATCTCTTAGACAGGGCCTCCCTGTGGCCCCAGCTATTCTGGAGCTCGTTATAAAGACTAGGCTGCCTTTGATTGCACAGAGATCCACCTGCTAATGCCTCTGTCTCCCAAGTGTTGGGACTAAAGGTGTGTGCCACCATGCCTTACTAAGTACATGGCAATTTTTAAACCAGAAATCGCCAAAGGTGCAGATTGGGAAAGTAATGATTGTAAATAAAAGACTGAGTTTTTTTCTTTACACCTCACAAATTGTGAAAATAATGCAGGAATTAGGGGAAAAATATAAAGACTGTTTGGTACTCTACTTTTTATTAGAATATTGCTACTGTATCCTATGTATTACTGTATATTAGATCTTACAATTATTTAGAAAAAATTATTTCTATGTTTGTAAAAGAAACCTTAATGTATTAGCAATTTGCTCGATCTGCTAGACCGAAACAAGATTCTAAAGAAGGAAAAAGAAAGTGATAAGAATGAGTAAAGGTAAGTGTGAATAAAACATGAAAAGACATTTTCTTGGAATAAAAGATTAAGAGCCTTGTGAAGTACTAATTCACATGTGTTTTATGAAGTTTCTAGAAAATTCTTTGTGTAAACTTAATTCTCATTAAACTTCAAAATTACAACCTTAGAATAAAGTTAATGTATATGAATAGGCTTAGATAATTTTATAAAGGGAAAATATGTCAATTATTTTGTTCTTTTTTTTTTCTGCCTAAGGAGATGGTTTTTAAATTCTATATTTTAATTACTTGAAAATCTTGATCAAACAGATAGCTGACTCTTGCCTCCTAGAGTTTCTGATTCAGTAGTCTGAGGTGGGTGACCAGTAGTCCTGTTTTTCCTATGACTAAGGAATTTCTCATATGTAGGACTTACGGTGTTGAAAGTGCAAAGTGTCTGACAAGCCAGGGCTACTTGGTTCCTTTTGTTGACACTGGACTATTTATGTTATCAGTGAGTTCCTAGGTAGCAGAGAATTTGTTGAGTCTGGAGACCACACTTTGGAAAACTCCACAAGGAAATAGTTAAAACACTCCTTCCAACTCTTAAAAATGCTACAGTGCTCTGGGTGTGGTAGCGCATGTCTTTAATCCCAGGCAGAAGTAGGCAGATTTCTGAGTTTGAGGCCAGCCTGATCTACAAAGCAAGTGCCAAGCCGTCTTGGGCTACAGGGGGAGCTTGTCTAAAATAATCGCCCCCCAAAACGCTAAAGTGCTATGTAAATAAAATTATTAACATATTTCACAAAAATGTGATTTTGTGGTATTTGTCTGGAGAACAGCTGGTTTTACTACTTAAGTAAATTGGCTGGGCATGGTAGTGCACCTTTAGTCCCAGTACTTGCCCTTAGTCCTAGCCTTCAGGAGGAAGAAGCAGGTGAATCTCTGTGATCAAGGCCAGCCTGTTGTTCTACATAGTGAACAGGGAGCTGGGACTACAGGGAGACCCTATCTCAAAAAAAACCCCAAGGGACTGGAGAGATGGCTCAGCAGTTAAGAACACTGCTCTTAGAGATGACCTGGGTTTAGTTCCTAGCACCCACATGGCAGCTAACAACCATCCATAGCTTCAGTTTCAGGGGTTCCGACACACTCTTTTGCAGGCATTGCGTGACAAGGGTGCACTTATATACATGTAGACATTATACTCATACACATAAAAATGTTTCTTTAAAGTTAAAGTAGGTACATTAATAATTACAAGTGGAATTAAACATTTAAATTCATAAGTTTATGTTACTTTGAGAAATCAGTGGGGATATTCTTTTCTGGGTTTCTTTTGGGGAGGGAGATTTTACTTTTAGTCATTTTTCCCTTGGGAACTGGAAGATCATGCAATAGATTGGTCAAATCGCTTTTGTTTAACTGAAAAAATATTAGCTAGGAGGAAGAATTGGGCACTTTTTATTCTCTCTGAGATGCCTAAAATATTTAAGTTCACATTCAAGTATATGGTATAATCAGATGTCTCATAAATACAGTAGAGGAAAAATTGAGGAATTTCAGTAATGTATTTTAGAAATTCATTTTTAAATCTATTGCTGAAGATTAGAAAAAAATTAAAGTGCATTCTGCTGTTCTTCTTTAGAAGCATTCCTGCGTAAATACTGCTGTAATACTGTCAGACAAAGTGTATCCTTTCTTGTATCCTTTTTGGGGCACTGGTTTTATTTTGTTTTGTTTCTTTTTGTTTTATTTTGTTCTAGTAATGCTTAGTCCATCTTCTACCTTTGATCCAGATTAAGCAGTATTTTTATACTTTATTCAAATATTTCTCAAATTATTTTTGTAGCCCAAACAACTGTTATATGTGTATTTCAGAGTCATTGTTGAATAGTCTATGCTACAATATAGATCAAATAGTTTTCTCAGGGAAAGTTAGTGAATCAGGTCACTTTAGTGTATAAATTTGCTTTACCACAAGATAATAGTCTGTTTCTTCTCTATGTGTATTTTCTAATCCTAATTAACATGCTTTCTATTTGATGATATTTCCTGTTTAGATGTTGTCCTAGTTTCATTTGCTGTTGGAAACAACCTAACATAAAGCAACATAGGGAAGAAAGGGTATTTTAGCTTCAATACCAGCTTGTAAGTCCATTACTGCAGGGAGTTCAGGGCAGTGATTTAAAGCATCAGATCCACAGTCTCAAGAGGAGAGAGGAAATAAACCCATGGCTCCTTGCTAGCTTGCTCTCAGCAGCTTCCTCTCAATCTGTTGAGGACTCCCTGCCCAAGGAACAGTGCTGCCCACAGTTCTCCAGGTCTTCATCTTTTAACAGTTAAGAAAGTCCCCCACAGATATGCCCACGGGTCAGTGTGATTTAGATAATTCTTCGTTAAGACTCTTCTCAGGTGATTCTAGGTCATGTCGAGTTGACAGAATGAACCAGGATATCTCTTCTATTCTAAACATCTAAAGTTTGGGACAAAAATTTTTTTTAACAATAAATATATGGAAGAGTAACTAGGTTTCCATGTAAATTCAAAATTAGAAGAGCAAATTTTACATCCAAAGTCTAATGAAAATATCCTTGATAAATGAAAGGGTCTTACTGTTTGTCTTTTCTAAAGAAAAAGTGAAACCTGCAAGACAGGACATGCTATGCTTCAGATAGCTCAGTAAGAGAGAAATCTAAGAATATTGATTACCAGGCTGAGTGATGGCCAGAGTCTTTCATAACATTCAGTTTCAAACATGGCTGCACATTTGGGTAACCTGGGAAGCTTTTGAAAATATGATTGTTGAATTCTGTTTTCTGTTCTCAAAGTTTGATTGGTTATGACTTCAGAGTGTAGCGTGGATATTAGAATTTGTCAAAACATCAAAGGCATTCTAATGTATTATTAATATAGAGAGAACCACTAAGGACAGGCTTCAATGTCCAGAGTCTATACTAGAGCCAATAAATCAGAATCACTAGGAATAAGGTCCAAGTGTCTAATTTGAAAAGATTTCCTTAGTAAGGACTGGTTAATACGGATACTACATTTTTAGAATGTGTTTGGCTATCCACTACCAACTTAGCCATCCAACGTTTTATATGTAGAAAATGCTATTATAAATACTATAAAGTATTCAAATTTCTCTTATTGATCATGTTAAGACTAGAAAAATATTACCCAAGTTAAGATTGCAGTCCCTTAATAAGTGCAATTAAAATGGTAGTTTTATATATCATAAGTAGTAGTTTTTACATAAATTTACTGACATGATTCACTAATTTTCTAAATACAAATGTTTTGGCTTTTATTTTTAAGTTAATATACTGTTCTATCATGATTATTTATTATGGGTTTCTATGGTATTTTAGGTTCCTTCTGAATTCCGTATCTTTCAAGTACTATCATTGTTTGAGAAGAAGAAATTGATCATCTGGACTACAGATCTGTTTGTAACAAGTTTGAAAGAGTATTCAGAAATTATATATCTTCAAGTTAGCTTTTGGTGGGATATATGTTTTAATGATCTATTGAGTATATAATAAATTATTTTCATCTCAACAGTGTCCATATTTTTCATTATTTTATACATATTATATGTAACTTAGTAATTACATGGCTTTTTCAATTAGGTAATTTTGTAGTACTAGCTTTACATTTTCCTTTATGGTTATAAATTTTTTTTTGTCTTTTTGAGACAGGGTCTCCCTGTAGCCCCAGCTGACCTGGAACTCACTGTGTAGACCAGGCTGACCTCGAACTCACAGAGATCGCCTGCCTCTGCCTCCTGAGTGTTGGGATTAAAGGCGTGCACTACCACGTCCAGCCATGATTATAAATTTTTATTTTTCATTATCCATGTACAGTGTACCTATACAAAACTTCTTTTGTACATGTATTCTCCCTATAGCCCTGGCAGGCCTGGAATTCACTGTATAGACCAGGCCAGTCTTGGAACTCACAGAGTTCTGCCTACCTCCCAAGTACTCTGATTAGAGGTATGAATCACCATAGCTGGTTCAGTTCCCAGCATCCATATGGTATCTAGCAACCATATATAACTCCAGTTCAAAGGGGTCAGCACCCTCTTCTGATCTCTGAAGACTTTGCATGATTCGAGTGCATTATGTACATGCAGGCAATACACTCAAACACATACATTTTAAAATATTTTTATTTTATGTGTATACGTGTATTGCCTACGTGTAGGTAAAGTGTACCCATGTCGTGCAGTGCCCGCGGAGGACAGAAGAGGCTGTTGAATCCCCTGGAACTGGAGTTACAGGCATGTGGGTGCTGGGATTTGAACCTGGGTCTTCTGCATGAACAACCAGTGTTCTTAACTGCTGAACCATCTCTCCAGCCCCATATGCATAAATTAAAAATATTTTTAAGTAGTTTTTGTAAACATTTTAAATTTAGAATTTTATTTTTATACCCATAAACCTGTAATCTATAGAAACATTTCTCAAAAGTAAAATTGTTTCCCATAGGAAATTATGGTGTATATAAGAAGAAAATTTAGGTTAAAAATAATTGTGGTTGCTTGTAAGTATATGATGATTTTCCCCAGAGCCACTGCTCAAAGGCTGAGGTTTTTAATGAAATTGTTGTGAATCACAGCTTCTATCGGATAAGCCTTATGAAATGGGAGCAATAACAAAAGTAAAGACATGAATTAGAAGTAGAAAGAAGTGAATCCTGGAACATGCGAATAACATTTAGCAGTTTCCTAATAGTAAAGAACTACTAAGGAAGAGCACGGAGGAAAAGTTAGAGGTCAGATGAAGAGGCCAAAACTGCGGAGGGAAAGTACATCGATTCCTTGATGTGTCAGAAAAGATGAGTTCTTAAGATTGATCTTTAAGCAACATGTATGACCTGGAGCCTGATAAACTGATTAAAAAAGGAGAGAATGTATTCAAGAAAACAGTAGAGATGAATTTAGTAAAAATTGAATACAACCCTTTTAAAAGATAATGAGCCGGGCGTGGTGGAGCACTCCTTTAATCCCAGAATTTGGGACGCAGAGGCAGGTATATCTTTGTGAGTTTGAGGCCAGCCTGGTCTACATAGTGAGTTCCAGGACAGCTGGGGCTACAAGGAGACCCTGTCTTAAAAAGACAAACACAGAGAAAAAAAGATAATGAAATAGGTAAATGGATCTTTAATGGCGGGTAGGAATTTCATAACAGACTTTTGGTTTGCTTTGATTTTGTTTTTTAGATTGGAGACAAAGGTTTGTTAATTGGGCTGATAAAAGAAACAATGTAGAAAGGTTAGGAATGTTTCTAGATTAAAATTTTTAGGGCAGTACACAAATCTGCAGTACATATATACTGAACTTTGCTGGGTACACTGCACCTAATATTTTTCATGTTCGTCAAGATGTTACACAATGAAATCACAATCAGCTAATATCGAGATGCTTCACCACCTACTAGACGGTTCCCAACTCCTTATTCATGACCTGTGCTGAGCAGCTATCATACTGGGCCTTAGCCCATACATTCCAGAAGTTCCTGGACTCACTCCTGATGCCTAGCACTTAAAGTTTACTATTTTTAAACTAAACCTGGTTTACCAGCATATCCTCTTTATCTAGCACAGCCTTGAAAGTCTCCAGGTGAGGGAATCTTAATTCAGGGCCCCACAGGGAGGCAGTAGCAGGGCTAGGTTGATGCATTTAGCCTCAGGATGTTGGCCTGCTCATGAAGGCTTCCTTGAACATTGTTAGGAAGACCTCCATTGGCAATTTCCCCAGAGTACAGCTGGCCAAGGCCTCATCACTCAGCAACACCTGCATTTGCCAGCTCCACTAGTGTGGGTGAGACTTGGGAGCTCATTTTGTTGCACGTTTAGGGAAAAGGATACTCCAGAAATTTCAGTTTTAGGCCCTAGTATGGTGGTACTCAAGATCTCGACATTTTGGAGAATGAGGCAGTTGAACTATAGTTCCATGCCAGCCTGGCTACACAGATAATGTCTCAAGCAAAACAGACTTTCATAAACAATTGTAAAGTCATGTATCTTCATGTAGAGCATCCTTCATGTAGAGGTGATTCTAATGCATATGGAGTTTGATACATAGGGGAATTTCCTGTGTTGCAGTGGATTCAAAGATGGACACTGGTGACAGGTCTAATCCCAACTGGACTGGGCAGGACTTGAATCTACAATAAGATTTAAATATGAGATGTCACAGGTAGTCTATTTGCCATACCTATAAAAATATCAGAGATTAAATAAAATTTATTTAGCTCTTGGCTCTGAAAGTTCAAGACTATGGCAGTGGCCTCCGCTGGGCTCTGATGGGTTCTATGGCACTGGGTTCTATGGTAGATGCCATCACCATGGAGTGTGTGGTGAGGGAATGAGTGCATAGTGCGACGGGATGGCAGAGAATAGGTACTGGGGCTGATCTTGCTCTTGTATAGCAATTACTTAGGAACTAGCTAGGGTCCCATGAGAACCATTCATCCCCTTTCTCATGGTGTTACTCCTACAGACCCCATCACTTGGCAGTAGCCTCTCCCTCTGAAAGGATTTTATCACTTTAATACTGTCACATTGAGGAACAAGCCACTGCCATACAAACCCCTGTGGGACTAAAGAAAGCCATATTCAAACTAGCATCAAACCAACACAGTTATGAGTTAGGTAAAAAATGTGAAGTAGTTGTGAGGAAAAAAAAAAGGCCCCAGTAATCCACCGTAATCATCACAGATTCCCAGTACTCTTAGAACTCTTGCTTCATTCTTTGGAGCATGGAGCTCTGTGACAAGTTTAGGAATGCATGTGTGTAGAAGAAATAAAATGTATACCATATACTCTATAAATGAAACATACAATCCAAGTATCCAGCTATGGGAATTTTTAGACGTAGAAACTTTTTCTCTACTGGTTAGTGCAAGGCCTAGACTTGCCTCCCATTGTGCTGACAATAATCCTGATAATAGTTCAGTGTCATTAAAGAGTGTAAATGAGTTATCATGGAGAGGTACTAACAATACCGTTGGACATGTAGGCCTATTAGCTAGTTGGATTTCTTCAGTTACTTTAAATAAATGGTATTTTTTAAAATGCATAAGTGTTTTGCCTGCATGAATATAAGAGCACCCATGTGCAATGCCTTCAGAGGCCAGAAGAGAGTGTCATTTCCTGAAACAGGCAGTTGTTTGTTATATATTTCTTATATGTGGCATTATTGGATATGGTACTTTAAAAGAAAACTCAGTTTCTTTTAAAATTTATTGTTTTGTATGCATGTTGTAAGTGTAACATGGAAGATTCCCATGGAGATCAGAAGAGGATATTAGATTCTCTGGAACTGGAGTTACAGTTGTTGTTAGCCTCTATGTGGGTGATCGAAACTAAACCCTGGTTCTCTGCAAGAGCAGCCAGTTCTTTTAACTGTGGAACCATATGTCTAACCCTGAAAATTCAGTTTCTAATAGCATATTACTGATAAACACCTGGACTTTGTATATTTATTTTTAAATCTAGCAACCTTAACACTTATTGCCTGGAGAAATTTTGTTAGCACTTAAGGATTTTCCACATAAATTATCAGGCCACTACTGAAGGGGACAGTTTCATTTCTTCATTCCTCACACTTTTATCTTCATGCTTTATTATACTGGCTAATGTTAGTAAGACATTTATTAGGAGTGTCACCTTCATGCATGCTCGTCTTGTTCTCAACCTCAGGTAAACGACTCTACTGAATCTTTCAGCATTAAAATAACTGAAAGTTTTATAAAATACTCAAGATTTCTTTCATTCTTGATTTCCTGAGATTTTATCATAAATGAATATTTAGTTTTGTCAAATCCTTTCTTACTCTTATGTTGCTATAATAACTGATTTTTCAAAAGTTGAACAAATTTTGCCTCCCAAGAGAAATCCCACTTGTCAGAATTGCTTATTTTAACGTATTGTTGACACTACTTACTAATGTTATGTAAAAATTTCTTATTGTATGTTCATGAGGAAGACTGCATCATAGATTCCTTACTCATGGTCTTGAATGTGCATGCAGGCTTTGCAAAATGAGTTTGGGACTAGAGTATTGAACTATGTGAAATTTGTCAAAATTCATCCGTAATCCTGTATGGGCTGAGTTTTCCTTGCATGAAGATTTACAAAGTAAATTTCTTACAGATTGAAGAAAAGATTGTCTACTGTATCTTAACTCTACTAGTAGCTTGTGACCACCAAGAAATTGGTCCTTTTCCTAAATTTATGGAGTAAATTAGGTAAAATGTTATCTTTTCAGAATTTGGAGACTATTAAAGAGGCTTTCGATGTCTTTTATTTACAGTGTTTATCGTTGGTCTCTTGGCAGTGTGGCTAGAACTTTTTCAATTTTATTAATCTTTTCTTGGAACCAGCTTTCTTTGCCTTTTTCTATTTTCTTATGAGTTTATTCTTTTAATTTCTACTTGTTCTTGGTCTCTTCTAGCTTTTAAAAGTAGAAGGCCATTTTGTGATTTCCCTTCTCTTCCAAAATGTATAGCATTTAAACCCTCCTTAAACTGCATCTCACGTATTTTGTTTTTCCTTTTTACTCTATTCATATATTTGTAATTTCCTTTGAAAATTCTGCTTTAAGCATATTCAGCTGTTATTTAATGTTGAAAAAAATTCTTACTTTGTGATCCCCAGCTTCAGCCTAAAGTAGCTATAGTAAAAGAATATACTTTGTATGATCTTTCAGTGTTTACATTTTTTAACACTTTATTTTTTTATACTTTATTGAGAATGTCATACATGCATGTAACGTGTTTTGATCAAATCCATGCCTGCTCCCTCCAGGGTAGCCTCAGTCACATAGAGATCTGCCTGTTTCTACGTCTTCAGTGCTGGGATTAAAGGCATGTGCTACTACATCTGGCCAATAACCTTTATTTTTATGAGCATTTTAAGTTCACAAAAAAGATGAATACACATTATGGTTTCAGTATATCTGTACTCCCCCCACACCACCACCTCTGCTTATCCTGAAGCAGAGTGGTGCATTTTTTCAGTTGTTGAATTTTATATATATATTCTTTATTTCTAAATATATCTTCATTACTAAAATTTACATTTAGGTGCCTCCTTGGTGTTGACCATTGCATGAATTTTGCCAAATGAGCAAGTATATGTATCTCCTATTGAAGTATCATGTAAGGTAATGTGACAAATTCATGCAATTTTCATGTTCTATTTATTCATTCTTTCCCTTAGTTCTTAGCAATTCATGTTCTTTGTTCGTATTTCGATTTTTTTTTTTTTTTTTTTTTGGTCTTTTTGAGACAGAGTCTCCCTGTAGCTCCAGCTGTCCTGGAACTCACTATGTAGACCAAGCTGGCCTTGAATACACAGAGATCCGCCTGCCTCTGCCTCCCAAGCACCCAGCCCATATTTTGATTTTAATTAGAGGCATACAGTTAGAATTAGAATATAGAATTTTAAATTGTCATCTTTCACTTGAAATATGTAACTTACTAGTTCGCTCTTTATTACTGCTAAAACTCCATTGCATGAATATACCGTGGTTTTTCTGTTCATCTACTGAAGACTATATGGTTTCTTCATAGTTTCAAAATTATAAAGCTTCTGTAAACAATGGATGTAGGTTTTCATGTGGGCTTTTGACTTTTACTCAGTATGGTAAACACCAAGGGAGTGTTTTTATAGATTGTATGTGTTTAGGCAAAAGCACAATTCTCACCTCAAAGAGAATAAGAGATAGTTTATTCTGGAGCTAAATATGCATGACTGTGGCCTGAGAACACAGATTTATGTCACCCTTAATTCCATGTTCTGATGTGGAAGCAGTTTCATGAAGTTTTTATAGTAGCAGAACAAAGAAAGTCAGAAATCAGGGCACGTTCAGATGGATTGGTGGAAACACTAAGTGGGCGGTAACAGAAAGAGATTTCAGATGTTATGTCTTGTGCTATTTGATACACAGCATTTTCGATGGTAGAGGCTAGGGTTTTCTTGAGTTAGTACATTCCAAAAGGTCTTACCTGTTACGGGATGTTAGGTCAGACACAGAAGTGGTCAAGAAATGGGTAATTAGGTGGCTAAATATAGCCCAAGATAAATTGTAATTAGGCTCTGGACCTGCACCATTCCGAGCTTTCCACAATCATTGAAGTTCTAATCAGCCTTGCAGAAGGTTCTGTTTGAAGATGCATATTTTCCTGGTAACTATTGTTATAAAGAAAGGATATGTTTCATTAAGCTGGACAGTTTTGCATTCACATAAGCAATGAATATGAGTTCCTATTCTACACATCCTCAGCAATATCTAGAGCTACCATGTTCTTTAATTCTAAGTCTATAATGGTGTATCATTGTTTTAATTGTAACACACCAATGAATTTTCAGAGTTCTTCATGCATTTTGGATAGTATCTCTCAAATTTATCTTTTGCAAATATTTTCTTCTAATATGTGTTTTGTGTTATACTCTTGATAGTCTTTCACAGGGCAAGAGTTTATAATTTTAATGAAATCAGTTGGTTTTTTTTTATTAATTATGCCTTTTGTAATACATATAAAAAGTAATGACCACACTGATAACTACATAGATTTTCATTTATATTATCTTATAGATGTTTTATCATTTTGCCTTTTGTATTTAGATTTGTAGCTCATCTTGTGTTAAATTTTCTAAAGTATAAAGTCTGTCTCATTCTCCTTTGGAAATATTCACTTGTGTTCTATCATCATTTGCTGAAAATATTAAAGTTATTCTGTATCCTTTGTATCTTAGTCAAAGAGCAGTTGGGTATTTATATGGGTCTTTTTTTTTTTTTTTAAGTTCTATGCTCTTTTTCATTGATCTGTTATCTTTCTCTAATGCCATCCTGGTTTGAATATTCTGTCTATTGAGTGTTTAATTCTAATTATGCCAGTATCCTGACATTGTTATTCTCTTTCAAACTTTGTTGGTGATTCTGACCTAATCCCATGCCACATTATACTTAAAATCAGTTTGTAGTAACATGCTCTGATTTTAGTTTGTTTTACATTGAATCTGTGATCATGTTATGAAAAACTGACATCTTAATGTTGCTAATAGATATGAAATTTTCTTTTTAGTTTTTTTAAAAAAATTAACAATTTTGTAGTTTTCTACATATAAATTTTATATAAATTGCTAGATTTATACCTAAAGTGCACCATTTTAGGAGATAGTAAAGAAATGAACCTCTGATCTGATAGGTTGCTCATGCAGTGGTCTGCCCTGTGTATATGAGCAGTACTTAATTGTCTGCAGTAGGTTTATATATCTGTGGGTGTGGGTATGTATGATAATACATAATAGAAGAAGAGGGCATGGATTTGAGAGAAGGTTGTGGCAGGGACACAGGAGGAGTTGGAGGGAGGAGAGACATATAAGATCAAAATGAGTTGTACTAGGGGTGAGTGAGATGGCTCAGTGGTTAAAGGGAACTGGCTGCTCTTGAAGAGAACCTGGGTTTGGTTCCCAGCACCCACATGGCAGCTAACAACAGTCCTAAGTCCAGTTTCAGGAGATCCAGTGCCCTCTTCTGACCTTGGTGGGAATTGCATGACACAGATGCAATTACATGCAGGCAATACACTCACACATTAAAAATGAAATACTAAAAAAAAAACAAAAAGAGAAAACAATGAGTTATACAATGTAGGAAATTCTTCACAAAATAAGTGGAAAGAATCATTTTCACCTTAGAAAATAAAGTTTTAAAAACAATTTCAAGTTCAAAATTAACATTACTTTTATATAAGAAAGCAGCTGACTTGTATATTAGCATAGTGTCCTACACTCTTGCTCCTTGCTATTATTATCTGTTACTTTAAAATAGGTTTTATTTTGTTTTGGTTTTTGTTTTGTTTTTTTTTTTTGTCTTTCTGAGACAGGGTCGCCTTGTAGCCCCAGCTGTCCTGAAACTCACTATGTAGACCAGGCTGGCCTTGAACTCACAAAGATCCACCTGCCTCTGCCTCCCAAGTGCTTTATTTTGTAATTTTTTAAATATTATTTTTATTTTTTGTGTATGAGTATATTGCCTGCATGTCACACATATGTGCACAGGTGTCATGCAGTGCCTATGGAGGTCAGAAGAGGGCATCAGATTCCCTCGAACTATAGTTAAGGATAGTTCTTAGCTGCCATGTGGGTGCTTGGATTCAAACCCAGGTCTTCTGCAAGAGCAGCCAGTGCTTTAACCACTGAGCCATCTCTCCAGCCCCTTGTCATGTTTTGAAGCCATTAGCCAGACCTACCTGTATGATGATGAATAGGAATCTGAAAGGGGACATTCTTGCCTTATTCCTTGTCTAGGAAGGAAAATGTCACGTTTCTCTCCACTTTTTTTTTTTTTTTTAATCAAGCTGAAGATGTTTCCTTCAGTTTCCTTCTAGTTTCTCTCATGAATTAAAGAACCAGGTAGTTTTCAGACCACCTCTCATCCCACTACTGTAATAGTCCATATTTAAGAAGTTTTAGGACAATCTTTAATTTGATGGGCATCTAGTCAATGATTCTCTGTTGGGGATTCTTTAGGGCTTTACATTAAGGTAGAGTGAAGGAATTTTCTAATGAGTTTTTCATACTGATTGAGGTAATATTTATAAACTACACATTTATCACAGTCTGTGACCTACACACTGAAAAGGTATGAAATGTAAGTAAATTTTACTTCAATCCAGTTGATTTACAAAGGTAAAAGACATTTCAGATCTATTTTTAATGAATTAAAATGTTACCAGAGTTCCTGAGCAAACGCTTGGCTCTGGGTTCAAGTGCTCACCTACATAAGAGAAAAATGATTACATAAATTTCAGTTTTGACCAAAACCAGCAAGAAATTTTCAGTCACCACTTTTCCCACATCACATCAGTGTTTTAGTTTATAGAAAACATGAAACAGAAGCCATTGAATGTGCTTGTGTGCTTCATCTGTGGGCCCTAGCTACTGGAGATAACTGGAAGATAAGTATTTCTTCTGGAGCCAGGAACATTGCCACCTTCAACCTGTTTTTCTTATGGGTAGCTAGAGTTGAAAAAAGACAATATTTGCAAATTGATTCTAATTCTTGAGGCCCTATTATAACATTCCTTTGCTTGACCATTCCCCAATATTGAGGAAGTTGACGTTTTGTCATCTGGTTAGCCATCTGTTGCTGAATTCATCTGGATTCCACTGAGGGTACCTACAGTATATAAATAATAAAAGATTCATGTGCTGTTGCATGAGAGAAATATGAGCAGAATATAAATAGGAGCCAAGGTCAGATGATAGTTACATACTCTGCTAGGGAAAGGATAAGTAACATGAGCAAGAACTCAGATCTCTTTGACTGTAGTTGCTGCTTTTTGGTGGGGCCCTTCAGTTTTATCTCTGAAGTTTTTGTATGAAGACATCACTAGTTAATCACTCTGTGCATTGGTTTCTCTTGGTGGGATATGTATGCCCTCTTGCTAGTCTGGTCTCACATAGGGGGAAGGGCAATATAGAGAAAAACCTTTTTTCACCATTTTTGAAGACCAAAGGAAGTTTGGGAAGAGTGACTCAGGGTGAATTCACCTGGAGCCTACTATGGAAGTGATTGCATCATAAAACAAATGGTACTCACAGAATTTTTTATAGGCCATAGTTGAAAACTAAAAACCAATTTATAAAAGCGTAGGTCTGTCAGAAACTAAGGTGATATTATCATTGAAGGGGAACCATTGTTTTACATTTGTCTTACATCTACCAAATTGATTTTAAAGTAAAATCTGTGTGTCAAAAGTTTCAAGATCTCTGAGATTGAGGCCAGCCTGGTCTCAATAGTGAGTTCAAGGCCATCTGTGGCTGCAGAGAGACCCTGTTTCAAAGAACAAAATAAAAAAAAAGTTCCAAGGTTCATAGATGATACCATTCCAAGAAGCTCTAGGCTTTTAAAGAAGAGTTTCAACATCAGTTGTGAGATTCCTGTGTATGAATTGTTAGACTGCGAGGTTCTCAGGGGTCCCCCCAAAATACAAGCTATTTTATTCTTGGTTACTCACCAGATGAAAATA
This sequence comes from Nannospalax galili, assembly GCF_000622305.1. Lineage (NCBI taxonomy): Eukaryota > Metazoa > Chordata > Mammalia > Rodentia > Spalacidae > Nannospalax > Nannospalax galili. Next base: position 2,160,309 of record NW_008357164.1, read on the forward strand.
CCACACATTTTTGTTACAGGACACAGAATAATCAAGATGAACCTAATTGGAGAGTCCCTTGCTCCTAGCTAGTGTTCATTGTACTGGAAGATGCTAAGCAGGATGAGGAACTGTTGGCAGCAGATCACTTTGGGTGAGAGGAAGTTAATCTTCCTTAACGGAGTGATGCTAGATAGGCTAACAGGCTCTACTGGATGAATCACACCATGGGACATCTGGGTACACCAACTTGACTGCCTGGGCCTTGACATAGATGGCAGAATGCATGAAATCCTCTGGACTGGTTATGGGGGTGTGTAGATATGGGAGGGGTCTAAATATGATTATGCTTGATTGCATGAAATGCACAAGAAATCAATAAAATTGAAAAAAGACAAAAAGATTAAGATAAATGCTTAAACAATTTTCTTGAGATTTAGTTTTCCCAAGCAACCAAAAACCTTAAAGCAGAAAGCACAATATATATCTTGATACACAAAACCTTTTTTTCCTGAAGTTGATGTTTTCATAAATTTCATTAAGAGCAGCTCAATCTTTTAAGAAAGTCTTGTTAAAAAGACATTTCCCTGCTGGTTAGTAGAGACCCAGACCTTTGGAGACTGCCTGTTTCAGCCTCTACAGGGTGATCCTACCAAATCACGTCATGCTCATCTCCCAGCTTTGAGACCATCTGCAGTCCATCCTGCTGCCCCAGGGCCAGGCTTCCTTGAACAATAGGGACCTAGACCTTTGAAGATTGCCTCAGAGTGCCTGACTCAGCCTCTACAGGCTCTTGGCACTATTCATCTAAGACTTCTGAAGTGCTTCCAACTAGCTAGGCCTGCTTCTCCCTCTCTGAGTAGCCTGACTCAAGCCATCTTGTCCCTCCAATATAAAGTCGAAAGAGAGAACCTGACAGCCAAACCAATCAGACTTTAACTCAGTAAAGGATGGCTTGGTTTTCCTATCAGAATCACAAGCAGAAGAACTCCACGTGCCAAACAACAAGAACAAGAAGAATATGAAAAAACAATATGTTCCCACCAAACACCACCAGTCCTAAAGAATAGTTCCACAGTGAGACCCTCCCAGAGATAACTCAGGATGCAGAATTTAAAAACAATCATAAATATGATCAAAGAATTCAACAAACATGAAGAACACAAAAACAAATCAAAGAACTAAAAGAACAAAGCAATAAACTTCTGACTGAATTCAAAAGAGAAAAATATTGAAGAAACCCAAGCTGAAATGAAGAAGGAAGTGAAAAACTCAAAAAGCCTATTTGAAACAACAGGAGAAAACCTCACTGATTGAATGAAAATGAAAACAGAGTATCAAGATTTTATGATAAAATTTTAAGAATTGGACCACTCAAAGAACATGAAAACATTTTTTAAAAAGGAATGGAATATGCAGGAAATGTGGGACACCATGAAAAGACCAAATTTACACATCATAGGCATAGAGGAAGGAAAAGAATCACAGATAAATGCTGTTGACCAGTTCTTCAATAGGATTATAGAAGAAACTTTGCCAAAATTAAGGAAAGACATACCCATACAAGTACAAGAAGTACATAGAACACCAGATAGGACCAGGAAAGAAACTGGCCACAGCTTATCAGAGTGAAATCACTAAATACAGAAAAAATTCTAAAAGCTGTAAGAGAAAAAAAATAATTCACGTAAAGGAAAACCCATCATAATTACAGCTGACTTTTCAATGCAAGCTATGAAAACCAGAAGAGCCTGGATCAAAGTATTCTAAATGACTATAGATGCCAATCCAGAATACTTTATCCAGCAAAACTCTCTATTATAGTTGAAGGAGAAGGAAAATCTTCCAGGACATAAACAGGCTGAAAGAATTCATGCCTGCTAAATCAGGCCTTCACAGAATGACCAAAACAATGCAAAGGACTGAAGGAAGGAACGACTGTTACCAAGAGACAACAGAAAGAAACTAAGTGAAGTTATAGTTGTGGAAACACAAAATTAGACTAAGAATGCAAACAGTTAAAATTACAGTAACCAATGCACACTTTTCAATAATTTAAATGTAAATGACCTGAACTTCCTAGTCAAAAGACACAGGATAGTTAGATAGATAATGAAACAAAATCCATCTCTTTGTTGTTTGCAAGAAATTTGTCTTCAAGGATAGGCACTACCTTAGGTGAAAGGATGGGGGAAAAATATTCCAAGAAAATGGCATGAAGAAATAAGCAGTGGTTACAATGCTAATATCTGACAAAATAGACTTCACACTAAAACTAATCAGAAGAGATAAAGAGGGTCACTAGAAACAATTGACTGAGAAGGAACAATTGACTGAGAAGATATTACAATCATGAACATATATGCACCAGACTCTGGTGCACGCAACAGGACCTTAAGATACAGATTAATCCCAACTCAGTAATAGTAAGGGACTTCAATACCCCCACTATCTCCAATAGACAGGTCAACTGGACAAAGAATAAACAGACATCTGAGTTAAATGATACCATGCATCAAATGGATCTAACAGACATCTACGGACTATTCCAAGCCCCAAAGAATAACTTTGTCTTCATCAGTCCATGGAAGTTTCTCTAAAACTTACCCTATATGAGGGCACAAAAGAAACCTCAACAAATAAAAAAAAAATTGAAATAATTCCATGCATTCTACCAGACCACAATGCAATAAAGCTTAAAATCAGCACCAAAAGAAACTCTAGTAACTAGACAAGCTCATGGAAATTAAATTTAAAAACTCCTGAAAGATGAATGAGTCACAGAGGAAATTAAGAAATAAAACTTCCTGGAACTAAATGAAAAGGATAATACAACACAACAAAACCTCTGGCATATATAAAATGCCATCCTAGGAGGGAAGTTTATAGCTCTAAGTGCCAACATTAAAAAATCAGGAAAAGTCCAAATAAATAACAGTATAACTCAGGACTCTGGAAAGGCAAGAACATACAATACCTAAACCCAGCAGATAAGAAGAAATAACAAAAACTAGAACAGAAATTAAGGAAATATAAACACTGAAAATAATACTAAGAATCAATGAATCTAAGATCTTGTTCTTTGAAAAGATAAGCAAGGTAGACAAAGCTGTAGCTCAGTTAACCAAAAGAAAGAGCAAATCCAAATCAAGAAAATCAGAGATGAAAGCAGGAACATCACAACACATGCCAGAAAAAAAAAAGCAGAACGTTATAAAGTAATACTTTAAAACCTATACTCTATTTGAAAACCTAAAAGAAACAAATGGATATCTATATTCATGTGGACCACCAAAGCTAACCCAAAAGCATAAACAGACCCTTAACAAATAAGAAAATTGAAACAGTAATACATAACCTCCCAACTAAAAAAGCCCAGGCCCAGATGGATTCATAGCAGACATATAAGACATTTGAAGAAGATCTACAATCAATACTACTTAAATAATATAAAAAGATAGAAACCTAGTGTGTCCCTAACAGCCTGTTTCAGCCTGTTTCCTCCAAGGGGCGAGGCCTGCTGAGAATTGACTGAAGACCTAGCCACAGGAGGAGGGACTTGCTATGCTGTCTTGGGGAAGGGAGTCGACAGGAGCAAGGCAGCGGGCGTGCAAGAACGAATGGCCTGGCATTTGCTGACCTGGGGTGAGACTGTGGGCCCAGGAGACGTGGGTGAAAGGTAGCGGTGACTATGGGCGGGCGTGGGAGCAATCTGGAATGCGAGGCTCTGAGCTGCAGCACAGAGCTGGGCAGCCGGTGTATGTCTCTTTGTGAGTTACCCGCCCCCCCCCACGGTATAAACTATAATAAATTCACATAAAAATATGCAGTTTGTCTGATAGCACAAGAGACCTGGTGAAAACTTGGGCGACACCAAGGGAGAAATCCCAAACTTCTTCTGTGTAGCCAGTATCACTCTAATACCAAAACCAGTTAAAGGCCTAACCAAAAAAGAAAACTTCAGACCTACAGACACATATAAAAACTATCATCCACCATGGTCAAGTCAACTTTATTCCAGAGATGCAAGGATGGTAAATTAATAAATGTCGTGAATCATATAAATGGACTAAAAAAATCACAAGGTCAACTCAATAGATGCAGAAAAGGCCTTTGTCAAATCCAACATGCGTTTATGGGAACTGAACTGGAGGGAACCTACTTCAACGTAATTAAAGCTATGAACAACAAACCCCAAACCAACATCATTCTAAAAAAAAAAAAAAATACTGGACACATTCCTATTAAAATTAGGAACTAGACAAGGCTGAGCACTCTTTTTTAATATAATGCTTGACACTCTTGCTAGTGCAATAAGATAAGAAGGAAATTAACGGAGTACTGACTGGAAAAAAGAGGTCAAATTATCCCTATTTACAGGCAATATATTATATGAGATCCTAAAAATTCTATGAAAAAACTCCTACAAATTCTGACCACTTTCAGCAAAGTTGCAGGTTACAAATCAATCTACAAAAACCAGTAGCCTTTCTATATACCAATAAGTAATCAGAGAAAGAGTACATGGACATCCTCCCATTTACAATAACCTCAAAAAACAAACAAACAAAAAACCTGGGAATAAACGTTACCAAAGACATTAAAGATCTCTATAATGAAAAATTTAAGTTTGTAGAAAAAAGTTTAAGGAAGTCACTGGGAGATAGAAGGACCTCCCATGCTCATGAATTGATGAATTACGTGAAGATGACCATCCTAACGAAAGGAATCTATAAATTTAATGCAATCCTAATTAAAACCCCAGATCATTCTTCACAGAACTAGAAAAAAGAGCCCTGAAATTCTTATGGACTCACAAAAGACCCGGATAGCCAAAGCAGCCCTGAGTGCAAGGATCAATGATGGGAGGATTACTATACTCGATCTCAAACTATACTACAAATCTATAGTCATAAAACAGCGTGGTACTAGCTAAAAAACAGACATATAGATCAATGGACTGTAATTGAAGATCCAAACCTGAGTGTATGCAATTTCAGCTGCATGATATTTGATAACGATGCCAAGAATACACTGGAGGAAAGACATTTTCAACAAATGGTGCTGGCAAAACTTGAATGAAACTAAACCCTAATTTTTCACCCTGCACTAAAGTCAACTCCAAATGAATCACAGACCTCAATGTGAAGCCTGAAACTTTGAAACTATTAGAAGAAAATATTGGCGGTACCCAACACCACATAGGTATATGAAAAGACTTTCTAAATCAAATACCAGTTGCTCAGGACTTAAAGTAAAAAATCAACATGTGGGACCTTATGAAACTAAAAACCTTCTGCATAGCAAAAGAAACAACCAAGGAAGTAAAGAGAAAACCCAGAATGGGAGAAAATCTTCACCAGAAACACATCTGACTGAGGTTTAATATCCAGACTATGTAAAGAACTCAAAAAACAAAAATCTAGAAAACAAATGACTCAATAAAAAGATAGGCTATTGATTTGAATAGAGTGTTCTCAAATGAAGAAATAAAGATGATTAAGAAACACTGTAAAAAGTGTTCAACATCTTTAGTAATTAGGGAAATGCAAATTAAAACCACTTTAAGATTTCATCCTAAGCAGTCAGACTGGCTAAGATCAAGATAACAAATGATACCAAATGTAGGGAAAGGGGAATGATAATTCACTGCTGGTGGGATTGCAAACTTCTGCAACCACTATGGAAAGTAGTGAGGAGAACTTGTAAAAAACTAATAATGAACCTGCCATATGATCAGGTTATACCACTACTTGGCATATATCCAAAAGACTCATCCTACTGCAGAGATCCTTGTACATCCATGTTTGTTACTGCTCTTTTCACAATAGCCAAGAAATGGACGCAACTTAAGTGTCCCTCAGCTGATGAGTGGATAATAAAAATGTGTTACATTCATTCAATGGAGTTCTACTCTGCAATAAAGAAGATGAAGTCATTAAATTTGCAGGTCAATGAATGGAACTAGAAATTGATATACTAAGTGAAGTGACACAGACTCAGAAAAACAAACCACATGTGTTCTCTCTCATTTGTGGATCTTAGCACTGAATCCTTATATGTAAGTATATCTTGATGTAAGTTCAGCAGCCAGGAAATGGAAAGAAACCAGGCAGGTAAAGGGAAGGAAGGAACCTGAGAGAGAAGATCATAAGAAAACAGGTGTTACCATGAGGAAAATGGATCAAATGGAGGTATTTAAATCAGAGGGTTATAGAAAACCATAGAGGTAAAGGGGAAGAATGCATTCAAGAGAGAGGAACTGTAGGAGACAGATATTATCAAGGGTGACATGGAGAAAATGTGCATACTTTAATTAGGGAGGAGGGAGGGTTGGGAGAGGGAGAGGGAAAGGGAGGGAGGGAGAGAGAGATAGGGAGGATGGAGGGTTGAGAGAGAGAGAGAGAGAGAGAATAATGCTTAGCTGGGGTGAAAAACCAAAAAGAATGTATTAGTTCAAAATCCTACTGAAAAAATACATATACAGTGTATCTGCATATATCCATGTATATAGCTAAATGCTATATAACAAGTAACAGTTCCAGACAGGAGAAACCTCCCTTGGAGTTGTTGACCAGGGTAGTCTAAGAGACTTCTGAAATTATACAGCCTATTGCCATAGCCTTTAACTACCACCTAGAACTTGAAGGTAAGACTCCATTGATGAAGACAGGATATATTTCCCACACAGGACTTGGAGCAAAGAAACTGGAACTGACCTGGAAGCTACGTCCTTGAAGGCTAGATCTCATAGTTTTGGAGGACACTATTCCACTGCTAAGGGAGAAAACTTAATCAATGATCCAACCCCAATTTTAAGGCCTAATAATCACAACATTGACTGGTACAGCAATTTACATTAGGGACATAGAGTCACTTTTATCTTGGGGGTAAACGACAGCTAACTAATTGGACTTAAAGTCCACTCAATGGGAAGGAACTCATGTGTGGTACTGTAAACATAGATACACAGGTCTGGGGATGTCATAAATCTTAGAGAAAATCCTAAGACTGTTACATCCCTAGACAAGTGTAATTTCTTACTATAATGCTAAATATGGATCTTTCTATTTACAGACAAGTATCCCAGTCATCACTCATCAAAGAACCTTCTTTTGCAACAGAGACTATTACAAAGTTCCACAACTGATCACACACAGACAATAAGTGTCTATGAAATGCTGTACTCTAAATGACACATGTATAATGGAACCTCTACACCTAAGGCTAACAGAACTAGTGGAACAAGGAGTAGACAGAATACTATTGCATTTCTCAACTCTCATCAATAAAGCTCCCTCATGCAAAACAGGGCAATGAACACAAAATTTAGAAATGGCCAAAGTATAGAGAATGAGTCTGCAGAGTGTGGGTCCTTGAGCAGGACTCCTATATCAAACACCTACCCAGAGCTTGGAGACCTTTTGAGAAGATGGGTGGCAAGATTTTAAGAGCCAGGTGAGGAGTCATGATCATATGGAAACAGTCTTACAGGTTCCTTGGAACTTGCTCATATAAATCCACAGCCATGGTGTCAGCATGCCTAAGACCCACCCATGCAAACTCAATCGGACTAAAACCCAGTATAGAACAGTGGAAATGGACAACAAACCCCAATCTTAGCCAAATAACTATTAGCAGCTCATTACTACTGTGTGAAAGAGAGCTGATCTTCTTTGAGAGAAATTCTAGATAGGCTGCTGATTAGATCCTTGTGGATGAACTTGCACTGAGGGAGGTCTGAGTACACTAACTTAATTTGATAGGCCTTAACATAAATGAAAGAATTCATGAAATCCAGTGTGGGAATTAGGAAGGGTGCAGATTGTGGAGTGGATCTAAAGGTAATTAAAATGTTTTAAATGAAATACATAAAACCAGTAAAAATTTTTAAAAAGGATTGAAGAACTAGATTCTAGTTTTATACCTGAATAGTTTTGATCTTTGAAAATTTCATAACTTTTTTGATTATATATGACTTAATTACATATAAATATTCTGGAAGATTTATTTTTATAACACTTCTATAATATTTTATACTTTCATCGCTCATATGGACCTTTAGTTTCAACAATGTTATCCCCATATTGCTATAAAAGTATAACATTATAGAAATCAGAAAATACACATATGCTATCAAGTACTGTTAAAAATCACCTGTGATTTCTATCTACCTACTTTATCCTTAACATGAGAAAAACATAAATATTTATTTATTTAGTCTTTCAAACAGAATGACCTTTAGCTCTTTTTACTTTCAACACCTTTTCTCAACACTCCTCCCCTCTTAACTGAAGTCCGAAGTCCCTCTTCTGCTTTCATGTCTATTTTTATGTGTGTTGTTCACTGAGTAAAATTAGGGATGTTCCCATGAACATCGATGGGACATTACTTATTGGAGTATGAGTAACTTTTGAGTGGCTAGACCACTGATGAAAATGATACACCCTCCTGCAGCAACCAAATATTAGATTTCTTTAATAATCTTATAATGTCTTTAAGAACATTTAATTATAAACTCTTTAGAATTCAGGTTATTCTTACACTTAGAGTCCTGCTTGTAGAGTTCTAAATATTTCTTTGTTAACTAGTGTTTATTTATATGTTTATGTCTGTACTACAGATAAAATATGCATATCTTTATAGATGCCTGTACTGTACAGTCATATGAAAACTCTAATGATTTAGTTTCCAAATCTTGTTAGATTTTCCTGCAAAAACAAAAATATTAAAAACTACATTTTCAATAATTTAAGCAAAGACTTTATAAAAAAACAGCTTACATATTAGAGAGGAGCCGGCTTGGTTAGGGCAAGCCTCTCATCTCTACAGTCATTATGGCATCATGTCACATCAACAAATCATACTGTTAAGTTAGGCAAACTTAAGCTACTAGCTACTTGAAATAGTCTTTGTGGTGCTAAGGATAGTAACTAGTGCCTTATCATACAAGGCAAGCAATCTATACTAAGTGAACTATATCCCCAGTCTTGAAATAATCCATTAATTAGTAAAAGAGAAAGATGTATTTTTAAACTTCAGGTTATCCAAAGTAGATAATAACTGTTTATAACTCAAATATCAAATGATTTATATAAGCTATAGATTCTAGCATATTTTAATACAATGGTCAATATGACCCTCAATAACCTTAGCATTTTCTTGCTTAGAATTTGTTTCCTCTAAATAATTTCCAGGGACTTACTGTCTCATAGTTGTTTCTTATTATTAGGATGGTAGAGTAGTTTAATCATAAGTGATAGGTTCCTCCTCAGGATGGCACCCAGCTGCAGCCCTCAGAAACTCAGAGTGAAAAAATTGAACCACTTTTTAAAAAAGGTTTTTATTGCATGTTTGTGAGTTTCATGCAATATATTTTGATCATATTTAGACCCATTCCCCTTACTGCACCCCCTCCCCATTTCCCACCAGATTTTGTGTCCTGTACAGACTGCTGAACTATTACAAAGGAAAAGTCAATAGTTCACGAAATCCTCCAATAAGATTCAAGTCTTTAAAGAACTGAAGGCTCTTGCTGTGCATAGGACTGCCAATTATCTTTCACCTGGAGCCCTGCCTTACCAATTGAGTAAGGAATCCATGGCTTTCCCTCTCTCTCTGTCGCAGGGAGGCAGGCTTGATCAACTGATATGCTGCTTACTACTTTGTGCTGTGTTAGCCTTATGTTTCTCTGCATTTTTCAGTGTCCCCATTTTCAGATCACCCCATTTGTGATTTCTATTTTTTTTAATCCTAATGAGTTTATTGGGTTTAGTAACAGAGCATAGGGTGGAGGTTACTTACAGAAGAGTGGGCACCCTCCCCCTATGTACAAGTCCACACTCAAGCATAGATGCTGTGACTTCCTGACAGCCACACAAAATGGTGAGAGAGGTGCTTGATGGTGTTCTTGGCTCATATATCCTTAGTCTCTCCCCCATATGCAGCCGAGGTTGACTGATTAGATGGGAGGGGCAACTGATTCCCCCATCGATGCCTTGACAAGTGTGGGAAGGTATGACTATAGCTTGCTGGCATAGTGGTTGGGGGATATTTCCAGGTAACACTCTACCCTTTCCTCCAGTTCTTACATTCTTTCTGCCAACCTCTTCCATGAAAGTCCCTGAGCCTTGGTGGGGATGATAGTTGTGGGATGATCTTCCTCCCATTGTGGTGAGGCACTGAACTTTCGGGTCTCTGCATCATCTGCATCCCATGGGTTTGTTGGCCCATTTCAGTGATATTCCATCTACTACAAAAGCACAAACAGCAAGAAGCAAGAACATCTAAACAGTTACTGCTATAATAACTTAACATGCCATTTGTGATTTCTAATGCTCTTGCAATCTTAGTCTTTTTATAATAGAATCTAACTTTTGCTATCATTACTGCTCCTTCACCATATGAAGGAGTTCCTAATATGCAGTTTTACTCCATCCATTTCAGTCTTGATTGCTAAAATCAATAACAATCACTCATTACACTTCATGTGATATGATGTATAGGCTACAGAACAGTCAAGAAAAGGTTAATGAGGCTATAGAATCTGAAGAGTTTATATTGAGAGCAAAGGCGTAGGGTAGATATTGGTGCAGAAGGATGTGCTGGTGACTGCATAAGGAATTAAGATACCCAGGAGCAAGGCTGCCAAGGAGCAGAATGTCAGCCACAAATCCACATGGCAAGCTGTTTAGAATGTCAGCTTGTAATATCATCCTGAAGTGGACCATGCATGGTGGGCAGGAGAAAGCATCCTTGAGTCAAACTCAGGGGAAGTGGAAATTTATTCTCAGGTGATTTTTCTGGAAAATTTTCCTAACAGGTGCATGAGTCACATGCTGTGCCACCCCTTGTGGGGGGTATGATCCTTCTTTTATAGTCTTAGTTGAAGTTGTTATACTGGATTATTGATCAGTTCACATGCATGGTATTTTAGATAAGACAAAATATTTAGAAGCATAGTTTTTATTGGTATGAATGAATTACTTACTGTTCAGTTTTTGTCCTGTTACTGACAGATTGTGGTTGTCATTTTAATGCAAAATGTAGTAGTATCAACAGAAGAGACTAAATGAAATGAAAGGATTTCTGCACATCAAAAGAAACTATCAGCAGATGAAAGAGACAACCCACAGAATGGGAGAAAATCATTACCAATTATACTTCAGATGGGGAGCTAATATCAAGAATTAACAAAGAACTGTAAAAATTAAACACTCAGGAAATGAAACTGCCAATCAACACTAGGGTTAAAAAAATTAACAGGTGAATTAACACAAAGGCCAATAACTATTTTGAAGAATGTCCAGCATTCCTAGGCATCAGGCGATGCAGATTAAAACCACCTTGAGATACCACTTTACCACAGTCAGAGTGAAATCATCAAGAAATTTGATAAAAAAAAAAACATTGGAGAGGATTTGGGGAAACAGGAACTCTTATTCACTGTTTGTGGGAGGGCAAATTGGTACAGCTATTGAGGAAATTAGTCTGTAGATTTCTCAAGATGAACCATTCCTGGTCATGCACCCAGAGAACTTCATCTCTTACCACAGACATATTTGTACACCCCTGTTTACTGTTGCTCTGTTAATGGAAATAGAAGCAGTGTAAATGTTCAACAGATGAAGAGGTAATGAAGACATGGCATACATACACAGTAGTGGACTTAGTCAGCTATAAAGAAAAAGAAATAAAACTTGTAGGAAAACAGACGGACCTGGAAAGTATTCTATTAAATGAGGTGACCAGAATACACAGAGAAAAAAAAGACAACCAAATGTATGTTCTCTTTCATATTCTGATCCTAGCCTAT
>NW_008357164.1:2172142-2193759 GCF_000622305.1 Nannospalax galili
ATGTAGCTAAATTTTAGAAAGGAGACCTAGATAAGCAAATATTATTTGGGGAGGAAAGAGCGTGTAGGCAAAAGAACACATAAAAAGTGAAAGAGTATATGAAACTATTTCATTTCTTATTTTCAATTTCGTCAGTTTTTTTAATATTGGATAGATGAATCCAAAATTCTGTGTGTTGAAGTGACAAGAACCAGTTTTGCATTCCAAAAGAATCCAACGTATGTTTTCCTTTTGAGACAGTGATTGTGAAAATTTAGCTACATTTTAATTCTATTGACCATTACAGCAATAGAAATCAGACATGATTGGTTAGGAAATATATATGTGGCATTGCCAATTTAGAAAATGTGAGTGTTAAAATTTTTTTTCCAGGGAGTTGAGGTTTTAATCTGAAAATTTTCCTTTTTGTTTCTGTTTAAAAAACATATCAATCAGCCGGGAGTGGTGGCACATGCCTTAAATCCCAGCACTTGGGAGGCAGAGGCAGGCAGTCTCTGTGAGTTCAAGGGCGGCCTGGTCTGCATAGTGAGTTCCAGGACAGCTGGGGCTACAGGGAGGCCCTGTCTCAAAAAGACAAACAGACAAAAAACAAAAAACAAAAAAAAAAAAATCCCAAAAACAAAAAACAAAAAGTATCAGTCAAATAATTCTATTATAGTGTTATTTAAATATGTAACTTGTATTGGTGTATATAAAGTATGATTTCAAAAGTTTTAAATGGCAGCTGGAGAGATAGCTCAGTGGTTAAGAACATTGACTGTTCTTGTAGAACACCCAGGTTTAAATCCCAGCATCCACATGGCAGCTCACAACTTTCCATAACTCCAATTCCAGGGGATCTGACAGCCTCTTCTGTCCTCCACAGGCATTGCATGACATGGGTACACTTACCCACATGCAGGCCATATATGCATAGGCATAAAATAAAAATAATAAATAAAATATTTTTAAAAGAGCATTAGCTACTCTAATGGCGCTAGGTTCAGTTCCCAGCACTCACATGGCAGCTAACAACTGTCCTTAACTGCAGTTCCAGGGGATACGACACCCCTCTTTCAGTGTCCATGGGCAATGCAAAGCAAGGGTGTATTTGCATACATGCAGGCAGGACACTCATGCACATAAAATAAAAATGAATAAATATATAAAATAAAATTTAAAAGTTTTAATAATACTAAAACATATATTCCAATTTTACTATCTCCCATCTACTTAAAATATAGTAATCCAGGCCAGCCTGGTCTACGTAGTGAGTTCCAGGACAGCTGGGGCTACAGGGAGACCTTGTCTTAAAAAGACAAAAAAAAATTAGTAATCCATGGCATAGTAACTTCTACTTTATAAACTGGAATGAATCAGAGCAACATATAATCTGAAAGCTGTTATTCTTCTAAACATAGATTACCTTAGGCATGGCAAGGCCTATTCTTACCATGTATACTGTGACCAAAGGATTCCCAGTGAAAGAAACCACATGGTATTCTTTTTACATGATCCATTATGAAAGCTGGTGATACAAGTTTTAAGGATGCAGTGTAATATACCAATAATATAATACCCAGTAGTAAGTGTGTCAGTAAGCTTCCATCATTGTGGCAAAATACACTGGAAAATGAACAGGAGGAAGTATTAATATTGTCACATGGTTTGACAGATTTCATTCCATGGTCCGTTTTCTCCATCACCTGTAGGCTGTGGAGAGGCAGAACGCTCTAACGGGGAGCATAAGCTCATCTCAACTTACCCAGGTAGGAGACAGTAACAGGTGGGAGAGGGCTGGGGACAAGCCAGTCCTCAAAGAATGCCCCTGGTGACTTCCTTTTCCAACATGCCCTGCCTCTGATATCCTAGCCAATAATAACTCATGAATTAATTAATCCAACGATGCAGTAAGCATCTTCATTATCTAATCAATTTTCAGTATATTCAAAATTCGGGTCCCAAGCCTTCACTATATAACACTTTTTGGAGGATATCTTATGTCCTAACCATGTGACCTACTTCCTCCATCCAGGCCTCACTTCATTATGGATTCTTCAATGTGAACTTGCCAATGATTAATCCATTTATAAAGTTAGCATCCCCATGATTCAGCAACTTCTTAATAGGACTGTCAGCTGTTGCCTAAAGCTTCAGTACATGAGACCTTTGTGGGAGATACTTTATATTTGAACTATAACTAAAAGTAATGATTTTCTTGGAAGAAAATAAGTTATGTTGGCCAGGTTTTACCAGGCACTATTGAGCTTTGTCAAAGTGTCCTAACTGTGTGAACTTTGAAGGATTTGCAAGTTAGTTAGAAGAGCATGTATCATGTCCTTTAATACCTATTGTCATTGCAATGGAGATTACCTTTAGTACTATGGTTATGTGTTTGGTGAATCCTATAGAATTATTTTACAGTTTTGAGGGGTGGAATTTTAGTTGCTCTTGCTTTATTTTAATACCATTGTTCACATATAGTACATTAATTTATAGAATGTCTTAGTTTCTATGTTGCCATGTGTTATTATTTGGATGTAAAGACTCTGGCCTTGAAGGCACACTATCTAGATAGTGCATTCAGTCAGTGAGTACTGATGAGATTATGAAGGGTAGACATTTTGAATGGATTAGTCTGCAATGGATTAGTAATTGGTAGTATTATTTGGATTTTGTTGGCTGTGGGGGCTAGGTTGGAGGACATGAGTCCTTGGGTGCATGCCCTAGGTAGATTTACTCTATTCTGATCCATGTTTCTCTTTCTCTTATTTCTGATAGCTATGAGGTTAACAGCCCACGTGATCTTTCTGTCATGATATTCTGCCTCGCTTTTGGGCCCAGTCATGGAGCTAGCCAACCATGGACTGAAACCTCTGAATAAATGAGATAAAATACATTGCTCTCCCTTTATTTGATTTCTCATGTGTCTTATAGTGATCTATTTTAAGATCCATGGTGTGGTGAGGTTCTTACATATCATTTCCTGAGTATGTTATGCTATTCAGGATTTCTTCCATACATTATGATAGTAATATTTATCTACTTAGCATATTCTGAGTTTATGATAATTTGAGCATTTGCTCTAATATGATTATAGCCCAGTACTTGATTTCTGACATATTATTCACTCAAAGATTCATATATTAACATATTTTAGAAGAGATTATATTTGTGGAGAAGTAATATATGGTTGAACTAATATTCTCAAGTGCATGATAAATGAATGATGGCAATTCATATACCTCTTCCTTGCTTATCTACTATACTTTCATATACAAAATGTTGCATTTTAGTGTGTGCATGATTCTATATTTTATTGAATTTCTGTTGCTATCTGTCAATATGGTCTACTGCACCAGATAGTAATTCTATATGTGTAATGTTAAGTTTCCTTGGAGATTTCTTAGAGGGAAAGCCTTGTCTCAAAGTTCCTTCTGTTTTGTGGATTACATTTCTGGAGCTGTCTGCTTTTCCAATGTTTTCCTAAGTCCACTGAAAGCAGTATATATTTGTTGTTTATATAATTTTGTGTGTTTTTCTGTTACAGATTATAATTTTGGCTTGATGTGTAGTTTTTCAGAGATACTTCTGTTTGGTTGAGTGTTCTAGAGTATTAAATGTGAGATTATTTTTCTGGTTTGTGAAAGGCTGTGATTTGAAAGTTATTTTGTCATGAATGTTATTTAATGTGATCTGGATATTATGACAATAGTTCAAGTGGTTGTTGTATATCAAGAATGTTGTAGAAACCTGGAATTGCATTCCTGAGTGAGAATTTTGAATATCAGATCTACCTATTCGTGAAACATTCTTTATTTCACTTGTTGCAGATACTCTGAATGGTGTTGTATGTGCATTATTTTGGTGTAATGCTCTCTCAATTATCTCCTCAGTATAGTAAAGCTCTTCAATCAGCTTTATATATAGATGATCTTTGATGTGTGACTTGAGATTTGCTTTTCTTTGTGCTTTCTTGTGTTAGGCAATTTTTTTTTCTGGGGTTGAGACCCTTTACTCTGGAGGAAGTGTGGTTTCCAGGCTTTCTTGAACTTCAGATCTTGATTTACATTTATCATAAGTGTTCCTAACTTTCATCCCTGAAGCCAGGTATGATTGAATAGGGTAATCTTGCAATATAGCACAAAGACATTTTGTCTATAACACTAAGTGGATTAATTTACTTGAAATAAATGCATATAGCTTCAAATATTATGGCAGTAGTTTACTGGATTCTTTCCTTAATGAACTGAATCCTGAAAACTTCACTGTAGGAAGGAGTGATAGTAACATAAGTGAATATGTTTGACTCTATTGTGTTACCATTAATTGAATACAAACTCTATCTCAGCTTTACCAGCTGTAAGTCTCCTAGTATATTTGAGGATGTTGGCAATAATGACCATGTAATCCCAAGTCCTTATTTCATTCAAATTTTAATGACTATAGTAAATAACAATCAGATTGTGCATTATAGTTCACATAATGATATATATGTTATGCATGTTATCACATGTATGTTATAGAGCAGCTAAGAAAGGTTCAGAAGAGGCCATGGTCTAGAGTCAGAACTGAAGCCATAGGCAGTGCAGTTACTGACAAAGAAGACTGATGCTGGTGACCAGAGAAGGGATTAAGAAGCTCAGCCACATAAATGCCATGGCAAAGAACAATCAGTCACCCGCCCACATGGCAGGCTTCCTTATAAGTGTCAGCTTGGAGTATCATCTTGAAGTGGACCATGAATGAATGAAAGAGGAAGCCATGCTTGAGTTCAGTCCCGGAGATAGTCAGATGTTCTTCCTCATGTGATCTTCCCTGAGAAGTGACTGAATGATGGGCTGACTGCCACCGTACCATCGGGTGTTACGACTTATTGTAAAGTTGTACTGTATTATGATGGGGGAGAGTTACAGTGATCAGTTCATGTGTCAGATGTTTCTTAAATAATTTGAGATATATCTTTCATAGATGGAAGTGTTAGTCATCATGAACATCCAGCCAATGTCTCTGCCATGTGTTGTGCTGGCAGGAGATGGCTGTTTACTTGTTTAAGCATGATAGAGTGTCATTCTACATTGACCATTGAACTCATAATGGAGTAGCACATGCCAAGCTGCTGCTTCATGAAATGGAAAACTCAGGGTAAGGCACAACCTGAAAGCTGCTGTTCTATTCAACACTGAACAACTCTGTCCAGGGCACAGTGTGTTCTTTACAGCCTGCTCTGTGGCTCCTGATAGCAGAAGCCCAATGGCTGTGCATCCAGAGGAAAAACACATTGTTCTTTCTACATGATGCATTACAGAAATAACCGGTCCAAGTGCTGTGGGAGTAGAATCCAAATGTAATGGCCAAAAATAAGAACAATGTTTTTCCTCGATGAGAGTAAATTGTACTGCTCAGGGGATAGCAGCCATTCTCGATTCAGATCAGAAGATTCTAACTGAACTGGAAACGTGTTCATGGTATGTACGTAGGCTCTGAAGGACACATATCAGTTAGCTGAAAGAGGTCTATTTCATGTGTGCATCTTCATGATAATTTGTCACTGCAGCTGACAAATTTCATACTGTGACTGTGTTAATTTTTTCATTTCTGTTGAATTCCTTGACTATCATTTGTGGAAGGCATTGGATGCTGTTTAGAGTATAATTATACTATAATAAAGGAGGTATTTGGCTGGACATGAAAACTAACTAAAAATGTGCTTTTCTGAGTAGCCATGTTACCTCCCAAACAAGTAGTTAGAAAAAATAAAGCAGCAATTCCAAGAAAACAGAAACCTGCAATATGGTTAACACAATCTCACAGATTGATAAGAATGAACACGAGGATTTTGCAGGAACGTATCCTAGGTGTGTGATCTGGTTTGCTTCTCTTTCTGCTCCTTTGTATATTTCTTTTACTAGTCAGCTCCCAGTGAGAATGAGGCCCTTCACTATGTAAACAATATGACTTCTAAGCTCATTAAACACATTACCTTGGTCTCAGTTTTTTAGACTTAGGCTTCTCTCCAGCCCTGTGGTTTAGTATGGCCATAAAACTATAGTGTTACACTGCAGTGCAAAGCAATTTTTGGATTAGCCAAGTGAAATTTTCCTCTCTGATCACAAATCACCATTGGGTTTGTCTATATCACGAAGTAGTTTAATTTGTTAAAAAATCATTATAACTTCAAACACTACATTTTGTAGTGCTAGATGTTATTGAATTTTAGAAGACTCATGCTATCACAATTGTCACTAGTAAATTTTGCAAGTCTTATAGACATATACACTTGAGTCTTATCTCTGTGTCAGAATTTATCAAATGAAAAAAAATTTCACATACCTCATCTGATTCATCCATAAGCTCTAATCCACCAAGAAACTCTTGAGTTATCTTGGTTAATTCAACCATGACAATCATAGTTCTATATTCTCTTCATAATTTTATTTATTAATTAATAAGGGGTCATGCATTTTACTTCACACTATGGCATGTGGATTACAGACCTATTAGTAAAGGGATGAATAGGCCATTGGATGCAAAGTATCAGTACTGAAAACAGTCAGAGTTCAAATACTGATGAAGAACTTTAATGCTAGTGGCAGAATCCAGCACAGGTTCACATGGCAGGCAGTTTTGAGTGTCGGCTTAGAGTGGCATCCTGAAATGGCTTATGCATTTGGCAGGAGAATTCATGCTTGAGCTGAAATCTGAGGACAGTTGGAGATACTCTTGCTAGTATTTCTGAGAAATTTCCACGAAAAATGATTGAGAGATGGTCCAGCATGCTGTGCCATATTCTTATAGCTCCTTTGTTTATAGTCTTAAATTAGGGGTTTAGATATCGTGCAATTGAACAGCTTGTGAGTCTGCTGTTCCTTTTGTTATTTAACATATCCACAGGTGGACTTTTTATTGGCATTAATTAATTATTTTTCAGTTTGTGGCCTGTGACACGTTGACAGAACGTGGTTCTTTACTTCTATAAACAGGGCATTCAGTTTTGGCACTAGCACTCAAAATGTAGTATTTCATAGCAAACTTCTGTTTATAAAATGGAATGTCAGGGCAAGACACAGCTTGAATGTTCTATGCTACAGAGTGAATTACAGAGCAAGGCACAGCCTGCTCTCCACATATATTTAAAAGAATTCTTCAAAATTCAGCCCTGAGAGTGAAAATATGAAAATGGATTGTATAGGAGTGTGCAGGATTTACAGACATTTTGGCTTCAATAATAACTTTTGTATACTTTAAATTTTTCACAAAAATGTTGGGACATGTAACCCCAAACAAACAAAAAACTAGTGGTCAAATATAGATGAGTATTCTAAATTAATATTTACTATTTCTGATAAATATCTCAAACCTCATTCTCAAAGAGGAAAAATAAATTTAAAAATTCATACATTTGGCACAGTCTTATAAGGTAGTTGGAAATAATCACAGAATATTTTAAAGTAGTGACTGTAAACATTCATTTATGAAATCACTATACATTACAAAGAAAACTGGGTATGTTCAGAATGTTTTCAAAATCCTTGAGGAAAAAGATTTTCATCATTCCATTCATATAAAATAACTTTAATAATAAAAGTAAAACAAAGTCTCTTTTATAGTATTAAGTAACAGAAATTGTTGTATTTATTTAGTCACCAAAGGAAACTGGAATCAGAAGACAACTGGCAGGGGCCATTCTTCCTTCCACCGGCAGATCAAAACTAAATGGTCATGTTTGAACCCATGAAATTATGGGGGACACTTTACATTCAAATCATATCTCCTTTCTACTCTCTTTCCCTAGCCTCTACCTTCCTTTCCCTTCTTCTCTCCATATTAAATATTGATGAACAATAATACCTCTTGTCTCATAATTCTCTATGTGGAACAGGTTGTACTTTAGCTGGTTTATCCTGGACACATTATTCAACTACCACTGACTGTTTGGCCAACACAAATTTTGGAATCATGAGGGGTGACTATATCACTGTATCTAGTTTTTCATCCAAGTTTTTCTTATAGTCCCATAGATACAAGAGATTAAGTCTCCTGTGAAAATCATAATGAAACTTCTACTTGTTTCCCATTGGAAGGCATTTCATAGGACAGGACAAGTTAAAGCCCAGCACATAAACTATGTATGAAGAAGCTCCATGTAAATCTGGACGTTGAGAAGGGTCATTCTTTGGATGGGCCTTATTACAACAATCTTCTGCACTCTCATAACTATAATCCTAGTTTGGAACTTCATTATTGGCCAATATAATATTGTGTAAGTTTTCTAGTCTTTATTTCACAGTTGTCTCTGCCTTCTAATCTGTATTGTAAACTTCAAAAGTAATCAAGTTATTTTCCTATTTAAAATAAGCACAGTGTATAGTTTGTTAAAACTTTCAGATTTTTTTCTTATTCTTGATTTTGTGCCTATTTAATACATTTCTCTTGCATTGACACTCCTTTTCTCCCTACCTACTGTGGTTCTAAAGCACTACATAAAGTTCTTGCTATTTTTCTTATCCCCAAAAGCTATTACTATTGGTGCCTGGGGGTAATCAACAGGTGTCTGATTGGAATTAAGGCCTGCTTAGTAGGAGGGAACTTATGTGTGGTACTATGAACATAGCAGAATACACATGAATGGAGAGGTGATAGATCCTAGAGAAAAACCCACTTTTGCCACATCCCTAAACAAATGTAATTTTTACTATATTGTAAATATGCATCATCATATTTATGGTAGAGTATAACTCTCACCACTCATCAAAGAAGTTTTATTTCACAACGGATGGAAATTAATTAATACAGAGTCCCAGAACTGGTGAAATGCTGTGAATAAGTATCTGTGAGATGCTTATACCTGTGACACATTTCAATGTAACCTCTACCTATAAGATGATTGCATCTCTCAATTCTCACCAGAGAAGTTTCCTTAAGCATCAGATGGTAATTATCAGAAACTCACAATTAGCCAATGAGAGAGCAAGGAGCTGCAGAGTGCTTATCCCTGAACAGGAGACCTAGTTCAGTTTTTTTACTCCCAAAGCTCAGGGATCATTGAAGAACATGGGGGCAGAAATATTATAAGAGCCAGGGGTGGTGGATGACTACAAGGAAACAGAGTTTTCCAAACAGTAGTCAGTTATACATATGAACTCACTGTAACTGGACAGCATGCACAAGACCCATGCAAGCTCAAACCATACAAAATTCTAGCACAGATATGGGGGCATGGGTAAGAAACCCTATCCAAGAAACTTTTGACAACTGGTGGTTGCAGGATGTGGAGAGACAGTCTTTTATAGGGATGAGAATTTGATAGGTTCAATAGGATCTAATGGATGAATCCACACTGAGAGACATTTATAGAGATATAATTCAGTCTCTACATATCATATTATATCATTTAATAAATTTGGTGGGGGCTGTAAGGAGAGGTGAAGATATGGAAGGGGCTCTAAATACCCTCAAATTGTATTAATCTCCCCAAATAAAAAATTGAGAACTTAATATTTTTCTTTTCTTTTTCAATAAACTTATTTTTTGAAACTCTTAACAGGTTTATTGGGCTTGCTAACAGAGTGTGTTACATATAACACACACACACACACTGTGTGTGTGTGTGTGCATGTGTGCAATGAAGTTTAATGGGGGAGGGAATAGGAATAAGAAATCAAAGACCAAAGGATTTGCCAATATGGGGTCAACTTTGGTGGAATATGAAGGTTTCCATTAGCTCTGTTCTTTTTTTTTTGACAATCCTAATGAGTTTATTGGGCTGCTAACAGAGCATAGGGTGGGGTATTTATTTACAGAAGAGGGGGCTCCCCCTTCCATTTACGGCTGCACTGGAAAGTCCGTACTCAAATATAGATCCTGTGACTTCCCAATACTTGGACAAAATGATGAGAGAGATGCCTCCTGGCATTCTTGGCTTATATATCCTTATCCCCCCCCCACAGCTAAGATTGACTGAATGGGTAGGAGGGGTAACTGACTCCCTCATCGACTCCTTGATGAGTATGGGAAGGAGATGTGACTATCGCTTACTGGCATGGTGGTCGAAGGACACCTCCAGGTAACACTCCACCCTGTACTCCGGCTCTTACATTCTTTACACCAATGTCTTCTACAAAAGTCCCTGAGCCTTGGAGGAGATGATAGGTGTGGGTGATATTCCTCCCACTGTGGCAAGGCACTGAACTTTTGGGTCTCTGCATCATCTGTTTTCCATGGGGTCCTGGCCTATTTCAGTGGTATTCTATCTACTATAAAAACACAAACAGGGCTGGGCTTGGTGGCTCATGCCTTTAATCCCAGCACTCGGGAAGCAGAGGCAGGCAGATCTCTGTGAGTTCAAGGCCAGCCTGGTCTCCATAGTGAATCCAGGCCAGCTGGGGCTATAGGGAGACCCTGTCTCAAAAAGACAAAAACAAACAAACAAGCAAAAAAAAAAACAACAAACAAACAACCAAAAAACCCCACAAACAGCAAGAAGCAAGACCCTCTAAACAGTGGCTGCTATAATAACTTAACTTATGGGTGTAAACACAAATACTTGGATGGTACTTTAGCAGGTGCATCACATCCATCTAACAAAACAATTGCAATGGCTTCCCACTGGGGCCTATATCCTCCTCTGCCACAGGGGATTGGCCTGATTTATAGTACCATATGTGTATTCCTCCTCTAGGAGTGGACTTATATCCAATTGAAAATTTGCTGGTTGTACATACACTAGACACACCACTCTTTGTGTTGAGCAGAATTATAGTCACTAGTTCTCCCCATCATCTGCAAGTTGCCTTCTGCCACAATGAAAGCCACCCATCCAATGGCAGGGAATTTCCAGCTTAGTCCAAGCTTGATTTCTCCCTCTCCTGCCTGTACTCACATCAGGTGGTATCTTCAGCAATAGGGTTTTACCATCCACTTTCAGTATACAACCAACATTATTGGCAATGGCCTTTATTGCTTTGGGGATCTCTAGGACCCCTCTGGATAACAGCTTATGGTAGTCAATCCACCTGTGTAGCAGATATAATTTCAATGTGTAAAGAATATAATTATTTTTCCATTATATTTCTATACTGATCTTGAGAAATCCAAAGTGCATTTTGCATTTATAGCTCTCATCTGTTCAGATGGCCATCATTTTAGAAGCTCAATAGTGAATTCTAACATGTGGCTACCATACTTGAAAGCACAACTTCAGTATTTTAGGACAAAAATCTCACTGATTTGTAGTTAGATTTATCAAATTCTGCTTTTGTCAATCATTACATGAGCCTAGTGGAATTACTCAGTTTCTCTGGTCCATCATTTCTTCATATGCACATTTTTTTGGCAAGGATTAGAATCGAGTATATTACATGTCTTCTGAGTGTTAATTTGTATAAAAAGATTGCACAACTCATGTCAATGTCTTGCACATTACCTGGAAATTAGTGTTTGTATATGATAGCCATTATTGAATACATAAGACATTATACTAACCATTTGCTTGGTCTAAGTATATTAAAGATTAAGTACATCTTTGACAAACTTAGTCCAGATGGTGAATGTATAACTACTTAATTGTTTGTAATATATTTATAAGATACCCAAGCAGACATTAATAACATAATCTAAAAAGCTGTTACATATCAAGAATTCATTTAATATACCTGGGAATTTATGCAGGCTAAAGATGCTCCTTCAGTTGAATGTGTACCAGCCACCCAAGGATAGTCACTCATAGGAAGAACCATTGCAATGCCATGGAGTTGTGAAATTGTAAATATGAAAAACTTCTAGGTTTGTAATGGATAGTGTTCATGTAGTTGACTGGGGGACTTTGAGAGAGGGTGTAATTCATAGAGTAACAAATTCTGTAGCCATCTTGATAAACTTTCTCAGTCTTGGTACTTCCTTCTTTCTCCTCAATGATATCAGTTCCAAATACCACAATGTTTACTCTTTCCCTTTTCCCAATTCTTCAGCCCTAGTCAATCTGTAAACTTAAGATGTCTCTTTACCTAAAGGATATTTTGTTTAAGTATTAAGCTAAGCTACTCACCCCTTTCCTGGGCTTCTATAAATGTCTTCTAATTGATCTCTCTTTTCTACTCTTACATACCTCTGGTTTCTTTCCAGAGGCAGGAGTGATTTTCTTTTAAATTTTAGGAAAACCAATTTCTCTTATAGTCTCAGTAGCTCTCTTTCTTCATGTTCTAAATGGCTTAAAAATGTGGCCTACCCCTCTGACCTTGATTTTTGCCTCCCATTATTCTATATGAAGAAGCTTTAACCCTGCTGACATGTTTGTTGTTGTTATTAACATTTATTCAGTAATCCATGATTTTTCTATGTGTATGCCTTCCTCTACTTAGACAGCTGTTTGTCAGATCTTTCAAAGGACTAGCTCCCTTCCTTAGTTATGCTTTTCTGACCATCCTGTATGAAAAATTGTACTGGTGAACTCACTCTTTTTATCATTTTGCTATTTCTTCCTAATTATTATTGCCCTGTGGAATCACTTTATCATCTTTGTTATCACTGTGTTTATATTTACTTACAAATTTTCTTCTTTTACACTAAAAGAAGCTTCTAGAATAAAAACTTGTGTCTTGTTCAAAATTATATCCCTAACAGCCTCAGTACTTGGCAAAATGAGACTAATCAGTCAACACTTGTTGAATGAATGGGAAAAATTATTTTCCTACCTATATTATTCTTCTTTTTCATGTACTTTCAGTAATATTAGGAAGAAAAAGAGAATTTAGTTATTTTATATAGTAGTATATCAGATTTAAAAGCTATTTAACACAGGGCAGAAAACTACCAGGGCAGCAACATAAGTTATTGGTCCACTGATAAAACCTATGATTTATTTGATAGAACAGAAATCTATTTATTTCTCAGATTCATGGGCCATTAAACTTCATGTCATTTCTCAAATCTTATTAATTTATCTATATATGTGTGTGTGTGTGTGTGTGTGTGTGTGTGTGTGTATGTGTGCGTGTGTGTGTGTGCTTGCTGTGTAGCCCAGACTGGTCTTCAACTCCTCATCCTATTATATCACTGTCTCTAGTGCTGGGATTGCAGGTGTGTGTCACCATGCTTGGCAGTATCTCAAATCTTAATGCAATTATTTAAATTAGCTAAAACATTTGTTGGAGAAGCAAAACAAACTGAATAGCTTATCCTGTTTCTGTGTTTCTATCTGGAATGTGAATATTAAAAATACTTGCATATAGATTGTTATATTTAGCTTCAATTGTGATTCCTCTTGAATTAATGGAAGACATTAGAAGTAATATCTAATATCAATCAACTAATACATGCATAAGAATTATTTATGCACATCAAATGCCAGAAGTCTATAAGGGATAATGTTCCTTCAATGAGAAAAATCATTAAGTCCTAAAAGGGCATTTAGATTGTTTTCCTGGGAGATTTTTCTGAGACTTCATCACTTGTTAACATTATTATTGGAAACCCCTTTCAGTACAATTTGTACTCTGATACACATTCATGTTGACATTTGTTCTTATGCTTTTTGGTAGGAATAAGAAAGCTGCTGGACAGAACACTGACAACTTCAAGGAACATGAAACTCCTTCTGCTGCTCTCACTAGTTGGGCTCTGCTGGGGTCAATATGACCCCCCCACACTCAGTACAGCCGGACTGCTATTGTCCACCTGTTTGAGTGGCACTCGGTTGATATTGCCCAGGAATGTGAGTGATACTTAGCTCCCAATGGATTTGGAGGAGTCCAGGTAAGTGTTGATTACAATTTAAATTGCATTGTTTACTGTATTTTTTGAAATCACTAATCTAATCACTTTTAGCTAATCAGGAGCAGTAATTAACTTCACACACAACTTTTCTAAAGAAGAAAAAAAATTGGTAAGTTTGGCACAGTTATATATTATTTCAAGATCTCAGAGGACTTCAACAACATACTGTCAATTATTTCAAAGTTTTTATACATCAATGGAGCTTCACATGCACAGATCAGATTAAAAATTACCATTGGGTCTTTGATAATTTTCTGCTGGACTTAATGATATAAATAAGTCCTAATGTAATAGTCATTATAATTGCTTTATTTATAGATCTCTCCACCCAATGAAAACATTATAATTGACAATCCTTCAAGACCCTGGTGGGAAAGATACCAACCAGTTAGCTGTAAAATCTGCACAAGGTCTGGAAATGAAGGTGAATTCCAAGACATGGTGATGAGGTGCAACAATGTTGGTGTAAGCAAATTAATATTTCCTTCACAATTAGTATGTAGGAAAATTATATCTGTTTTTTGGCTCTTATTTGTCTTAAGAAGAAGGCTCAAATCATCTACTACCTTATGGTCAAAATTTGAAAATTCATCTGTACCATTTAAAGAATATTTACAAAGCAAAGTCTGGAGTTTTAATGCACAACCACACACAATTCTTACTAACCCTCTTCTAGCCAAGAACTGGAAATTCCAGAAGTAAAACTTTTTGCCATTTTTTATGTGATTCCTCTACCCACCTCATTACTGTTTTCAATGATAAATAGCCATTTTCTCTCTATAGTAAAGACTATTATCTACCTTCATCCGGAAAGAAAGAAGAGAGCACCGGCTGACTGCTTCATTCTCCTCAGGAGCCAGGCAGTTTCTACAATAATAATCCCTTGTATTCTATTAATTTCTACTTCCTCAAAATGGCTCTTTTCAGTTGTTTGTGGTTATGACAGCTTCTGTCCTTTCCCCTTGTCAGTTATGAAAACCCTCATGGAAATACAGTACCGTCTTAGTGAAGACTAATATCAGTCAGTCTTCATTTCATGTTAGTTTCCTTTCACATCGACTGTTAGACTCATGGAAAATAAAGATATAACGTGGAAAAACAATATTTGACGTTTCGTTAGCACAGTGTAGACTTTGGCTGATGCACTGTTAGATATGTAAGTGAAACTGAAGCAGATGCTCCGGTTCTCAGGACCGTATTTAGGTGGAGGCCATCATCAATCACATGTGTGGCTCGGGTCACAGTGCAGGAACAAGCAGCACTTGTGAAAGTTACTACGACGCTAGCGATCGGGACTTTCCGGAAGTTCCATACTCTGGCTGGGATTTTAAAGATGGCAAATGCCAAACCGACAGTGGAGAAATTCAAGACTATGATGCTGCTGCTCAGGTAATGAAGAAGACAATGATCAGAATAAAGAACAATCTATATTTCTAATTATGCATGTAGAATTTTTAGAGTGCACTTAATGTATTGTTTATATTCCCTTGGAAAATAGATTACCAACACAGAATGCTTAAAAATTAGCAACTGAATGATCCCTGAGCCTTGGGAGGATAGGGTACCATATAGGTGTCCCATTTAGGGCTAGGCACTCTGAAGTCTCTTATTCTCTGCACACTGACCATTTCTGTGTCTCTGTGTTAATCACTACCTGCTGGAAAAGAACCTTCTCTGATGCAGGTTGAGTTCGGTGTTAATCTGTGGGTATAACAATACTTCATTTTGAGTTAGTTTAATATTATGTCTATTTAGCAGAATGATAGTAATAGTTCTCCCCTATGGCCTGTGACCTGTTTAGTCACAGATTCTTGGACCAGATAACAGTGTCAAGTGTGGACTCCCTGTTGTGAAGCGGGTCTTAATTCTAATTAGATGGTGGTTTATTACTCCCATAATATTCATGACATTATTTCAGCAGTGGTAATATTTTGCAAAACCAGTTGTTATTGTACCTCTCAGGGTTTATGCCTGGTTAGGTTCATGCCTGGATAAGGTTGATGACTTTCTCTGTCAGTAACACGTATAGCACCTTTTAGTACTATGAAAGCTAGGGAGCAAAGATGTAGCTTTGAGGTCAATACCAGTTTTATTTCTTTTTGTTTGTTCTGTGACTCAGGTATGTAGTGTTTTCAGCACTAGGATATTACTGTTAAGTTATTGTGGATAACCAAGTCCAAAGGTAATAGCCAGTATTGTTTGAGGATCTTTGGGATCTCTGTGTCAACAGTTCCAAAAGAGAGAGTGCATTTCTTGTCTTGGGCTTTTCATTTGCCTATAGGAATCATTGTAGAAGAGAGAGTGGAAAGGTTGTAGGAGCCACAGGTGGTAGGTGAATACAAGGAAACTTCGTCATCTGGACTCCACAGAGAAATTTGCATATATGAACTCACACACTTCTGGCAGCTTGCTCAAGCCTTGTGAAAACCCAAGCCAGACAGGGCCCAACATGGAGGGGTGATGTTGGCAGAAAGTCCCAGTTCTAGCAGAGTATCTATTGACAATTGATAGATAGTAGGAGGGAGAGTCAGTTCTCCTTACTGATTGGATGCATGGTAGGTTGACCAAACTTAAACAAATAGACCCACATGCAAGAGAACTTGGGGTACACAGATTAGATGCAATAAATCTTAAAACAGGCACATAACAATAATGGACATGAAGTCAGTGTGGTGTAGTAAAGTGTAGATGAGAACAGGGAAGGGAGTCTGAATATGAACAAACTTTTCTAAATAAAATTCTTCGATCCCTCTAAAATACTTTTAAAATTAGAAACTCAAATTGATACTCATAACCCTTCCCTAGTTATGAGACTGGATTAGGGGACCTGAAGAAGGTTCTGGGTTTGATTGCTGTATCACATATGAGAAAGACAAAGAAAGGAAGAAAGAGAGTGAGAATGAGCAACTGAGAGAGTTTCTTTGATCAACTAATAAATTCATATGCATTTTTCATAATCTCAATTATTATACTGAAAAATATCTTAAAGATATATTTATGGTAAAAACTATTTTCCCAGTGTTCCATATAAAGCCATTATGAAACTGTCTACTAATCATGGGTGAATTAATGAATTATCAAATGGATTCTCAAGTGACTGGTTAGAAATAAGTCACATTTTTTTTGCCTCAACAGGTCAGAAATTGTCGTCTGTCAGGCCTTCTTGATCTTGCCCTTGAGAAAGATTATGTCCACACAACTATAGCTAACTATATGAACCATCTCATTGACATTGGTGTGGCAGGGTTCAGACTTGATGCTTCTAAACATATGTGGCCTGAAGACATAAAGCCAATTTTGGATAAACTGAATAATCTGAACACAAATTGGTTTGCTGAAGGAAGTAGACCTTTCGTTTATCAAGAGGCAAAGCAACACTTATATGTGTGAACAGAATATCATACTGGTACATAGGAAATAGATGCAAGTTTACTATACATGTAATTTCTGTAGGTTAATGTCTGAGTCACTTATAAAGGGCAGTATTGTTTAACTGCATTTTATTCACAAATAACATAATTAACCCTTTAACACAAGAGGCTCTAGGAGTGTGGAGAATTTGTGTAACCTGCAAACTTCATTGTTCCATTTATGCTCAATGGGCCATTATGCAAGTCAAAAAACTAATCATAGTTGATGACGCCTCAATCTAGTCTTTCTGAGTCCAAATCCTGACTGAAGTATTATTAGATGTGTATGTTTTATGGACATTGATTAATATTCATGTGTGCAGTTTTTCACCTGAATAGGGAAAATGATAATATTTACCTTCATTTACTTTGAGGAATGCTATGTGTTAAAAATCTCTGAAAATGTTCTGAGAGTAGGTGATATGTTAGTGGAAACCATTGAATTTTCACTTATGTGCATGACTAAGCTATTTCAGCCTTTCGTCAGTACCAGAAGTGGCCTTGTCAAGTTTCTTTCAATATTGATACACATACTTTATCAAGAAACTAAGAAAATTGTATTTTTCAAATAACATAAATGGTTTAAGGATTTTTTTATTAAAATGCTTTAAAGTTATTATATTAAAATGATAGCTTGTCCTATATGTCTACTAGGTGATTGATCTGGGTGGTGAGCCAGTTTCAAGTACTGACTACCTTGGAAATGGCCGTGTGACAGAATTCAAGTACGGAACAAAACTGGGCACAGTTATGTGCAAGTGGAATGGAGAGAAGATGGCTTACTTGAAGTAAATACACTACAATCTGTCATTTGATCTATCAGTGATCTGTTATCAAAGGACACAAATACAAGTGATCTTAGAACATTCTAATTTATACAGCTATCTAGAAGGCTTCTTTTAAAAATCAATGAGCTTTATTTTCCATAAACCCCAATTCATTTTATTTTTCAACTTAAAAGTCAACCACAGTTAATCATTCTAGAAACCCGAAACATCACACAGAGATTTTTATCTGTTGGTAATATTTGTCCCCTAGGCTCCACTAATGTTGGCCTACATAATCTCTTCAAGTCAGGCCATCATTTGAAGAACCCTACTTACTTATTCATAAAGTGCTTACAATGTGGTTATACTGTTGCATTTGTAGATATTAACAAATTAATGTCTAATATTTACTGCTTATATTCCAGTAGTACTATATTTGATTCTCATTTCACTTCAGTTTTCTATTGCATATAATGTGATATAAATGTTTTCTTTTTTTAATATAACTAAATAATAATTACTGAAATCATTAGAAAGACCCTTTTTAATATAAAAAATCTTATATGGGTAACATGGATAAAATACTAGCAATTTTACTGTACATATAAGTATAGACTATGTTTATAAATTATATGTGTTCATATTGCAGATAGACAGATAACTTTTCCTATGAAATAATCATTTAATTAATTGAAGATGCCATATAAAAAGAGATGCAGATTTAGGTTACTCTAAATTTCTTGTCAAACAATAACATATGCATTTATTTTTTTAAAATAGGAACTGGGGAGAAGGTTGGGGTTTCATGCCTTCTGACAGAGCCCTTGTCTTTGTGGATAATCATGATAATCAGCGAGGACATGGGGCTGGAGGAGCATCCATCCTGACATTCTGGGATGCTAGGTAGGAAAAAATGTTCTTTGCTGTTTGTAACCTGCTGTTTAATCACAACATAATTTATATTCTTCTAATACGATATACTTTTTAAAATTTCAGACTGTATAAAATGGCTGTTGGATTCATACCGGCTCATCCTTATGGATTCACACGAGTGATGTCAAGTTACCATTGGCCGAGATATTTTGAAGATGGAAGCGTAAGTAGAAATACATTTTTCTCATGAAAAAGAAAGCAGTTCTTGTTAAATTTCAGGTGAAATTGTTTCATAAAATATGCCTTATCAAATATTTATTTACTGAGACTTTAGTAATGTACAGTTATTAAAGAGGTATCCACTGCTCCAACATTGTGGAAAAAAATAACTTGAAAATAATAGAGTTAAGTGCAAAAAGTAAAGTATATACTTCTGATAGTATTTACCTTATAAATTTGGCATGGAGATTTTGCACACTAACACTAATAAAGGAGTTAAAACCGTGTTCTTTAAAATATGGCCCAGATAATATTTGTTAAGTAATCTTATTTTACAAATAGCTAACGAGTAAGGATCACAAAAGTATTTTGGAAGGAATTTATCTGAATAATTTCAAAAAACAATGGAAAGGCTGCGGAGATGTCTTAGTGGGCAAAGTGCTTGCTTGAGGAGACAGTAGTTCAGATGCTTATCACGCTTATAAGTACCTGGTAATCCTAGAGCCCACTTGTATTCCCAGCACATAGCAGGTGGAAAGACAGGGGATGTGGAGCAAGCTAGTGATCTAGACCAGCCTAATGGGCTAGATGGGAACACCCCACCTTAGCAGATGATGGGAAGAATGAACCTGATGTTGGCTGATGGCCTCCACACCCACACATGTGCAGGCATAACTACACACACAAGATGTGCCCATGCACATGGGAACACACACAAAACAGCCCTGCACACAATATATACAATACACACATACACATGTAAAAATCATCGGACAAATCATACCATAAGGACGTCTTAAAGACTAGGGAAGCTTTTCTTTTTTAAATGATGATTTCTGGGTAGAATAATTCAGAAACTTACAATATAAGTAGAAATTTCTCTTCTCAATAATTCTGACATACTTATTCTTTTCTAAATTCCTTTCAATTTTAGAATCCCACAGTTATTTACAGCAACTCCTTCTATTGTTGATTTAGATTGAGTCAATCTCTGGTATTTTCAATTATTAGTTTATAGTGGCAAGAATGAAAAGTATTTCCATTTAGCTTTTCCATATTACCAAGACTTCTATATGCTTCTACAATCTCTTAGATTTGTCCATTGTTCACCATATGACATGATCTCTGATATTTCTCCTAGACTTACTGTGTTTCTTTACATTTGAAAGATCTTTAAAATTGCTCCCAATCATAAAATACATATTAAAATTTTGAAAGATTTAGCCAAGAATATCAGGATATATTGATTATCACATTTCTCTAAAGAATGGTATGAAATCAATTAACATTAATATTAAATTTATTATATTCAAAACATTCTACAGACATTAATTTTTCTAGAAATCAACAATATGTCTATATTATAGATGAGGAAACTCAGGCACATAGAAGTTATGCACATTGAATGAGATTTCGAAGCTAGTTGTACTGGAGCCTGTGCTTTAATCTTGGTGTTTCATGCTCTTGCCATTTCAGTGTTATTGAAGCAGTTACAGTGTTATGAAGAAGTTGCTGCATGGAAAGAAAATTAGTGGATAAAAATTTGTTGTTTTTCCTTGAAATATGACTCTAGAGAACCGGAGTATACACAGATAATAATGTCTAAGTAAAGGTCTCATATTGCCCTGAACGAGTTAGATTTCAAATAGACTGCAGAGACACAAGGAACAGAACTGATGGGGTTTAGTGCAATGGAAAAGGAACGGGCAGATTCATGCATGATAAAAACCTTTATTGTTTTAATAATTAAGGACATTAATGACTGGGTTGGACCACCAAATGACAATGGAGTGACCAAAGAAGTGACCATTAATGCAGACACCACGTGTGGAAATGGCTGGATCTGTGAACACCGATGGCGTCAAATAAGGTGGGAGTATTTCCCCTAAAATAACATCTAATATGGCACTTCTCTTAGAATTTTATTTTAAATTGTTACTGTTTAAGGTTACTGGCCTTTGACATGATATTGTGTTTATAGGAACATGGTTGCCTTCAGAAATGTAGTTAATGGGGAGTCTTTTGCAAACTGGTGGGACAATGATAGCAACCAAGTAGCTCTTGGAAGAGGAAACAAAGGGAACAATGATGATTGGTAAGTAGACACCAATTTCAATAGCATTTTATACTATTGTACTTTTGGATTGTTATTTTCCTTTTCTGCTCTTTTTTTCAATATCTGCAAACCTTTTTCTCTATTTATTTAAGAAAGCATATGGACCTAAAAATATCGAAAAAAAATGATGCTTGCTCTTACATTGTTTCTCTGTCTTTGTAATGATTTTGTTTTATGTAGAGTTTTGTGCAGTTTTACAATGTCAGTACATATATTGTAATTTATCTGCTGATATGAACACTGCCTGTAGCACATCAACAGTCAATAGAAGAGTCTTAAAATCACTAAAATGGGAGGCAGTCTTATTACTGGAATACTTTTAAACCCACAGAATGGGAGAATAAACAAGAAGATTGAAAGATGGGCTAAGGAGCTGAACAGAACGTTTTCAAAAGAAGAAGTAAAGATGGCTATGAAACATCTTAAAAGATGTTCAACATCACTAATAATCAGGGAAATGCAAATTAAAACCTAAAACCA
>NW_008357164.1:2196046-2230897 GCF_000622305.1 Nannospalax galili
TATATGGTCTTCAGTTCTCAAGATTTATGTTTTAAATATTCTCAGGCCACATATATATTTTGTTATGACTGAAAATATTCCTCAAGTTCAGTTGAAAGCCATCTTCTACTTGTGCTTAGATTGTGTGAACAAAAACTATATTCTACTGGCTCTGTGCCTTAACTATTCTTTTATCTGTCCCACTGGTATATGGTCTTCAGTTCTCAAGATTTATGTTTTAAATATTCTCAGGCCACATATATATTTTGTTATGACTGAAAATATTCCTCAAGTTCAGTTGAAAGCCATCTTCTACTTGTGCTTAGATTGTGTGAACAAAAACTATATTCTACTGGCCCCAAACAAGTAACTGAAGTTTGTCACTATTTTGCCAACTAACACATGGCTAGTTGTTTGATTTCTGTTGGCTTCTTGATGGGAGGACCAAAATAAATTCATAATAAACAGCTTTGTCTTCCAAGCTATGTACTTTATAGAAATGCTAGATTATTTTTATATCTTTCCCAAATCCATTTTAGTCTTAGGCAAACATGTACTTTTAAAAGAAATAATGCCATTAACATTCTCAAAAGTAATCACTGTTTCTTAAGTTAAGCATAGGACAAATTTGAAATAATTATGTTTATTATTGCTTTTATTTAAGGGTGGCAATTCTCACAGATTTTCCCTGATATTGTTTGAGCTTCACTGCTTGGTGGCCTTCACCATGGCCTGGTGTTTGGTAATCCTTTTGTGGTATTCCCTTTGGTCCTGAGAAGGCTTTTTACAGCCACTAAAGAGGGTTTTGTGTTGGGATTTTCTCACCGAGACTCTGACTACTCACAGCTCTACAGCACAAAGTTAAAGCAATTATTTGTTTAGAGATAGCCAGTTTTCTAGCACTTGATTGTGTTTGAATTTAATTTAAATATTAACTTTTATGTTTTTAGGACACTGTGATCATCTTTACAAACTGGTCTTCCTGCTGGCACCTACTGTGATGTCATTTCTGGAGATAAAATTGATGGCAGATGCACTGGAGTTGAAATCTGTGTTTCCAATGATGGCACTGCTTTCTTTTCCACTAGCAACTCTGCTGAGGACCCATTTATTGCCATCCACATTGAATCAAAATTATAAGATTTAAAAAAAAAGAAAAAAAGGAAAAAATAAATACATATAGATAGAGCATCAATAAAATGTGTTTATCTTTTTTTGTATAATTATATTTTAAAATCCATTAACTTTTTGTGATATCTGTAACAACCAAATTTAGAAAGTAAAAAAAGTCACATATAATTATACATCCAGAATTTTATTTTTATTTCATTTTTTGTTTTTATTTTTTTAAAAAATTTGATTTGTTTTTATTTTATGTGTATGCATGTATTGCCTGCATGTATGTAAGTGCACCCATGTTGTGCAGTGTCCATGGAGGACAGAAGAGGCCATTGGATCCCCTGGAACTGGAGTTATACACTGTTGTTAGCTGCCATGTGGGCGCTGGGGTTCGATCCCGGGTCTTCTGCAAGAACAGTCAGTGCTCTTAACCAGTGAGCCATCTCTCCAGCCCGTTTATTTTTATTTTTTTAAAAAAATACCTTATTATTTTTATTTTTATGTATGAGTGTATTGCCTGCATGTATGTAAGTGCATTGGTGCTGTGCAATGCCCACAGAGGACAGAAGAGGGCGTCGGATTCCCTGGAACTGGAGTTAGAGATGGTTGTTAGCTGCCATGTGAGTGCTGGGAATCACACCTGAGTCTTCTGAAAGAGTAGCTGGTGTTCTTAACTGTGGAACCATCTGTTCAGCCCCTGTAGCCAGAGTTTTAATGTTTTATAAATTATCTTTAAACTAATTGTCAAGGAAATGCTCTGAATTCTGAAAGACATCTGGACAAATGTTGTTTTCATCATTAGCATATGTGATTCTACCTGTCCATAATTTCTTTTTGTTTTCTGATTTGGATTTAAAAAAATTTTTTTCCACAATTTTGCACATATGTTTAACATACTTTCTTCATATACTTCCAATTTATGTTCCTTATCCCCTTGCCCTCCCTCAAAACTCTTCTTCCCACGTCCTCCCACCCTTTTGTCATGTCTTTTTTTTTGTAACCCACTGCACTTAAGTGGGGTTGCCTGACTGAGCGAGATCAGGGGTTTTTACTTGAGCAATGGCAGCTTAGGGGTTGTTCTATCACTGAGGAATATGACCCCTCTTCACCAACAGCCGTTTGCTAACCACAGCTCCTCAGGAAGGTGTGGGGCCTGTGAGCCTCCCCCTCATCTCCTGGATCCAGTATGGATTCTTGATGTGCCCAGTCTCCCAGAGGACTTGAGTAATTAGCTACTGCTGCTGCGAGTTCATGGGTATTCCAGCCATTTCATGTCCAGAAGATAGTGTCTCATCACATTCTTTTCCATCCTCTGCTTTTTTATTCTTTCGTTTCATCATCTGTTTTGTGAAGTTCCCTGAGAGTTGGATCGGGTGTTACAGATGTCCCATTTAGGGCTGAACATGTGTCAGTCACTTATTTTAGAACTTCAACTATTTATGAGTTTTTGCATTAGCTGCCATCAGCTGCAAACAAAAGTTTCATTTTCCACAGCTGAGCACAACACAAATGAATGAATATAAGAAACATATTGAGGAAGTAATTAGTACCATGTCCATTTAGCAAAACAACTGTAGTAGATTCTCCCATAGGGCCTCTGACCTCCAATCATCGGCTTTTGGTCAGGTTTAGAGTACCAGATAGGAATTCTTCCCAAGAAGTAAATCTAAAATCTAATCACAAAGGGATTGATTACCCCAATTTTAGTCATGCCACATCTTGCCTGGCAGGTTGTTATTGCAGCTCATAATGTTCAAAGCTAAGTAAGACCTTTGATGATTTCTCTCCTCCAACAGTCTGTATACCACTCCCAGTACTTTGAAAACTAACTTGCTCTTATTTTTCAAGCCATTAGCTATTTGAGGGCTCTCCAGTTTTTAAACTTATTTTATTTTTAAAAAAATTTGTTGAAATTTGCAGATTATTCACAATATAATTTGATGGTATTTAGATCCTCTTCCCCACCTGTACCATTCTCCCATACTCCCTACCCAATTCAATGTACTCTACTATATGTTTAGTACAGCCTATAGACTCTAATTTGTGTCCTCTCATGTCCCTTGCATGGGTCCATTCATTGGAGCCTGGCCAACCTACCAAGAGTCCCATCCCAGTAGGAGACTGTCTCTCCCCCTCCCAGCAGCCATCAGTTGCCAAAAGTTCCTCAGATTGGGTTGGGATTAGTACTATGCATGTCCGTTTTAGGGTTGCTCTCGTTGTATCCCATAGGTTTGGTTGCTGTGTTTACATTTTAGTTCAACCCCAGGCATATTTTATTTCCTTCTTGATTTATTCAACAATGCATTTATCATTTTAACAGGGTGCTGTTGAATTTTCATGTTTTAAATTTTTCCCCCACATCCTTCTCTTCCTCTTAATTTCTAGCTTTGATACATTGTAGTCATATGCAACACAAGAAGTTATTTCAACTTTTCTTTATTTATTGTTTGTGTGGAAATATGTGATTAATTTTAGAGAAAGTTTCATGGGCTGCTGAGGAAGATGTGAATTCTTCAGTGTTTGTCTTGAATGTTCTCTAGATGTCTGTCTTAGTTTGCTTTCTGTTGTTTTTTTCCTGTTGGTTTTAAAATTTCTTCAGTCAGTAGTTTAATCTTTTATTATTTGTAGGTCAAATTTGTCTTGATTACACTTTCTGTGTTCATCTTCTAATCCTTTAAATCTGATCCACAGTAATTTGTGAATTGTTCTCTAACCACAAATTTGAAATACTCAAATGTTGAACTCACTCTTGACTTTATCATTTTTAATTTAGGTAGCTATTATTTTATCTGAAAGTATTCTATTATTAGATTTATCACTATAGTTATACTTCTTGCATATTTTCCTCTCTTTACATTAAGATAAGCTTCTTGAACAAGAGCCTGTTTGCCTCGTTCATCATTCTATTCCTAGCATCCTCAGGGCCTGGCAATATGAGACTCCTCACTCAACACTTGTTGAGTGGAAGGAGTTTTCTGTCACCTGAGCTAGCAGCCCTTCACATAAGATTTCACTAATATTAAGAAGGAAAAGTAATTGCACATTTTACTTAGTATCATGTGAGCTATAGAAGATATTTGGCTAAGTGAAAAAAACAAACACTAGCACAAGAAAACCTATTGCTGGTCACTGGTAAAGTACATGATTTGATGGAGGGAAAACTGTATATTTCTCAAATTCATGGACATTTATGTGGTAATGACTTTTACAATATGGACATCCACTGATCAAATGACTTTTAACTAAACTTGCAACCAGAAATATAATCTTAACTTGTTTATAATGTAAACAGGTTCAACTCAGCCTTGTGATTTTCTTGTGACTTGGGCCTAGGACCATTATCCATCACCACCATTCCTTGCTGTCAAATCAAAACAATGTATGAATGTAAGTTTGTATGTTTTTTTACACATCAAATGCAGTGACACAAAGCAGTGGGGGGTCCAAAGGGACAAAATCTTCTGATAAGATAGTCCCACTTCTACTTCCTTATTTCATGCTGGAGATACTGTTTCAATAAAAGAATGAACAATCTCTTGTTCAATAGAACAGTTTTGAGAGAATTCTAAAGGAAGTTTCATGGTAGAATGGGTCTGCTCTAGTCCTCAAAACAGATGCTGAGTCAGGTGGCTTTTACTGAAGCATAATTATAATGTAGCATCTCATAATAAATGCTGCATACATAAATTTCATGATCACCTCTTAAATATTATTTTTTTGTGTGATTTGGGCATTTTTATGTGTCCCTTGCTGATCGTGAATGCACAATCCTCACGTTTCATCATTCCTAGTTCTGGGATTTTAGGTGAACTCAAATGTACTTTGCCTTTTAAATTTTCATCCAAATTTAAAACAATTTAAATTTAAAAAATTATTTATTTAATAACCACATACTTAGAAGAAGCATTTCATTACAACAGCACTGACATACTCAATAACAATTTTCTGAGCTAAGATGCATCTCTTTCAAAATTGGCTATAAATTTTTAGGTTTACAGTTGAATTATTAGAGTTATACAATACTGTACTCAGTATAAACCTATAAGACATAAAATTAAATGAGGTTTTAACCTTTAAAAAGGATCTCCATTATTAAAATACAGAGTTTCATGCAGAAAACTTCATTTTTAATGCAACTGACATTAAGATGTTTGCACATGTGTTTCTAATCTCTACATATCTGATTATTACTAGTGACAATCGGCTGCTTTCTGAGCTCCTTGGCATCTGAGCATGGATATAAAGTCATCAAGTAGATTTCGATTTTTTGTAATTTTTAATAACGACATGATTAGAGGAAGCATTTCACTACAGCTTTGACATATTCAATAACACTCTCCAGAGCAAGAGTACATCTCTTTCACAAGTGGATGCAAGTTTCTAGGTTTACAGTTGAGTTAATACAGTTATACAATATTGAACTCAGTATAAGCCCTGTAAGACATAAAATTGAATGAGTTTTTAACCTTTAAAAAAGATATCCATTTCATTTTACAATATATTGTTCCTTGCAGAGACTCATTGTTTTTGCTACTAACACCGAGATATTGGCACATGCATCTCTAATATATATGTATCTGATTATTGCTAGTCATAATTGGTTGCACTTGGATCCTTGGTGCCTGTATATGTCTATAAAGTCATCAGATAGGTCTCAATGGTAATGTTTATCCCTTTTACTAATTAGCATGATGTAAATTTCCATGCTTCCTCCTCAAATTAATATATTTTTAAAAATTTGTTGATTTGTGTGTGTGTGTGTGTGTTGTGTGTGTGTGTATCACATAGAACATCCCAAACCATCTTATTCAACTATACACCCACTTCCCAGATGGCACCCTCCCATAGCCTCCCTCCACCAAACAATACCGCAGGACTTTAAGACCCAGATTAATCCCAACTTATTAATAGTAGGGGACTTCAATACCCTACTGTCTCCATTAGATAAGTCAACAGGGCAGAGAGTTAATAAAAAATTTAAATTTTGAGTACTGGAAGCAAAGCATAGCAGAATTTGTTATGCTGTTTCTATTTGGAATGGTAATATCATAAATACTGCAGATAGATATTCATAGCTATTTCACATCAATTGTAATTAGTAGAGGACATCAGAAATAAAATCTAACATTCATCAAACAATACAAGGCCACAAAGGGAATTTAGTTTGTTTTCCCATGGGATTTTTTCTGGAATAATCTTCACCAGTTAACATCCTACTGATAATCATTTTCAGATTATGAGTAAAGACCTTGTACTCTAAATATTTATTCATTAACATTTACTTGTAAACTGTGCTTTTTGCATGTATAGAAATGGCTGCCAGAAAGAAGAGTGGCAACTTCAAAGAAACAGGAAGTTCCCTTTGCTGTTCTCATTCATTGGGTTCTGCTGAGCTCAATATGATTCACATACTCAGTAGGATCGGAATGCTATCATCCACCTATTTGAGTTGCACTGGGTATTGCGAAGGAATGTGAATGATACTTAGCTCCCAAATGATTTGGAGGGAGCTAGGTAAGTGTTGTTCGCAATTTAAATTGCAGAGTTTACAGCGCTTATACAAAATGATTCTACTTAATTTTGGACAGTCAGGAATAGTAATTCACTTCATACATACCTTTTTTGAGGAAGAACATATTGCTAATTTAAACACCTTTATATTTTGGTTTGGGGCATTAGAGAACCTCTCCATTGTTCTGTGACTATTTTCAGGTTGTAAAGCAGTAACTTCTTATATTTATATGTGTATGCTTCACACGCACAGATTAAGAAGTAGCATTGGATCATTGATTAGTTTCTACAGCATTTCGTTGTGTAAAGTAAGTAACAGTCTGGTAATCATTTTATTTGCAGGTCTGTCCACTCAGTGAAAATATTGTAATTTGCACACCTTCAAGACTTTGAGGAAAGATATCAACCAATTATATAAAATTTGTACAAGATTTGGAAATGAAGATGAATTCAGAGACATAGTGATGAGGTGCAGTAATACTCTTGTAAATGCATTTAAATTTTCTTTAAAATTGTTATATAGGAAATATTTGTTTGATTTCTTGTTCTTTTTGCTTGATCAGAGAATTTCATAGTTTAACATCTTTATAGGTTACATAAAGCTCAAAATGCACTGCAGTCTTGTGGTTACCTTTTAGAACTCCTTGCAAATGCATCGTTAAAGTTTAAAGAAAAGTATTTATAAAGTGAAAGTTTGTCTCTTAACCCTTTAACCACACACACTTCCTGTTAACACAGTTTTGATTAAGAATTGGAGCAGGTATAACAGCTACAGTTATTTTATTGTTATTTCTCTGTCCTCCCACAGTTCCTGGATTTTCTGAGCCACCATTGTTTCTAATGTACATGGCTAGTTTCTCCCTACAGTGGGGAGGAATATCTACTTTTCTTCTGATGCTAAACAGAAAGTATAGACTATCACCTTCCTCTTCATGGTACAGTAAAATTTCAACTCAACACTCTCCCCTTTATATACTGATTCCTACTTCTTCAAAAATTGATCTTTATACTTTTGTTTGTTGTTATGATAGTTTCTATTTAGTTCATTCAGTTATGTAAATCATTGACTTAATATTAGAACTGCTATTTGTCTTCATTTCCCATTTATTTCCTTTCAAATTTGACATTTGGTCCTATCTAAAATTAAGTATAAAACATAAAAAGAAATACATTTTGTAATTTTGTCAGCATGTTGCAGACTTTAGCCAATATAGCTTTGGATATGTAAGTCAAACTGACATACACAGTTCTCTTTTCAGGTCTGTATAAGTGGCTGTGGTCATCAATCGTGTGGAGGAGGGGGATCGGCACAGGAACAGGCAGTACTTGTGAAGTTCTTTCAACTCCCATAATAGGAAATGTGCAGCAGTTCCATCCTCTGGTTGGGGTTTTAATGACAGTAAATGGAAAAGTGGAGGGGGAGGCACTGAGTGTTACAATGCTGCTGCTCAGGTATTGAATAAAATAATGATCAGAATGAAAACAACCCACGCTTCTAATGGTGCACATGGGGCTTATGGAACATTTGACCTATCATTTACATTCCTCAGGAAAAGAGTTTGCTCGTACAGAATGCATTAAAATTAGAAGTTCCATTATTATCTGTCCTTTCAAACTTTTTTTTTAAAGAAAAGGACAGATAATAGTGGTAGGCCCAAAATTGGGAGAGGGGGTATCCAATAGGGCTGGAGATGGGGAGATGTACCAATATGATCAGAATACATTGTGTGAAATTCTGAAATTAATAAAAATTAGAAACTCAAATCAATATTTAAAAAATTTCCTAGACACAAGGCTGTAGATACAGCTGAGTGACAATGCATTTGATTGAATTGTGCAAGGTATTGGGCTTCATTTCCTGTATTAAACAAAATGAAGAAAGAAAAGAAAGAAAGAAAGAAAGAAAGAAAGACAGAAAGAAAGAAAAAGAAGTGTAGGGTAGAAGAGAGAGAAAGATATAAAATGAGAATTTATTAAAAAGAAAAGTTAAAGAAAAAGAAATAACTTCTCTATCATCTAAATTGCTCATATTTAATTTCTGATACTCTGTTTTTTCAATAGAAGTATTTTAAAAATGCATCCACAGTAAAGCATTAATATGTCTAGTATTCTATGTAAAGTCATTTTGAAATTGTCTATTGATTATGAGTTATTGAATCATCAAATGTATCTCAAGTGACATTTTAGAAATCAGTCACTATATCTCTCTATATCTCTGTCTCTATATCTATCTATCTATCTACCTATCTATCTATCTATCTATCTATCTATCTATCTATCTGTCTTCTATCTATCTATCATCTGTCTATATCTATCTATCTATCAATCATCTACCTATGTATCTATCTATCTATCATTATCTATTATCTATCATCTATCTCTCTATAGAGTCTTTTATGCAAGGCGGACATTCATAGCTGTTTTTCTCAAGCCAGTCTTTCTGAGTTTGAATTTTGTGTGTTGTTAATGGGCTTCTAATATAAGCCATCTTGATCTTGCCATTGAGAAAGTTTATGTGTATACCAAGATTGCTGAGTTTCTGAACCATTTCATTGATGTTGGTATTCAGATTTGATGCTGCTAAACATATGTGGCCTGGGACATAAAGGCAGATGGGTAACCTGCATAATCTAAATATGAAATGGTTTTTTCTGGAAGATTCTTTTTTCTTCCATTATGAGCTGTTAGTAATAATGACAGCATGTACAAGTCCTATGCAAGTTCAAATCAGACAAAATCCCATCACAGATGAGGGAAGTGAATAAGAAATCCCAATCCAAATTGAACTTTTGGCAATTGATGGATGCTGAGAGTGTGAGAGTGTCTTATAGGGATGGAAATCTTGGTGGATCCATTAGATTGATCCACACTAATGACCATTTGGGGACACAAATTAGACTCTGTAGGCCATATTGTATATATGAGTACATTAAATTGGGTGGGGAACAGTGGGAGGAGGTATGGAGAGGGGAAGGGAACTAAATACCCTCTAACTATATTGTATGAAAATAGCAAGTGGTCAAAAAAGGCAAAAAAGTGAAAAATGGTCCCCTCAAGGTAGTAGACCTTTCACTCATCAAGAGTAATGCAATACTTATATGTATGCATAGAATGAAATTGTGCTGGAACTTTGGAAACAGATGGCAGAGTTCACTAAATGAGTAATCACTCCAATTCTTTAGCTTTCCTCTCCCTCTTACTTAGAGATAACACAGTTAACTCTTTGCCATATTAGCTTCCAAGGGAGTGCAGAGGAGAGTTTGTTGATTTTGCACAGTTCTTTGATCAACTGCTAACTCATCACAGTCTTTTACGCAAGGCAGAAATTCATAGCTGATTTTCTCAAGTCAGTCTTTCTGAGTTTGAATTTTGTAAGTTGTTAATAGGTTTGTAATTATTTAGGAAAATTGAAAAAGATTTCTGTGTAGAATATTTTACTTTAAGTTTGGTGAAAGATAAAGTTTATCTTTGTTTTCCTTGAAAAATTAAATGAGTTAAAAAGAACTGAAAATGTTGATTTGACTATACGTACTATGTTAGGGTCAACTACTGAATTTCACTCATGTTCAAGAAGAGTAGTGTCAGGCATCTGGCAGGACAAGAAGTGACCTTGTAAGAATTATTTCACTATTGTGGCATGTACATTATCAAGAAACAAAAAAGTGATGGAATGAAAGTCAAATAACATAAATGATTTAAAGATCTCTTAGTATCTCACTCCAGTAAGATACTTTAAAGCTATTATATTAAAATGAAACTTGCCTCTATATGTCTAAGGTAATTGATCTGGGCAGTGAGGCAATTTCAAGCAGTGAGTACTTTGGAAATCACCGTGTGACGGAATTCAAGTATAGAGCAAAACTGGGCAGAATTATGAGCAAGTGGGGTGGAGAGAAAATGGCTTACTTAAAGTAAATACACTCCAGTTTATCATGTCGTCTCTCATGGATCTACTGCCATATTAGCCCATATGAGTTTTAGAACATTATATTTTATGTCTCTATCAGTAAATTGTTTATCAAAGAGGTGTATTATTTCCAAATCCCAAGTAATTCTTTTTGTTTGAAATGTTAATCATAAGGAAGTATTCTAGAAACCCAAAACATCATCTAGAGACGTTTATCTGTCTGTGATATGT
The DNA here is from genome assembly GCF_000622305.1 of Nannospalax galili. Lineage (NCBI taxonomy): Eukaryota > Metazoa > Chordata > Mammalia > Rodentia > Spalacidae > Nannospalax > Nannospalax galili. Next base: position 2,206,794 of record NW_008357164.1, read on the forward strand.
GTTCACTAGGTTTTGGCAATGTTTTACCATAATCTGGGAAATCAGATTATTATTCAGAGATTCCTTTTATTCATAAATGCCTACTATGTGATCATGTTATGGAATTTACATATATAAGGACAATAATTTGATAATTTGAACTCTGTACATCACAACAGTACAGTTTTGAATCAAGGTTTTCATTCTGTGTTATGTGATATGAATGCTTACCGTTCTCAAGCCCATGTTAATTACAGTATAGTGAAAACTGTAAAAGAACATTTCACACCAAAATGTTATATGGTAACATGAATGAAATGGAGTTCCCACAACACATTAGCATAGAATGTATTTTTTAATTACATATATGTATATGCACACATATTTAAGATAAATTTCTTTTGGAATAATCATTTAATTAGAGAATTACTTGAGGATCTGTATTTGAATGGATACAGATTTAAATTACTCTGAGTCTCTAAATCACTAGAGAAGAATAATGCATGCATTTTTTTAAAGGTTGGGGTCTTGTGCCCTCTCACAGAGTCCTTGGCTTTGTAGATAGGTGGGAAAGTCAGTGAAGATGGGGGGCTGGAAGTGCATCTGTTCTCACATTCTGACATTCTAGGATCCTAGATAGAGTAAAATGTTTTTTTTCTTGTTCTGTAATGCCTTCAATCACAGCAAAAAAATAGCCTATTCATCTACTGTAATATCAATTTGTAATTTTCAGAATATACTAAATGGCTGTTGGATTCATGGTGGTTCATCATTATTGATTCACATGACATGCATGTAAAATTACTGTTGATCAAGACATTTTGAGATTGGAAAATTAAGGTTTTTTATATTTCATTTATTATTTTTATTTTATGTGTTTGTGTGTATTGTGTGCATGTAGGTAAATGCATCCATGTCGTGCAATGCCCACGGAGGACAGAAGAGGCCATCGAATCCCCTGGAACTGGAGTTACAGACACTTGTTAGCTGCCATGTGAATGCTAGGATTCGAACCCGGGGCTTCTGCAAGAACAACCAGTGTTCTTAACCTCTGAGCCATCTCTCCAGCCCTGGAAAAGTAAGTTTTAAAGTTGTTGAAAATACATTTTTTCTCAAGAAGGCCCATGAAGCCTCAATCAGACAAAAACCCAGCATAGAATGAGGGAGATGGGTCCATTTCAGGGCCCTTGCCTAGGAACTTTTGGCAACTGATTACTGCTGGGTGAGGGAGAGTAGATGTTCCTTAGGGGAGGGACTCTCCATGGGCTGACTAGACTGTAGTGGATGAACTTACAACAAAGGACAACCGGGTACAAATTCTTGACCAGAAAAGAGTTAGCATTTATGAAAGAACGCATGAAAACTGGTGGGGGAGGAGGTTGTGGGGGATATAGATGGGAGAGGGGGGTCTAAATTTGATTAAGATCTATTACATGAAATGCACAAAATCCATGAGTATTAAAAAATATGTACATCGACAGTTAACATCCACATATCAGAGAAAACATGCAATGTTTGTCTTTCTAGATCTGGGTTACCTCACTGAAGATGATTGTTTCTAGTTCCGTTTATTATTTATTTATTTATTTATTTATTTACATCTATTTATTTATGTTTTTTTAATACAGGGTCTTTCTGTAGCCCCAGCTGGCCTGGAACTCACTATGTTGACCAGGCAAGCTTGGAACTCACAGAGATCTGCCTGCCTCTGCCTCCTTCTTGAGTGCTGGTATTAAAGGCGTGCATCACCGTGCCCAACTAAATTCATGTATTTATATTGGAATTTCTTGTTTTTATATATGAATTTCATGTTTATTAATTACTGAATAATATTCTATTGTACGAATGCACATTTTCCATATCCAGTGATCAGCTGATGAGAAACTAGACTCTTTCTATGGCTATTCTGAATAAAGCAGCAGTGGACATGGATGAACAAGTATCTCTGCAGCTGGATACAGAATCTTTTGTATATGTGCCCAGGAGCAGCATAGCTGGACCATGTAACAGACCTTTTCCCACCATTTAAGGAACAACCACACTAATTTCCATAGTGGCTATACCAATTTGCACCCCCACTTACATTCAATAAGGATTCACATTTCTCCACATTCGTGCCAGCATTTGTTGTGGTGTGTGTGTGTGTGTGTGTGTGCATGTGTGTGTGTGTGTGTGTGTGTGTAACAATTTTGAATCTGATTGGAGCAAGACAAAGTCTCAATGTAATATTAATTTGAACTTCCCTGATGGCTAAATATGTTGAACATCATTTTTAGCCTTTGCTGTTGTTGTTTTTAATAAAATTTTATTGATTTTTGAGAAAAAAATATTTTGTTTCTCAAGAAAATGAAAGAACCTCTGTTTTAATGTCACATGAAATTAGGCATATTAAATTTATTATTAAATATTTATTATGTTGTGCCAGGCATGGTGACACATCTTTAATATGAAGCCTAAGGAGACAGTGGCATGTAGATCTCTGTGAGTTCTAGGACAATGTAGTCTATGCAGTGAGTTCTAGGTCAGTGATTGCCACGTAGTGAGATCATGTCTCAAGAAAGAAATGAAAATAACAGACTGACTGGGTCTGTGATATCCATGGCATCAAAGAAGGCAGGTATATTTCCCAAGAAATATTGTCTAATTAGAAATTTTTGTTAACATTTTAAACTGCTGCAGTTGAAATGACATATGTGCTTTTTTCCAGTTATTTATATTTTTTCATGTCTGAAAATCCTTTTGTCAATGAATTTATGAAAGGAAAGGGAATTGGGAGTGCAGAAGGAACAGTGATTCTTTTTTTTTTTTCGTTCCCCTGTTTCTATGAAAAACTTGTTTAAAGTGAATTCTGTGTGTTCTTAGATGTTGTTATCATGAATTCATATTTATATATGCATTTGACACAATCCTCAAAAACATAGTTAGTGGTAGTCTCAAGTGTCTAAATACTGTACTGCCTCAGTACTGGAGTATCTTCTTGCTCTGAATCTCTATTTTTTTTATTTATATACTTTCTTCAATTCTCAATCTCTGTGTGATAGATATTTTCAAAGTATATGTATACCTGCTCATGGCCTGTAGTTGTCTTCAGGAATTGCTTGAATTTTTTTCCTAAAGCTTTTATTACTGTCCTTTCATTTGTGATACTTGTACTCTAGTTTCATAACTGATTCTCTCATATATAAAACTATGGCTTAAAGAATCCCTTTCAAGCAGTTGAAAGAGCTCAATCCAAAGTCAACTTATGCTCATGTTTAGGTTATTTTAGCATAAATGATAATTCATTGCCAAAAAGGAAATGTTAAATATATTTATAGTTTGGTTAAAATATATCACATGTCTAGGTGTTTTAATTTCTGTCATTTTCTAGGTGGGAGGTCCAAAACACATTTATACATGCTGCTTCTTGCACTTCTCAACAGGATTGTTAAATTATTTTTATTTCTTATTTCTTGTTGTTATTTATTTTATGCATATGAATGTATTGCCTGCATGTAAGCGCACCCATGTTACTCAACACCCTCAAAGGTCAGAAGAGGGTGTTGAATCTTCTGCCACTGGAGTTTACAGATGGTTGTTAGCTGTCATGTGGGTGCTGGGACTAGAACCCTGGTCCTCTGCAAGAGGAGTCAGTGCTCTTAACTGCTGAGCCATCTTTCCAGCCCTGCTAGATTATTTTTAATTCTAGCCCAAAACAACCTAATATCTTATAAGCTAGTGACTTTTGAAGAAATAATGTCATTAACATATTATTAGAAATAATTTCCTTATGTTCAGCAGAAAAAGAATGTGAAATGAATTTGTTCCACACAGCTCATACTTTTATCTCAAACATCCACTGATGTTTTTTTAACTTTCACTGTTTGGTAGCAATTCCCAGAACTGGGACTCTGTTAGGCTGTGAAAAGAGGCTTTTGGTACCCAGAAGGTTTTCATTCCCACTGATGATGTCTTTGTGTTGAGATTTTCTCACTGTGACTCTGACTCCTTATAGATACATAGCACAAGTTTAGGCATTTTTTTTAAAGATAGCCTTATTGCAATTGACTGTGTTAAATTTAACTTAAGCATTAACTTTTGTGTGTTAACAGGTCACTGATTTCATTTCTGGAGATAAAATCGATGACAATTGCACAAGAGTTAAAGTCTGTGTTTCTGAGGTGGCACTGCTCACTTTTCCATTAGTAACTCTGCCGAGGACCTGTTTACTTCCATCCATGCTGAATCAAAATTATAAAACTCAAAATAAATAATTACAGAGTCGACAGTCAATGTTTTTCATCTCATATATAACTAATTATTCTTTTATAATGTCATTTTATGTATTATTATGTGTGTATGTATGATATGGGTGTGTGAGTGCTTTTGCATGTGGGTTGGATTCAAAAGGCAACTCTGGAGAGTATAATTACTTCTATGATTTCTGGGGATCAAAATTATTCCATTATGTTTTCATATAAAATGCTTTTACCTACTAATCAATGTTGCTGGACCATAGAAATCTTAATTCTTATGGTACCTTACCTTTTAGTAAAAGCTATAAACAATCAGCTTAAACAAGTAAAAAAAATAAAAAATTCGTATCCAATTATTATGCAACTCTAGCCTTGATTTTGGTATGTTTCATTAGATTATGCTTAAACTAATTGTCAAATAATTTCTCAGAACCTTGAAAGATATCCTGATAAGTTGCTTGACCACTAACATAATTTCTTATACATATTCCCAAATTTTTTTAGAGTTCTAGCCTTTATTAAGAATATTTTCTCAGGGTTGGAGAGATAGCTCATCAGTTAAAAACACTGACTGTTCTTGCAGAAGACCCGGGTTCGAATCCCAGAACCCATATGGCATCTAACAACTGTCCACAACTCCAGTTCCAGGGGATCTGACGGCCTCTTCTGACCTCTGTGGGCATTGCATGACACGGGTGCACTTACCTACATACAGGCAATACACACATACACATAAAATAAAAATAAATAAAATTAAAACATTTTCTTAAAATTTAATACATATACATAGTGTACTTTTATGGCATTCAGACTGACCATCTTCTCCTATCCCTTCGGCTTCCCTGAATGCCCCTCTTCTTCCAAACAAGCTTACTGGTCCTCATTTTCATGTTTTTTCTGACGATTCAAGAGTTGCCTTCATGAGCATGGGTGGGTGGTTATTTACTTGAGCTAGGGCACTTACCATTGGTTATACTACCAAGGAATATGAATCATCCCTCACCTCACCAGAAACCATTGACTACTTTGAGCTCTTCAGGAGTAGGTGTGGCTTTTTCAATTCCTCTGTGACCACAGTGGAGTGCTGATGTCCTCAGGCTTGTGAGGGACTTCAGCACTAGACACTGTTGCTTTGAGCTCATTGATACCAAAGCATCCCATCTAGAAGGGAGCTTTTCATAGTATTCCTTCCCATTTTCTAGCTTCAAATTCTTTCCACAACTCTTCCTCAGAGTTGAAAAGTCATGCTGGAGGGGATAGAGACAGCCCTTTAAGGCTGAGCAGTCAACAGTCACTTGTTTTAGCACTTTGACCAGTCATGAGTCTTTGCATTAGCTATGGCCCAAGCTTCACTGGCCATTGCTGATCACAACACAAATCAAAGTCTATAAGCATAAACATTTAGAAGGCAATTGGACACCATGTCCATAAAAATGTGTCCATTTAGAAAACAAAATAAAACCAAAAACAAAATTAAAAAATCAGTAATAACTTTTCCCCCAGGTTCTTTGACCTCCCCAACTGTGAACCTTTGGGTGTGATTCGATTAGAAAAGTGAGACCAAAATCAAATCACAAAAGTGTTGTTTACCCCCGTATTAGTCATGTCACTCTTGTACCAGGCGCATCTTTACTGGGAGGCCAGTATTTTTGCTCACAGAGTTGAGTGCTGGGTAAGACCACTGATGATTATTCTCCCTCCAGTGCCTCCATAGCACCTTCCAGAACTATGAATGCTAGTCAGCAATGATGAAGCATCCAGATTAGTTTATTTGATCACTTTAGGTCCCATATTCAAACTATGTGGTGTCTTAGTAATCATGTCTTGCATTCTAATTTTGGTGGACATCCAAGATTTATGGTAATAGCCATTATTTGGGGACCACTGTCTTACTAACAAATCATAAGAACATATACTATTCATGGCTCGGGAATTTTTGTCTAATATGTGGCTTTCTGGAGAATATTTATGCACCTATTCAAGATACTTCCCCTCAATTTCCATTTTAAAAATTGAAGTTGTATTTTAAAATTAGCTTTCAAAATAGTACACTATCACATAGGTTTTTTTACGCATCTTTAGTTTTGGTTACCCGCCCCCAACTTCTTTGTCTTCTGCATCCCCAAACCCTCATTCCCACTGATACCTTTCTACCTTTATTAATCCTTTCTTTTGTGAGAACAATTACTATGTGAAGTCTTCCATTTTTTCTCATTGTTTACTTGTTTGTCTTGAGACAGGGTCTCTCTGAAGCCCCAGCTTACCTAGAACTCACTATGTAGACCAGGCTGAACGGGATCTCACAAAGATCTACTGCCTCTGCCTCCAGAGTCTTGGAATTAAAATCATGTGTCACCATGCCCGGGCTTTTACCTAGTCCTTTAATCAGGGTTAATCTTGTATTTGAGATCATTTGACACTATCACAGCTTCATTATAATGTAAACTATCTTACTAGTCACTGGTTTCTTCTTGCAACTCAAAGATATAGCATTAATCCTTCATGATCCTTCTTTGCCCTTGACCAAGAATAATGTGTGTAGAAGTGTGTGTGTGTGTATGTGTGTGTGTGTGTGTATGTGTGTAGAAGTGTGTGTGTGTGTGTGTGTGTGTGTGTGTGTGTGTGTGTGTGTATCTTTGTGGGCTTATATCTGGGTCCTCTCTTTTCTTACATTGATCTGTGTAGCTGTTTTTATTGCTATTGCTCTGAAGAATAACTTTATATCACACATGCTGACCCTTCAAGCATTATTCTTATTACTTAAAGGACTTTACCTCTCTGTGGTCTTCATGTTTACATAATTGTGTTAAGATATTTTTTCTATTTCTGTAAAGAATAGTGATCAGTTTTGATAGAGATTGCATAGAATTTGTAGATTGCTTTCAGTAGGGTGGTCATTTTCAGAATATTATTATTCTAATTCATAAGCTTAAGAGCTATTTCCATATTCTCATGTCTTCATCAATATCCTTCTTTATTAAAGTTTGCATTATAGAGATTTTTTCACCTCCTTGCTTAAATTCATACGATGATATTTTTTACCCTGTTGTAAGTGGTATTGTTTCCTGATTTCTTTTTCAGTATGTTTTTTTCAGCATTTATATTTCTTTGGAATATAAGAAATTCACAGATTTTCATGTGTTAATTTTGTATCGTGATCTCTGATGAAGGTGTTTGTCAGTTCTAACAGTTTTCCTCTGAAGTCTTAGGGTCTCTTATACATGGGTCTTCTGCAGCAACTGCTGAGCCATCTCTCAGCCCCAAGTGTGTTAGATTTTTATCAAATGCACCTTATACATGTAAGGTAAAAGGTAAAACAATCATGGAATTTCTATTCTTGTGTCGATTTATGTGATACATTAATTGATTTGCATATCCGGATCTTCCCTGTACCTCTAGAATTATCCAACTTCCCTTGATGAATCATCATTTTTATGTTTTTGAGTTCTGCTTCCAAATTGTACTGATGATTTTTGCATTTATGTTCATTTGAGATATTTTTGTTCACATTTTTTTCATGTTGGTGTCATCTTTATCTTGTTTTAGCACCAGGATAATTTTGGCTTCATGAAAGAAGTTTAGACATGTTATTTTCTTTGCTACTGTGTTGAATAACTTGAGAGGGATTCGTGTTATTTTTTAAAATATTTTATTTATTATTTTTATTTTCTGTGTGTGTGTGTGTATTGCCTGCATGTAAGTAAGTGGACCCGTGTTGTGCAATGCCCACGGAGGACAGAAGAGGCTGTCAAATCCCCTGGAACTGGAGTTATGGACAGCTGTTAGCTGACATGTGAGTGCTGGCATTTGAACCCGGGTCTTCTGCAAGAAGAGCCAGTGTTCTTAACTGCTGAGCCATCTCTCCAGCTAGTTTTTTTTTTAAAACCCTGTTTGAATTCTGAACTGAATTTATGTGGAGTTGGACCTGTTTAAGGGGAAGTGAGATATTTAATTGCTACATTATTTATTTGCTTTCCATAGATTTCTTTAAATTCAATTTTTTAATTCTCTGAAATATTTTCACATGTAAGCAGAATATGTTGATTATATCAAACTCTCAGTTCCCCTCTAATGACCACAGGATCTCCTAATCACATCCTCCTCTTAACTTCATGTCCACCTTCCACATTAACAACATTAATGCGGGCTGGAGAGGTGGCTCAGTGGTTAAGAGCACTGGCTGCTCTGGAAGAATACATGGTTCAAATCCCAGCACCTACATGATGGCTAACAACTGTCTGTAACTCCAGTTCCAGGGGATCCAAGGCTGTCTTCTGTCACCTATAGGCACTGCACGACACAGGTGCACTTACGTACATGCAGCCAATACACTCATACACATAAAAAATGAAAATAAATAAAAGAATTAATGTTCTTTAGACCCAGTGAATCGATTCATAGCTGTTCATTGTGCATGGTGTGGGGTCATTCAGTAGGGCTGGGAACCTGTTAGTGGGCACAACCACAGAACAAGAGACTTCCTCCTCCAGCAGCCATCAACTTTGGCAGGGCCTCATAAACAAAACAAAATAAAACAACCAACAAATAAACACCTTTGGAGTGAGTTAAACCAAGAGTGATCCTTTTTTACTTCTCTTGGGACTGTTTCTTCAAACAAGACTTTCTTGTGATTTATTTATACAGTACAACATGGGAAAGAAAATGAGGAACTTTTTTTCATCAGGGAAGAATTATTTTCTGACCCATACAAACCCATAACTTTTCTTTCCTCTCTAAGAACATATATTCTTACATGATTCAGTCCAGTGATACTTGTGACTCTTGAATTATGCATTGCATGGCAGACAGTTTTCTGGCCTCCTCTGCTGTGGAGCAAATAGGGAAGATGCTGATGAGTTTCCATCCTCTTAGGAAGATTTATTGATTCTTGGGAGGGCCTATCTTTTTCCCAATACACACCTGAAAGGGAATATGGCTCTCCCTCTACCAGGATCCTTCAGTTGCCAATAGATTCTCAGCTATGTCTGGGGATTCCAGTTTGCCTCCCCCATTCATGTTCAGTCTGTCTGACTTGGGTTTGCACAGGACTTGTGCATGCTGTGGTAAATGCTGTGGCTTCACATGTGCAACTAACTATGGTGTCCAGACAACACAGTCTTCTCTGTCTCTTAAAGTCTTTCAACCCCCCCTTTTCCACAATGATTCCTGAATTTCTGGAGGACAAGTTGAAGTATGGGTATCCCATTTAGGTCTTAGTACTCCGTGGTCTCTTATTTTCTACATGTTGAGTATTAGTGGGTCTCTGATCAAGTTTCGGTTATTCTTGAAAGTTTTTTTTTCTTCCTCTAAATATATTCCCACTTATTATAGTTATTGCTTGGACTAGGTCGCCAGATTTCTCTCTGGGTCTTTTGTACTATCAGGCAAACCATATAACACATCTTTATGTGCATTATTATTGTGAGGTGGGGAGAGAGGAGTAACTTACAAAGGAATGACCACTCAGTGCCTAGCACTGCGGCTCAGCTCCAGTGGCCAGCTCAGAGCCCGTCATATCAGACGGCACCTGCGCCCCGCCCATAGTCACTTCCAGCATTCACTCACACCTCAGGGGCCAGCCATCTAGCCCCAGGTCCCTAAGTGTCAGCCCATTCTGTCCTTGAGTACACCCAGCTGCTGCGCATTTCCCACTAGCGTTTCCTCTCCCAGCTCCTGTCCCAAGATGGCACCAGAAGCCCCTCCCGCGGTTCACTCTGCCCAGTCCATTCTCCCCAGCAGGCCTCGCCCCTTGGAGGAACCCCTGTCACAATACAAGAAATTAACTATCTCATTGTGCTAAATGTCATTCCCTGATTTAAATGATACTATATAGTAACCTTTTGCATGTACCATCTTTCTCCAAATATTCTATTTTATATTCTCTCTCTCTCTCTCTCTCTCTCTCTCTCTCTCTCTCTCTCTCTCTCTCTCTCTCTCTCTCTCTCTCTCTCTCTCTCTCTCTCTCTCTCTCTCTCTCTCTCTCTCTCTCTCTCTCTCTCTCTCTCTCTCTCTCTCTCTCTCTCTCTCTCTCTCTCTCTCTCTCTCTCTCTCTCTCTCTCTCTCTCTCTCTCTCCTCTCTCCTCTCTCTCTCGTGTGTGTGTGTGTGTGTGTGTGTGTGTGTGTGTGTGTTGCTGATAATGGACCTCAAGGCCATATAAATGTTAAGAGAAATTCTACCATGAACAACATCCCTAGTCCTATTTTGTATTTTTATGGAATTCTCAATTCATCATTAATGTCACATTTTAGTAACTGCAGAGTTTTGGAATAAAGGTTCACTTTCTCCTTATACAGTGATGCAGGACAATTGAAACCAGAGCACTGATATTCACAACTGAGACAGCCACTCCAATGCATACTCTAGGAGAGCTGTTTTGGGAAATAAATGCAAATCTTTTCCAATTCCGTATGTACGTGTCAGCCTTTTCAGTTTGTTTGTTTGTTTGTTTGTTTGTTTTGTTTCCTTTGAGACAAGGTCTTTCTGCAGCTCCAGCAGACTTGGAACTCACTATGTAGGCCAGGCTAGCCTTGACCTTACAGAAGTATGCCTGCCTCAGCCTCCTGAGTTCTGGAATTAAAGGCGTATACCACCTTGCCCTGCTTTTGTGTCATTCCTGATCCTTAGGACATCAAAGATATATTTATGTTTTCCTCACAAGATTAAGAGCAAAAGAGAGAGCATCTGAACTTGGGAGGGAAAGTCATGGTCTGGAAAAGAGGGGAGGAATCAGAGGTGTGGGAATAAAGGGTGAATTTGCTCAAAATATAATATACATGCATTCTCTACAGTTAAAAAAAGACAAATACAAATCAATAGAAGGGTTTTATTCAAAAAACAAAATCAATTAAATATATTTTAACTCTTTCAAGGTCTAGCTTGTGGGTTTAAATCTTTTCAGTTTGCTTTCCATGGTAGAAATTAAGATTAAATCAGAAAATAGGACACCTGACCCTTCGCAGAAGCTTACTATATATTTGTATTCTTCACCTAGTTTTTGATACTAATAATGTTCCCTAAGTAATGCTTGAAAGTTATTTCTTGTTCTCAGTCAGCAGGGAAATGCAGACGAAAACTACCTTGAGAACCAACTTTACCAGAGTCAGAGTGACATCGGCAAGAAATCTGACAACAAATATCAGATAGGATGTGGGGAAACAGGAATCCTCATCCATTGCTTGTGGGAGGGCAAATTGATACAGCCATTGGGGAAATTAGTCTGGAGGCTTCTTAAGATGACCCAGCGATACCATTCCTGGGCATATACCCAAAGGGCTTCTCATCTTAGCACATCCCTGTTTACTGATGCCCTGTTCATGGAAATAGAAGCAGCCTAAATGTTCATCGGTAGATGAATACGTAATGAAAACATGACATATATACAATGGAGTACTATTCGGGTATAAAGTAGAATGAAATAATAAAACTTGCAGGAAAATGGATGAACCTGGAAAGTATTCTATGATAGGAGATGACCAGAACTGGGAGAGAAAAATAAGACAACTAAAATTCATGTTCTCTCATAGTCTGATCCTAGCCTATAAAGTGTGTGTATATATATATGACGTGTATCATACTTATATATAGATGAAAGTATAAGTCTAAAATTTTAGAAAGGAGACCTAGATAGGGAAATATTGTTTGGGGGAAGAAAGAGCACATGTGAGCAAAAGGACACATAAAAATGAAAGATTATATGAAATTATTTTATTTATTAGTTTAAAATTCATCAGTTTTTTTATGGTGAATATACGAACCCACATTTCTGTGTGTTAAAGTAGTAAGAACCACTTTCACATTCCAAAAGAATCCAACATGTGGGCGTAACAGTGCATGCCTTTAATCCCAGCGCTTGGGAGGCAGAGGTAGGTAGAGCTCTGTGAATTCAAGGCCAGCCTGGTCTACATAGTGAGTTCAGGCCAGCTGGGGTTACAGGGAGACCCTGTCTCAAAAAGAACAAAAGAATCCAACAAGTGTTTTCTTTTGAGGCAGTGATTGTGAAAGTTGAGCTACATTTTAATTCTATTGAGCATTAAAGCAATAGAAATTAGACATGATTAGTTAGGGAATACTTAGAAAAAGTAATTGTTAAAAACATTTTCCCAGGAAGTTGAGGTTGTAATCTGAAAAATTTTCCTTTTTTTCCTTTTGTTTAAAAATAAATCAACCAAACAATTCTATTGTAGTGTTGTTTAGTATGTAACTTGTATTTCTGTATATAAAGTATAGTTTCTAAAGTTTAAAGTGGCAGCTGGAGAGATAGCTCAGCGGTTAAGAGAACTGACGGCTCTTCTAGAGGACATGGGCTCAATTACCAGCACCCACATGGAAGCTAACAACTGTCCTTAACTGCAGTTCCAGAGGATATGGTACTCCTCTTCTGGCTTCCATGCAGGCAGGACACTCTTGCACATAAAATAAAAATAAATAAAATAAAAAATTGAAAGTTTTAAGTAATACTAAAAAATATATTCTCATTTAATCATCTCATTTATAGTTAAAATATAGTAATTCATGGAAAAGTAACTTCTATTTTATAGACTGAAATGAACTGGGCAACACAACCTGAAAACTGTTATTCTCCTAAACATAGAGTACCTCAGGTATGGCAAGGCCTATTCTCCAAAATGTATGCTGTGACCCAAATGGTTCCCAGTGAGAGAAACTACCCATTATTCTTTATTCGTGATCTGTCACCGGTTGGTGATACAAGTTTTAAGAATGTAGTATAATATAATATAATTTACAATAGTAAGTGTGTCAGTAAGTTCCCCTCATTGTGGCAAAATACATGGGAAAATGAATAGGAGGAAGGATTAATGTCACATGGTTTGACAGATTTCATTTCATGGTCAGTTTTTATCATTACCTATAGTCTATGGGAAGGCAGAACACCATGCCAAGGGGCATAAGCCAGAACAAATCTGCTCATCTCATCATACCCAGGAAGGAGAAAGAGACAGGAGGGACGGGGCTGGGGACAAAACATTCCTCAAAGGCATCCCCCTGGTGACTTCATTTTCCAACATGCCCTGCATTCTGACGTCCCATCCAATAATAACTCATGAATGAGTTAATTCACCGATGCAGTGAGCATCCATATTATCTAATGCCCTTTCAAAATATCCAAAACCTGGGGTCCAAGCCTTCACTATGTAAGACTTGTTGGAGGGTCCTTTATATTAAAACCATTACTATTTCACTTCTGGCCCTCAAAGATTCATGGACATCTCTTTAATCAAAATGCATTTAACACACTTTCAAGGCTCCCCCAAATCCCAATAATACCAGTATTTATTCAAATTCTAGTCCCAGGTCTCTTTTGAAGTTCAAGAGCCCCTGTAAAATTTTAAAAAGGAAGTTATGCACTTTCAATATAAAATGCCACAGGGTAAAAAATTTCAAAAGACTATAATAAAAGGGAAAGTGAGACCAATACAAGGACCAAACCCAATAAGCAAATATTAAATACTGTCTCTTCACATCCATCATCCTGACCACAATTGTGCTGATGTGAGCTCCCAGGCCTTGGGGAGTCCCTTCTCTCTATCCTTGCCAGCCGTGGCACACACAACCTGTTTTCAGGATGACTCTGCTCACGGCTTGTGGCTGTCCCTGGTAGACAGTCCGTATTTTCCCTGTTTATAACTATTAGTATTTTCATCTCTGATTTGACTTAATTCTCATTGATTTTTTGAACCACGCATGGGGCTACCTGCATGGATTTTGATCTTCAGTATATCAACTAGTCTCTCACATCTTCCATAAAAGTGTGGTAGAAATCTCCATAACGCTACAGTTCTTCGTTTCCATATCTGAAAAACCCTATGGAGAATATCAGCGTCTACCACCGACTTGAGCAGTGTCTGTGCCTCCTTTTCCATCGCCTCAGTGGTGTATGACAGTCCGGATGACTGAATGTGGAAACCGTGCATGTTTGAGTTAGGCACTTTGGAGACTGCTTCTAAAGTCAATGTATTTCAAACGATTCTATGCCTTTACATACTTAGCTTGCAATGGATGTGGACTGGCCATTCTTGGGATACCCTTAAGGAATATTTTCCTATTGCTCCAGGGTGAAGTATTTGGCTTCTTTTTCATGGTGCTCATTTCTTCGGTCACTACAGCGCCACTGACCCCAGCTATAAACTCCTTTCTTTCCAGACCAAATTGAAAGTTATTAAAATCCTTCTGCTCTGCTTTTTGCTCATTGTTGTCATTGTAATTCTGGCTAAAAGCATTTGGAAAAACCTATGTTAATACTTGAGTGCTGGGCTGCATTGGAAGTTTTACTTTCGTGTTCATTCATTTCTTAGCTTTAAATTCAGCCTACTACAAATTCTCAGGGCACGGGAAACAAATTCTTTAATGCAATATAGCATCAATTTCCTGTAGTTCCACAAGGTCTCATTTCCTTCCCAAACCTCATGAGTACAGTCACACTGTCGACATTTTTGACATGGTCAATAGATGATCCATACTTGCCTTTCTCTTACTTCTGATAACTACAAGGTGAATAGCTGACTCTATTACATGACCTTGCTGCCATGATATTCTGCCTCACTTTTGGGTTTAGAGCCATGGAGCTAGTCAATCATGAACTGAAATAAGTGAGATAAACCAAATTGTTCTCCCTTAATTTGATTTCTCGTGTGCCTCATAGTGATCAGTTCTAAGATCCATGGCATGGTGAGACTCTATTCAAGATTTTTCCATACATTTTGATAGTAATATTTACCTACAATATTCTGAGTTTATGATAATTTGAACATTTGAGCCAATATTTTTGTATTTTACTTCTGATATATTATTCACTCAAAGATTTATATATTAACATATGTTAGTAGAGACTATATTTGTGGAGAAGTAATCTGTGGTTGAACTAATATCCTCAATGTATGATAAATGAATGATCGCAATTCATGTGTGACTTCCTTGCTTATTTACTGTAACTTCATATATAAAATGGTGCTCTTTTAGTGTGTATGAGTCTCTATTTTATTGAATTTCTACTGCTAGCTGTCAATAAGTTCTACCGCTCATGTTCTATGAAGGTATTTTTGACCTGGCACACTTCCAGTTTTTGAGAAAAATATTTTTGTGCTTCCCATTGTATAATTTTATATGTTTCCTTGGAGATTTCTTAAAGAGAATGTATGCCTTGTCACAAAGCTCTTTCTGTTCTGTGGATTACATTTCTGGAGCTGTCTTCCAATATTTTCCTGTCTACTGTATACGTTTGTTATTTATAGAATTTTGTATTTTTCTGTTACAGATTATAATTTTGGCTTAGTATGTAGATTTTTAGAGATGCTTTTGGTTGGTTTAGTGTTCTAGAATATTAAATGTGAGATTATTTTTCTGATTTGTGAAATGCCGTGATTTGAAAGTTATTTTGTCATGAATGTTATATAGTGATCTGGATATTATGATGATAGTTCAAATGGTTGTAGTACGTCAAGCATGTTCTGGGAAGTTGGAATTGCATTTCTGAGTGAGAATTTTGGATATCATGATTTACCTATTAATGAAATATTCTGTATTTCACTTGTTGCAGGTACACTGAGTCATGTTGTATGTGCACTTTCTTGTTATAATGGTCTTTCCATTAATTCCTCAGTATAGCATAACTCTTCAACCAGCTTTACATTCAGATGATCTTATCTTTGATTTGTGATTTGAGATTTGGTTTATTTTGTGCTTTCTTTTGTTAAGAATTTTTTTTTTTTTCTGGTATAAGGCCCGTTACCCTGGAGGAAGTGTGGTTTACAGGCTTTCTTAAACTTCAACTCTTGATTTCCATTTATAAGAAGTGCTTCTAACTTTCCATTCCTGAAGCCAGGCAGGATGAAATAAGGTAATCTTGCAGTGCAGTTCAAAGACATTTTATCTATAATACCAAGTGGGTTAATTTATTAAAATAAATACATATATATATATAAAACTTCAAATAGTATGCCAGTAGTCTGATTATTTATTAGATACATTCTTTGATTAATTGAACCCTGAAAACCTCACTCTAAGAAGGAGTGATATTAACATAAGTGAATATGTTTGAATCTATTGTTTCACCATTAATTGAATACAAACTACAGCTCAGCTTCACCAGCTACAAGTTTCCTAGTATACTTGAGTAGCTTGGTAATAATGACCATGTAATCACAAGTCCTTATTTCATTCACATTTTAATGACTAAAGTCAGTAACACTCAGATTTTACACTATAGTTCACATAATGATATATATGTTACATATGTTACCATATTATATATCATATTATATATATTATATATATATGTTGTAGAACAGCTAAGAAAGGTTCAGAAGAAGTCATAGACTAGAAGCAGAACTGAAGCCACAGGCAGTGCAGTGATACAGGGGGATTGGTGCTGGAGACCGGATAAGGGATTAAGAAGCTTAGCCACAGAGATGCCAAGGCACAGAACAATCAGTCACCTGCCCACATGGCAGGCTACTTTGAGTGTCAGCTTGGAGTATCATCTTGAAGTGGACCATGCATGCCTAAGAGAAGAAGGCATGCTTGAGTTGAATCCCGGAGATAGTCAGATGTTCTTCCTCTTGTCATCTTCCTGGCAAATTTCCCAAGAAGTGACTGAAAGACCGGCTGAATGCCACCATACCATCTTCTCATGTTACTTCTTATATAGAGTTTTATTGTATTATGATGGGGGAGAGTTACAGCTCATGTATCAGATGTTTCTAATATAATTTGACATTTTCATAAATGGAAGTTTTAGTCATCATGAACATCCAGCCAATGTCTCTGCCATGTGCTGTGCTGGCAGACAATGGCTGTTTACTTGTTTAAGCATGATGAGAGTCATTCTACCTTGGTCACTGAATTCACAACAGAGTAATGCATGACAGCTTGCGGCTTCATGAAATGGAAAACTCAGGATAAGATGCAACCTGAAAGCTGCTATTCTATTCAACATTGAACAACTAAGTCGAGGGCAAAGTGTGTTCTCTACAGCCTTCCCTGTGACTCTTGATAGCAGAAACCCAATGGTTGTTTATCCAGAGGAAAAACACATTATTTTCTCTACATGATGCATTACAGAGATTACCGGTCCAAGTGTTGTGGGAACAGACTCTGAATGTAATGGCCAAAAATAAGAGCAATGTTTTTTCTTGATGAGCATAAATTGTACTGCTCAGGGGATAGCAGCCATTCTTGATTCAGGTCAGAAGATTCCAATTGTACTGGAAGCCTGTGTATGGTATGTATGTAGGCTTTGAAGGACATGCTAGTTAGCTGAAAGAGTTTCTATTTCATGTGTGCGTCTTCATGATATTTTGTCACTGCAGCTGAGTTTGTATTTCATACTATGACTATGACTATGTGTTAATTTGTTCAATTCTATGGAATTCCTTGATTGTTTGTGGAAGGCATTGGATGCTGTTGGAGTGGAATTGTACTATACTAAGGAACTATTTGGCTGGGCATGAAAACAAACTAAAAATACTTTTCTGACTATCCACATTACCTCCCAAAACAAATAGTTAGAAAAAATAATAACAGCAACACCAAGAAAATGGAAACCTGCAATATGGTTAAAATAATCGTGCAGACGGATAAGGATGAACACAAGGCTTTTCCAGGAACGTATCCTAGGTGTGTGATCTGGTGTTTGCTTCTCTTCTTTCTGCTCCTTTGTATGTATCTTTTACTAGTCAGTTCTCCATGAGAATGAAGTCCTTTACTATGTAAGCAATATGACTTCCAAGCTATTCAATGTGAGACTTGATCTTTGTTTTTTAGATTTAGACCTCTTTCCAGTATGACCATGAAAACTATAGTGTTACACTGCAGTGCAAGGCAGGCATTGGGTTAGACAAGTGAACTTTTCCTCTCTGACTACAAATCTCTATTGGAATTTGTCTATATCATGAAGTAGTTTGTTTAAAAAAGTCATTATAATTTCAAATATTTTCTAGTGTTAAAGCTACTCAATTCCAGTGCAATCACGTTAACTACCACAATTGTCATTTGTATATTTTGCAAGTAATGTAGACATACACATTTGAGTCTTACATCTATGTCAAAATTTATTGAATGGGAAGAAATTTCAAAATTTCATCAGATTCATCCATCACCTTTAAGTCACCAAAAATATTTTTGAGTTAGCTTGGTTAATTTGAGCATGACAATCATAGTTCTATATTTCCTTCATAGTTTGATTGATAAATGAAAAACAGGTCATACATTTTAGTTCACACTATGACATGTGGATTACAGACCAGGTAATAAAGGGATGAAGAGGCCATAGGATGCAAAGTGTCAGTACTGAAAGCAAAGTTAGAGGTCAAATACTGATGAAGAAACTTAATACTAGTTGCAGAAATATAGGATTCAGGAACCCAGCACAAGGCACAGAGCAGTCAGGCACAGGTTCACATGGCAGGCAGTTCTGAGTGTCAGCTTAGAGTGTCATCCTGAAGTGGACTGTGCATTTGGCAGGAGAGTTTACGCTTGAACTAAAATCTGAGGACAGTTGAAAATCCTCTTGCTAATTTTCTGAGAAATTTCTCTGAAAGAATGATAGAATGATGGTTCAGCATGCTGTGCCATCTTCTTTGAGTTTCTTTGTTTATAGTCTTAAATTAGGGGTTTAGAGCTGGTGTAATTGATCAGCTCATGAGTGTTCTATTCCTTTTGTTATTTAAAATATCCACAAGTGGACTTTTTATTGGCATTAATAAATTATTCATCAGTTTGTGGCCTGTGGCATGCCGGCAGATGCTGATTGTTTCCTTGTACAAACAGTGCATTAACACTCAAAATGGAGTACTTTGTGGCAAATGTCGGTTTATAAAATGGACTCAGTCAGGGAAAGACACAGCTTGAACGTCGCTGTTTTATTCAACAGAGTGAATCACAGAGCAAGGCACAGCCTGCTCTTCACATCTATTTAAAGTAATTTTTCAAAATTGAGTTTGAGTGTAAACTTTGAAAATTTAACTTATGGGAAGGGAATTTACAGACTTTTTGGTCTCAGTGATTACTTTTTTATACTTTTTTTCTCCACAGAAAAGGAGAAAAACCACCCCAAATAAACAAAAAACTAATGAAAAGCATTGTAATCTTCACCATACACAATACTCATATAACACAACACTCATACAACACTAAAACACAATACTCACAGATGAGTATTGTAAATTAAAGTTTGCTTTTACTGATAAATATTTCAAACCTGATTCTCAAAGAAGAAAAATAAATTAGAAATGCATATATTTGACACAGTCTGAGAAGGTATCTAGTAATAAACACAAAATATTTTAAGGTAGTAACGGAAAAAAATTCACTCATGAAATGTCTATAAATTACAGTGGAAGAAGTATATCTTCAGAATTTCTTCAAAATCCTGAAAGAAAATGATTTCTATAATGCTCTTTATATAAAATAATATTAAAAGTAAAACCAGGTCACTTTTATACTATCAAGTAACAAAACTTGTCCATATTAGATAATCACCAAAGGAAATTATAAAGAAAATATTTTAAATATCCTGAGTGATTCTATGTAGGTTTTCTGAGATATTTGATATATGAAATGGAAAGTAGAGTGACATGCCTATAGGCAAATTACATTAATTCCCCAGTTTCCAAAGAAAAGCACTTCCAGAATTCAACATGTAAGAATTAAGGCAGGGTTTGTTGGTACACGCTTTATTCCCAGGAGGCCTAATCTCTGTGGGGCAAGGCCAGCTGGGACTACAAGGAAACATCTCAAAAAATTTAAAATAAATATGAGAGTGAGAGCGAGAGCGAGAGACTGACTTAAAGTACGACAAATGATTGCTAAGTGACTATAAACTTAGAGTAAATCTTTCTCTTCTATCCTAAGGTTACTTTACTTTCTCTGGCAAGCAGATCAGTAATTTTTTCGGACTTCGAAAATTGGCATGATTTAGTTCCCATTAATAGAATAGAAGAAGAGTGCATGGTTTCTACTGTGTTAAAGGGAGAATATTAGATTAATCAAAAACAGTGTGTAAGTAGGGAAGAATTTAAAAAGAAGAATTAATAAAGCAGTAAGAATGTAGATTTAAATACAAATATATACTAATAGTTCAATCCAGTGCAAATTGTTTATGTTCAAAACATGAGCCTCTTCAGGTATGATTCCAAAAACAGAAACAGAATTTGATAAAGTAAAATACTAGAAAAACTGCTCTATGCAAACTGACCAAAAGAAAAGTTAATGTAGCTTTGTGCATACTGCATAAAATAAATTTAAGGTCAAAGGACTATCCAAGGTAAATCTTTTATTATTTAAAGTGTTTGAATCTCTGACTAGAAAATAAACAATTTCAAAATATCTCCCCCCTCCTTTTATGTTTAAAATAGATCAAGGGAAAAAAGCTTTAAGAATATTAAGAAATTAGGGAATCTATAATCAAATTTAGATATTTAAAGCACTAACACAAGTAATTATTAAAATAAGATTTGATCAAATTTAGTTAACTTGACCAAATGAACGTTTACATAATTGTGTATGTTATATTCACAGTTGTCTATAGAAAATAAGTTTTCTAAAGGAATAGAATAGCACAGTATTTTACCATGTTAATTTCACTAAGACTATATAATTCTCTCATTTAGCAAATGTTTTTTCATACAATAGACATTTATTTGTAGAGATGTTGTTTTTCTAAGGAAGGTTTTAATAAACAGCTGTGTACATGTCTCCCTGTATGCATAGATGAGACATTCTGCAGGCTACATAAACATAAGTGGAATTTACAGCATCTTTTGAACTGTAATAAGAAATTTTTCCCTTATAAAAGTTGCAATTTGTATTCTTCTGTCATCATTATCGTAGATCATAGAGCCATTTTTTCCACTCTAACCAAAAATTGATGTTGTATTTTCTCTAATTTTGTCCTTTCTACTAGAAAAAAAATGAATATTTTGGTTTTAATTTGAATATTTCAAATTTCTGGCACCATTAGCATCTTTTGACCCTCTGGCTTCCTATTAAAATATGCTTGATCATTTTTGTAGCTACTTAATTTTTAGTTTTTTCTTTCTTATTTAACACATAGTGCTCACATATGCTCATTATTTTTATCACACATTGCTAGAATATTTTCCTATTCAATCACTTGTCTTTTCAATAATTATTCAAGTTTAAATAAGTATGAATGGTACTAACAATTAGAATAGTTCAAAAGGTATCCTGTAATTATTTTTCAAACATTTACATGTAAAATATATTAATTTTAAAAGTGTTTATTTAAGCTTATGCCACCTGTCTCGTTTTTATATCTCATCTTCCCCAATAACTAAATTAGACTAAATACAGATAAGTGACTCTAAGTAACTACAAAATAAAATTTAAAAATAAAAAAAAGGAAAGGAAAGAACAATGTGTTGATGACAGTTTTATTAATGGGGAAAATCCTTTTACAAATTTTTGGAAACTTGAGGTTGGACTGTATCTCAATACTGGCATGCTTGCTTAGCATTCATAAATGTCCCTCATCCACCTGTAGGACCACAGTAGAAAGGGGAGGAAGGTTTTTACTGGTTCTTTATGAGTCTGAAAAAAATCACTGAATTGTTGTATTACAATATTTTATTTCATTGTTAATGTTTCCTGATACTATAACTTATTCTAAACTTGTCATTCCATATTTCATGGGAAAGGAAATGTTTTAAGAACCTGTTATGTATCAAGGAACTTACAGGAGCCAAATATTTCTATTAACCAGTGGAGACACATTAAGCTTTTGTCACAAAATTTGTGACATAAGACTCAAACTTACTTTTTATCCTCATTTAAGATCATCAAAGGGATTCTTTTTAGTCTCTTTAGAGTAGTAAAGAAAATATCATTTTGACCTATGCCTTTAACAGTTTAGGTGGCTTTCTCACATTTAATTATGAACACAAATCACATAAGAACTCCCAGATTCAACAGGACAGTTGTGTGTATATGTCACTTAAATGGAAGAGCACCAAATATTTGTAAGTGATCATATATTCTCTCTGTATGAGATTAGAAAAAAAAATCTAAAACAGAAAACAGTAATTTCATTTGCAGTGAACATATGAAAAATAATTAGCCCTTGAATAATGTTCACTTTTATAACTTCCTAAAGTATTATTTGCTAAAAAACTATATTTTCAACAACAAATTTTACTTGGTTTTCATACCAACTCAGTGAGGGACAAGGTGAGAAGATGGGGCTTCCTCTGGAGTAGGACTGCTTGACTCAGATTGATGACGGCATTATTCCCTAAAATTGTATTCTGAACAAATCTGTTTACCTATTTGTTCTAGGACTCTGTTTTCTCATTAAAAATACAAAGGTGATCACAATTTTATCACCAGGTTATGTGTATGTGATGTAGCATGTCACAAAAGTATTAGTTCTTGTGGATTTTTGCATTTCTCTCATGGTTAACGATAGTTAACTCATTTTCCAAACGAGGACGTAAGTGAAATCTGCAAACTTTAGTATTTTGTTTGAAGTTAACACGCAGTAGGTGGCAAACTTGGGCCTAAAATCAGGCCTTTGCTTCATTAAACTTATTAATCTTATACTCCCTCTTATTTATCTAATTTTTCTCAATGTCAGACTACCGTGATCTTCAGGGTTATTTTGGAAAACAGTTTTTCCCATATTTTGATATAAATGATCTAGAGGGAAAAAAGCTGAAAATAAAATATTGTAGAAAGAGAAAGCAAACTGAAGAGACCCGGTGAGATCAGGAGAGCTGGTGAGGCAGAAGAGGAGGGAAGACAGTGGCTTGCTAAGGCGGTCTCGTCCAGTGAGAGTCCTTGCGGAGCTCAGAGCACAGTACTCCTGGAAATTAGATGTGGGGAACTGTGTCAGTTTGTTAAAAAAGGATGAGATTATAGAAAACTACAAAATTCTAAATCTGGCTTTTTTGTTTTCAACTGAAGAGAAGTGAAACGAAAACTGAAATTTTCATCATTTAGTAATTGAATAACACTGAAGTATAGATTCAGGTGATTGCTGGTTTGTAAAAGCAATATAGATGGTAAGTTACTTAACTTTATTCTTCTGTTTCAGCCAGGGCTCCCTCCTCCTTCTTGTATTAAACTAAGTAGTTTCTGTCATATGATTCGGCATTGTCCAGGGTTTCGCAGTCTTTTTTTAGGTTTGTTGACAGATCATGTTTGCGTGTCCAGCAGCACAGAATGTGCTGTGTGTGTTGGAAACACGACTGAATCTTGGCTCAAATGTGTCTCTAATTTCAGAGATCTGGTAGGAAAACTTGATAAACTTTGTCTTTTTCCTGTAACCTTCACATGTGACTTACGTCAAACTTAAGATGATATTTATTTTCTGATGGGTGGCAAAGGTAGGTAAATGCTTACTGTTTTGACACAAGAAAGTTTTCTGCTTTGAAACAGAATGCAGTAAAAAACTCAGAGGAATGACGTTATTTTTAATAAGAGCATCCGTTAACTTGACTAAATGCTATGTGGTATATGTGGTATTTTTTCCTAAAACTTTAGAATGTTGAAAACTAGAAAAAATAAAAAAAAATGAAAGGTTTCAATATGTAGAGATAAATATAAATGATAAAATTGTGTGCATAGATGTCATATTAAAATTAATTCTCTTAAAAATTTTAATGATACTGCTATTAAATATTTAGTATAAAGATACTTAACTAAGAGGCCTCTTTACTAGTAACTACAAGTGGCAAGATAATTCAACATGAATTCACTTGCATTTTATAAAACCTTAGTATGCCAGAAAGGTCAGTTTACATTCAATAGGAAAAACATTTTATAAATAATGAGCACCCATATATACAAACAGGAAGATAGAAAGATACAAATAGTTTTGGGGTAACTTCTGTTTTATTAACATTTAAATAGAGATT
>NW_008357164.1:2230914-2231155 GCF_000622305.1 Nannospalax galili
CTTAAGTAAACTAAATACTAAATTTATGGTATTTCTCGTATTAGCAGAAAACACGAATTTACATTAGTGTCCTTCCCATATAATACGTATGAGTCAAATAAAATATACCTGTTTTATAATATTAATGGGAAAATATTTTTGAGAACATTCTGTGTAATTTTAAATTACATTTTCTTGTTAGCATACATATGATTTTTATTTTATTTTATATATTAATATTTCATTATGCAGATTTGTTGCA
>NW_008357164.1:2231252-2243557 GCF_000622305.1 Nannospalax galili
TGAGGCTATAATTAGTGTACATAGTTATGGGAGGATTACAGTTCAGAATAATGTTTCAAATACCTTATGAATCACTACAAGGAAAGAGATTGAAGACTTCAGATAAAAAAGTTATGATAAGGATTAAGAAACATTAAATAATCTTTTTGTTAAGTAGACATTGTACAGGTGTATTATAATACCACAGAGTAGCCATAAATATTAGATGTGCTTTAATGAAACTTCAAATGTAGGTACTCCTTGGGGAACACCACACACATACACACACACACACACACACACACACACACACACACACACGCTCAAGAAATTTCTCTGACTAGGGCTGATACTTACATTAGTCTGTGGATATGAGCATAATTATTTAAAAGACAATTTAACCAAATGTCTATTCAACAAAACATTGGTAGCAGATTCCCCTATTGGCCCGTGATCTCTCAGGTCACAGATTTTTGACCAGGTTTACAGAACTAGGCATGCATTCTGTCCAGTAGCAGGTCTAAAATCCAATCCAGAAGTGGTGTCTTGCCCCTTGTACTGTCCTGCACCCAATGTACCTGCACTAATATACCTGTGGATATATCTTGGCTGGCAAGTTGCTTTGGTAACACATAGAGTTCACAGCTGGGTTAGATCATTCGTGAATTTTCTCCCCAGCTGTTGCATAGAATTTTCTCACACTGTGAGCACTAGTCAGCATGAAGGAAGCTTCCAGCTTAGGCCAGCTTGATCTGTTTTATCCCTAAGCTAAAGTGTGTGCTGTCTTCAGCAACAACGTCTCATTGTCTAGTTCTGGTGGGCAACCAAGAGCACTGGTGTTAGCCTGTATTATTTTGGAGGTTCCTTCCAGAGATATCCCACATCTGGCTTTGGGATTTGATTTAAAATCTATGACTTCTGGTAAGAGCCCTAGCCACCTATCCAGGGTAGTTCCAGTCAAGAGCCCTTTTTAAGAAATCATACTTTTTGGCTAGCTGATAAAGCAGTAGGATCCTGAATGGATTTTTTTTTCAGAAAGTGTTGACTTACCCTCCTATCACTTCATATTTTAAGGAATCCTTGGGGTATCTTATTTGTTATATAATAATCATAGTTTTAGAATAAAGAAAAATTTCTTCTTTGTAGGACCATCACGGAAATATGGAAAACAAAGCATTTATAATCATAACTGTGATGCTTCAAGGAATATTCTTTCAGGAAGTAAAAACAATAATAATTTCAATTCCATATTCTTTTGATTTATTTATTTACTTACTTATTTGCTATGTGTGTGAATATGCACATGCATGTGTGCAAGCATTCCATGACACACGTGTGGAGGTCAGAAGACAATTGGTAGGAGACCATTCTTCTTTCCACCAGCAAATCAAAATAAAACTGTCATATGGGGACCAGTGTTAAAATACATGAGATTATGGGGGACACTTTACATTCAAATCACATCTCCGTTCCACTCCCTTTCCCCAGTCTCCCTCTTCCTTTTGTTTCTTCTCTTCATATTAATTATTGAACAATAACAACTCTTGTGTGATAACTGTCTTAGTAGAGCACGTTGTACTTTAGCAGCTTAATCCAGGGCACATTATCCAACCACTGATAACTGATTGGCCAACAGAAAACTTTTGAATCAAGGGAGGCAACTAGATCACTTTACCTATTTTTTTCATTCAAGTTTTACTCATAGTGCAATATTCTATAGATCCAAGAGCTTAAGCTTCCTGCGAAAATAATAATGGAAGTTCTACTTCTTTCCCATTGGCAGACATTCCACTGGGGAGGACAAGTTAAGAGCATCCCATAAACTATGTATGAAGAAACTCCATATAGGTCTGGACATGGGGAAGGGTCATTCATTGGATAGGCCTTATTACAGCAATCTTCTGCATTCTCATAACTTTCATTACTATTGTAATAGCTCAGAACTTCATTACTGATAAATTTAATAATGTACATGTTTTCTAGTGTTTATTTTGCAGTTGTCTCTGCCTTTTAGTCTGTGTTAGACACTTCAAAAGTAATCAAGTTACTTTCTTAATTAAAATAAGCACATAGTTTGTTAAAACTTTCAGATTTTTTTTCTTATTCCTGATTTTGTGCCTATTTAATACAGCTCTCTTACATTGACACCATTGGGAGGGAACTTATGTGTGGCACTGTGAACTTAGCAAAATACACATGAATGGAGATGCCATAGATCCTAGAGAAAAATTTACTTTTGCTACATACCTAGACCAATGTAATTTGTTACTGTATCATAAATATACATCCTAATACTTATGGAAAAGTATACCTCTCGCCACTCATCAAAGAAGTTTTTTTTTGCAACAGATGGAGATTAATACAGGCTTCCAGAACTGATGAAATGCAGAGAATAACTGCCTGTGAGATGCTTATCCCTAAGTGACACATTGCAATGCAAACTCTACCTATAAGTTGAATGCATCTTTTAGTTGTCACCAGAGAAGTTCTCTTATGCATCAGATGGTGATTATTAAAAATCTACAAATCATCAGTGTGTAGAGAGCCAGGGGCTGCGAATGCTTATCCTTGAATAGGAGACCTAGTTCAGTTTTTTTTCCTCCCAAAGCTCAGGGATCATTGCAGAACATGGGGACAGAAAGATTATAAGAGCCACAGTTGGCGGATAATTACAAGGAAACAGAGTTTTCCAGACAGCAGGCCAGTTATATACATGAACTCACTGCAACTGAACAGCGTGAACAAGACCCATGCAAGCTTAAACCAGACAAAAATCCCAGCATGGACATGGGGAAGTAAGAAAACTCATCCTAACCTAAGAAACTTTTAGCAACTGGCATCTGCTGGAAGGCAAGGAGGGAGTGTCTTATAGGGATGGCACTTTTGGTAGGTTAACCAGTTTACAGCGGATGGGCATTCAGCGAGAGACATTTATAGGGAGACAAATTAGTCTCTGCAAGCTGCATTATATATATATATATATATGAAGATATCTAAATGCCATCATATTATATTGTATAAAGATCGCAAAAATTCAGGGCTGGAGAGATGGCTCAGTGGTTAAGTGCACTGATTGCTCTTGCAGAAGACCAGGGTTCGATTCCCAGCACCCATATGGTGGTCTTAATCTGATCCCTTGTTCTGACCTCCGTGGGGATTGCACAACACGGGTGTACTTACACACATGCAGGCAATACACTCATACACATAAAATTTTAAAAAAAGCATTTTTTAAATATTCAAAGAAAACTTAAAAAACAGGCAAATTAATTTTAATAGATATTTTTTAGCTTAATGAAGCTGTAGCTAAAATTTCTTCCGGGAAGCACAAACAACATCAGGCCTGGTTCTCCCTTGGTTCGTAGGAAAAACAAAGGTCCAATTTGCCAAACTGCAGTTTGAGAAGCCAATGAGTTTATTGCCTTTACTTTCAGAGCAATGGGTGAGGGTTTACTCACAAGAGTGTGGGTGTTCCCCTCCTAAGGCGTCACTGGAAAGTCTCCATCCAGGCGTGGATGTGACCTCCCCACAGCTGTGCAAATTGGTGAGAGAGCCTCCTTATAGCTTCCGCAGCCCCGGCTCCCCCAACTAGGACCCATTGGTTGGTTGGGAGGTGTTGTTGCTGACTCTCCCTGCCCCTACGTTCCTGCAGAGCATAACACAGTCAATAAGTTTGGCTTAGGCAAGTGCAAACAATCTTGGGAAGAAGACAGCTGTCCAGTCTGCTGGTTGGAAGACAGTCCTGTGCAGCAGTAGCAGATATTTCAATGTTTGAACAATATAATTTTTTTCTGTTACATTAATACATTTCCCTTGAGAAATCCAAAGAATATTTTACATTTACAGTTCCATCTATTCACATGGCCATTGTTTTAAGAGCTCAAAAACCAATTCTTGCAAGTGGCTACTATATTGGAAAGTGAAACTTCAGGATTTAGGAGTAATTTTGATGTAATAAAGAAAACACTGATTTATGTGTAGACCTGTTGTCAAATTCTACCTTTGTCAATCATTACATGAGCCTAGCTGATTTATTCAGGTTCTCTGGTCTTTTGTTTCTTCATATGTACATTTTCCTGGAAAGGATTAGAATTGCATATCTTCTTAGAGAGTGTTAATTTATATAAAAAGATTGCACAACTCATGTCAATGTCTTGCACAATATCTGGAAATCAGTGTTTGTGTATTATAGCCATTTATTAAATGCATAAGACATTATACTAAGCATTTGCTTGGTCTAGGTATATTATACATGAAGTACAATTATAACAAGCTTACTCCAGAAGGGTGAATGTGTGAACAGCTAATTATTTGTAATATATTTATAGTATACCCAAGCAGATGTTAATAAGATAATCTAAAAGCTTTCAAACAGCAAGAAGTTATTTAATATACCTTGGAATTTGTGTAGTCTAAAGATACTCCTTCAGTTGAATGTGCACGAGGCACAGATGGATAGTGGCTCACAGGAAGAACAATAGGAATTGCGTGAAACTGCGTGTAAATACAAAGAACTTGTAGATTTGCAATGAACAGTAGTCATGCAGTGGGCTGGGGGACTTTAAGAGAGGGTGCAATTCGTAGAGGAATAATCAAATTCTGTAGCAGTCTTGATAAACTTTTTCAGACCTCGTACTGCCTTCTTTCTCTCAATGATATCAGTTCCAAATACCACAGTGTTGAGTGTTTCTCTTTTCCTGATTCCTCAGCTCTAGTCAGTCTGTAAACTTACTGTCTCGCTACTCTGTTCAAGTGGCAAGCTGAGTCACTCACCCTTTTCCTGGGCCTCTATAAAAGTCTTCTAACTGAGCTCTCTTTTCTACTCTTACACACTTCTGGTTTCTTTCCAGAGGCAGGAGTGATTTTCTTTTAAATTTTAGCAAAACCTACTCATCTTATATTTTCAGTAGCTCTCTTTCTTCATATTCTAAATGGTTCAAAAGTTTGGCCTACTCCCCCCGACCTTCTTTTTTTTTTTTAACCTTCCCACTCTTCATATAAACTTTAATCCTTCTGCCACATTTGTTGTTGTTATTAACATTTCTTCAGTATTCCAAGTTCTTTCCATTTGTATTATTTCCTCTACTTAGGCAGCTGTTTCTCAGATCTTGAAAAGACTAGCTTCCTTCCTCAGTAAAGCTTTTCTGATCATCCGGTCTGAAAAACCCCACTGATGAGCTCACTCTTTTTTTATCATTTTGTTGTTTCATACTAATTATTATTGCTGCCTGGAATCACTTTATCATCTTTGTTATTACTATATTTATATTTAGTTGCATGTTTTCTTCTTTTTACACTAAATGAAACTTCTAGGATAAGAACCCGTTTGTTTTGTTCATAATTATATCCCTGATATCCTCAGTGCTTGGCAGAAAGAGAATAATCAGTTAATACTTGTTGAATGAATGGGCAAAATTCTTTTCCAACCTACATTATTCTTTTTTTTCATGTAATTTCACTAAAATTAGGAAGGAAATGAGAATTTAATTATTTTATGTAGTATTATGACAGCTATAAAAGCTGTTTAGCTCAAGGCAGAAAACTACCAGGGCAGCACACAAGTTATTGGTCTAGTTACTGAAAAGCCTATGATTTATTTGATAGATGAAAAATATGTTTCTTAGATTCAAGGGCTATCAAATTTCATGTCATTTCTTAAATCTTCTTTATACAGTCCTTGCTCTGTAGTCCAGGTTGGCCTTAAACTCCTGATCCTTGTGTATCATCCTCCCTAGTTCTGGGATTGCAGGTGTGCGTCACCATGCCTGACAGTATCTTAAATCTGAATGCAAATATTTAAATTAATGAAAACATTTGTTGGAGAAGCAAAACAAACTGAATAGCTTATCCTGTTTCTACCTGGAATGTGAATATTACAAACACTTGCAGACAGATTGTTATTTTTAGCTCCAATTGTAATTCTCCTTGAATTAATGGAGGACATTAGAAGTAATATCTAATAATAAAATAATACATGAATAAGAATTATTTATGCACATCAAATGCCAGAAGATTGTAAGGGATAATGTTCCTTTAATGAGAAAAATCATTTAGTCCTCAAAGAGCATTTAAATTGTTTTCCTGGGAGATTTTTTTCTGAAATTTCTTCACTTATTTACATTATTGTTAGGAATCCTTTTCAGTATAGTTTGCAGTCTCATATTCATTCATGTTAACATTTGTTCTATTATGCTTTTTTGTAGGATTAGGAACTGCCAGAAAGAACACTGTCAACTTCAAGCAACATGAAGCTCCTTCTGCTGCTCTCACTCATTGGGTTCTGCTGGGCTCAATATGACCCCCATACTCAGTACGGCCGGACTGCTATCGTCCACCTGTTTGAGTGGCGCTGGGCTGATATTGCCAAGGAATGTGAGCGATACCTAGCTCCAAATGGATTTGGAGGAGTTCAGGTAAATGTTGATCTCAGTTTAAATTGTAGAGTTCTCTCCATTTCCCCAAAATGCTAATCTAATTACTTTAAGCTAATCAGGAGCAGTAATTCAATTCACACATAACTTTCTAAAAAAGAAAAGAAATTGCTGTTTGTCGCAATTATATCTTGTGCCAAGACATCAGAAGACTTCAGCAACATGCTGTCAATTATTTCAAAGTTGTTATATATCAATAAAGCTGCACTTATACAGATTAGCATTGGATCCAATTAGCATTGGATCATCAATAATTTTCTGCTGGACTAATGATATTAATGAGTCACAATATAATATTCATTATAATTGTTTTATTTATAGATCTCTCCACCCAATGAAAACAGTGTAATTAACAATCCTTCAAGACCCTGGTGGGAAAGATACCAACCAGTTAGCTATAAAATCTGCACAAGGTCTGGAAATGAAGGTGAATTCCAAGACATGGTGACGAGGTGCAACAATGTTGGTGTAAGTGAATTAATATTTTCTTCAAAATTAGTATGTAAGAAAATTATATTTGTTTTTTGCTCTAATTTGTCTTGAGAGGAAAGCTCAAAATCATCTACTACCTTATGGTCAAAATTTGAAAATTCATCTGTACCATTTAAACAACAATAATTTCAAGTCAAATGTGAAGTTTTAGCTCACAACCATGTACAGTTCTTACTAACCCTCTTCTGGTTAGGAACCAGAAATCCCAGAAGTTAAACTTTTTGCTATTTTTATGTGATTTCTCTACCCACCTGCAATTGTGACCCCCCCACCCCATTATTGTTTTTAATGATAGCTAGTCATTTTCTTTCTATAGTAAGGACTAATATCTACCTTTTCCTCTCTGGAAAGAAATAAGAGAGCGCGGGCTGACTGCTTTGTTCTCCTCATGACCCAATGCAGTTTCTACAATAATAATCCCTTATTTTTCTATTAATTTCACTTTCTCAAAATGGCTCTTTTCAGTTGTTTGTAGTTATGACAGCTTCTGTGTTTTCCACTTGTCAGTTATGCAAACCCTCATGGGAATATCAGTACCGTTGTTAGTCTTCATTTCACATTACTTTCCTTTCACGTGGACTGTTAGACTTGTGACAAATAAAGATATAAAGTGGAAAAACAATGTTTGACGTTTTGTTAGCACTTGTAGACTTTGGCCGATGCAGTGTTAGATTTGTTAGTGAAACTGAAGCGCACACTTCTCTTCTCAGGTCCGCATTTATGTGGATGCCGTCATCAACCACATGTGTGGCTCAGGCAACCCCGCGGGAACAAGCAGCACTTGTGGAAGTTATTACAATCCTAACAACAGGGACTTTCCATCAGTTCCATACTCTGGCTGGGATTTTAACGATGGCAAATGTCAAACTAACAATGGAGAAATTCAAAACTATAATGATGCTGCTCAGGTAACGAATAAATTAATGATCAGAATGAAGATATATATAATTATGTATGTGGAACTTACAGAGTGCATTTAGTGTATTGTTTAGATTCCTTAAGTAAATGGATTACCAACACAGAATGCTTAAAAATTAGCAACTCAATGATCCTTGAGCTTTGGGAGGATAGTTTACCATATAGGTGTCCCATTTAGGCTGAGCACTCTGAAGTCTCTTATTCTCTGTACACTGATCATTTGTTGGTCTATGTGTTAATCACAATCTGCTGAAAAAGAACTTTCTCTACTGCGAGTTGTGAACTGCACTAATATGTAATTGTAACAATATGTCATTGTGAGGCTGTTTCATATTATGTCAGTTTAACAGAGTGTAGTGATAGCTTCTCCACTATGGCCTGTGCCTTGTTTAGTCACAGGTTCTTGGCCCAGATAGCTGTGTCAAGTGTGGACCCCCAGTTATGAAGTGGACCTTAAATCCAATTAGAAAGTGTTTGGTTATTCTCATAATGTGCATGCCACACCAGTGGTCATATTTTGCCAAGCCAGTTGTTATTATAGGTCTCTGGGTTTATGCCTGGCTGGGTTCATGCCTTGATAATGTTGAGGATTGCCTTTCAATGTCAGTAATATGTACAGCTCTATGAAAGTTAGACATCAGAGGAATAGCTTTGTGGTCAATACCAGCTTGATTTCTCTTTGTTCTGTGACTCAGGAACGTAGTGTCTTCAGCAGTAGAATTTTAGTCTTAAGTTATGGTGGATAACCACTTCCAAAGGTAATAGCCAGCATTATTTGAGGATCTTTGGGATCTCTCTGGTCAACAATTCCAAAAGAGAGTATACATTTTTTACTTTGGGCTTTTCATTCGCTATCTTATAGGGATCATCGCAGAAGAGAGGGTGGAAAAGTTATGAGTCAGAGGTGGTAGGTGAATATAAGGAAACTGTGTTGTCTGGACACCATACAACAATTGCACATATGAACCCTGGTATTTATGACAGTTTGCTCAAGACTTGTGCAAACCCAAGCCAGACAGGGCCCAACATAGAGTGGGGATGTTGGCAGAAAGTCTCAGCCCTAGAAAAGTATCTACTTGCAACTGATAGATACTAGGAAAGGGAAAGTCGTTTTTCCTCATTGGTTTGATGCGTGGTAGGTTGACCAACTTCAAGGGATAGACCCACACCCAAGAGCACTTGGGAAACACAGATTAGATTAGATAAATCTTAAAAACAGGCAAATAATAGGAGTGGACATGAAGTCAGTGGCAATAGTAAGGTGTGGATGAAGGAGAGAAAGGGAGCCTGAATATGAGCAAAATTTATTTTGTGAAATTCTTCAATTCCTAAAAATATTAAAAAAATAGAAACTCAAATAAATTCCCATAAATCTACCCCAGTTATGAGGATGGATCAGGGGACCTGAAGAAGGTTATGGGTTTGATTGCTATACCACATATGAGAAATAGAAAGAAAGGATTAAAGAGTGAAAATGAGTGACTGAGAGAAAGAGAGAGAGAAAGAGAGAGAGAAAGAGAGAAAGAGAAAGAAAAAGTTTCCTTGAAAAACTAATAAGCTAATATATATTTTTCTTATTCTCAATTATTATACTGAAAAATATTTAAAAGATACATTCATAGAACATTAATTTCCCAAGTGTCACATCCAAAGCCATTGTGAAACTGTCTACTAATCAACGGGTGAATTTATGTATCATCAAATCAGTCATAGTTTTCTTTTTGACCTCAACAGGTCAGAGATTGTCGTCTGTCAGGCCTTCTTGATCTTGCTCTTGGGAAAGATTATGTTCGCACCACGATTGCTAACTATATGAACCATCTCATTGACATTGGTGTGGCAGGGTTCAGACTTGATGCTTCTAAACATATGTGGCCTGGAGACATAAAGGCAGTTTTGGATAAACTGAATAATCTGAACACAAAATGGTTCTCTGAAGGAAGTAGACCTTTCATTTATCAAGAGGTAAAGCAATATTTATATGTGCATATAAAATGATATCATGATGGTACCTAAAAAATAGATGCAGGTTTATTATATACATAATTTCTATAGGTTAATGTCTGAGTGACTTATAAAGGACAGTATTGTTTAACTGCATTTTATTCACAAATAACATACTTAAACCTTTAGCACAAGAGGCTCTAGGAGTGTGGAGAATTTGTGTAACCTGCAAACTTCATTGTTCCATTTATGTTCATTGGACCATTATGCAAGTCAGGAAAAGGACCATAGTTACTGATGACTCAAGCTAGTCTTTCTGAGTCCAAATCTTGACTGAAGTATTATTAGATGTGTGTGTTTTAGATAAATTTATTAATATTCATGTGTGTATGGCAAATAATAATATTTGTCTCCATTTTCTATGGGGAATGCAATGAGTTAATAAGTTCTGAAAATGTTCATTGGTAGTAAATGATATGTTTGTGGGAGCTATTAATTTTTCACTATGTGCATTACTAAACTATGTCAGCCTTTTCCCAGGACAAGTGCCCTTGTCATTAAGTTTCTTCCAATATTAATTTATATACTTGACCAAGGACAAAAAAATATTAAATATCTCAAGTAACATACTTTAAGAATTTTTATAGGATATTATTTTCTATCAAAATGCTTTAATGTTATTATATTAAAATGACAGCTTGTCCTGTATTTCTACTAGGTGATTGATCTGGGTGGTGAGGCAATTTCAAGCAGTGAGTACTTTGGAAATGGCCGTGTGACAGAATTCAAGTATGGAGCAAAACTGGGCACAGTTATGCGCAAGTGGAATGGAGAGAAGATGGCTTACTTGAAGTAAATACACTACAATCTGTCATTTGATCTATCAGTGATCTGTTATCAAAGGACACAAATACAAGTGATCTTAGAACATTCTAATTTATACAGCTATCTAGAAGGTTTTTTTAAATCAATGAGCTTTATTTTCCCTAAACCCAATTCATCTTATTTTTCAATTTAAATGTCAATCACAATGAAACATTCTAGAAACTCAGAACATCATGTAGAGATTTTTATCTGTTGGTGTTATTAGTCCTCTAGACTCCACTAATGTTGGCCTACATATTCTCTTCACACCAGGCCATTATTTGAAGAACACTCTTATTCATAAAGTGCATACAATGTGGCCATACTGCCTCATACTGATGCCATATAAAAAAAAGATGCAGATTTAGGTTACCCTAAATATACTGTTAAACAATAACATACACATTTATTTTTTTGATAGGAACTGGGGAGAAGGTTGGGGTTTCATGCCTTCTGACAGAGCCCTTGTCTTCGTGGATAATCATGATAATCAGCGAGGACACGGGGCTGGAGGAGCATCCATTCTGACATTCTGGGATGCTAGGTAGGAAAAAAAGTTCTTTGCTGTTTGTAACCTGCTGTTTAATCAAAATATAATTTATATTCTTCTAATACAATATAATTTTTAAAATTTCAGACTCTATAAAATGGCAGTTGGATTTATGCTGGCTCATCCTTATGGATTCACACGAGTGATGTCAAGTTACAGTTGGCCGAGATATTTTGAAAATGGAAAAGTAAAGTAGAAATACATTTTTTCATGAAAAAGAAAGCAGTTCTTTTTAAATTTCAGATATTGTTGTATAAAATATGCCCTATCAAATATCTATTTACTGTGACTTTAGTAATATACAGTTACTAAAGAAGTATCCACTGCTTTGCCACTGTGAAAAATAACTTGAAATAGAGCCAGATGCAAAAAGTAAGATATGTACTTCTTATAAATTAGCATGGAGATTTTGCACACTAACACTAATAAAGAAGTTAAAACTGTGTTTTTTTTAAAAAATATGTCCCAGACAATATTTAAATAATCTTATTTTACAAATAGATAAAGAGTACGGATCACAAAGTGTTTGGAAGGAATTTATCTGAATAATTTCAAAAAGCAACCGAAGTTCTAGGAGATGGCTCAGTGGGTAAAGTGCTTTCTCAAGGACAGGAGCTTAGATACTTAGCACCCTTGTAACTGCCTGGCAAGCTTGGAGCTTACTCCTAATCCAAGCACACAGCAGGTGGAGAAAGGGGAGACTGGAGCAAGTTGGTGAGCTCAACTAGCATAATGGGCTAGGTGGGTGGGGACACTCCACCTAGCAGATGATGGGAAGAATGAAACTGATGTTGACTTATGGCCTCCACACCCACACACATGTTCAGGCATAACTGCACACACAAGGTGTGCCCATGCACATGGGAACACACACACAAAACAATCCTGCACTTAATATACATACTGCACACATACACATATCTTTTTAAATTGAATCAATCTCTGATATTTTTACTTATTAGTTCTTAGTGGCATGGAGAGTATTTCCATTTAGCTTTTCCATATTACCGAGGCTTCTACATGCTTCTACAATCTCTTAGATTTGTCAGTTGTTCACCATATGACATGATCTCTGATATCTCTCCTAGACTTACTGTGTTTCTTTACATTTGAAGGATCTTTAAAGT
>NW_008357164.1:2243922-2245411 GCF_000622305.1 Nannospalax galili
ACTGATGGGGTTTAGTGCAATGGAAAAGGAACGGGCGGATTCATGCATGATAAAAACCTTTATTGTTTTAATAATTAAGGACATTAATGACTGGGTTGGACCACCAAATGACAATGGAGTGACCAAAGAAGTGACCATTAATGCAGACACCACGTGTGGAAATGGCTGGATCTGTGAACACCGATGGCGTCAAATAAGGTGGGAGTATTACCCCCAAAATATCATCTAACATGGCACTTCTCTTTGAATTTTATTTTAAATTGTTACAGTTTAAGGTTACTGGCCTTTGACATGATATTGTGTTTTCAGGAACATGGTTGCCTTCAGAAATGTAGTTCAAAGCCAGCCATTTGCAAACTGGTGGGACAATGGCAGCAACCAAGTAGCTTTTGGAAGAGGAAACAAAGGCTTCATTGTCTTTAACAATGATGACTGGTAAGTAGACACCAATTTCAAATCATTTAATACTATTGTACTTTGGATTCTTATTTTCTTTTCCTGATGGTTTTTTTCATATCTGAAGAATCTTTTTCTTTGTGGATTTAAGAAAGCATGTGTATCCAAAATTGCAGAGGAAAAAAAGAATGACGCTTGTTCTTATGTTGTTTCTCCAGCTTTGTAAAGATTTTAAGTAGTGTTTTTGTGCAGTTTTTTGATGTCATGTGCATATATTATCATGTGTGTGCTTGTGTGACACACTGCACATAGCACATTCACAGTCAATAGAAGAGTCTTAAAATTACTAAAATGCGGAATCGTATTATTACTACACTACGTATAAAAAACATCTAGATCTGTATCTCAACTATTCCTTTTCCTGCCACACTGGTACGCAGGCTTCAATTCTCTTGGGCATACATTTTGGTTCTAAAATTTCTAATGACAAGTCTTTCACACACACACACACACACACACACACACACAATTTATATTAGTGATTCCCTCATATATAAGAACCCCTTTGGTTTTGAAAAGGTTTCTAGAGTCACTAAAAAAGGCATTGGTTTGGGATTTTCTCACTAAGACTTTGACTCTACAGCACAAAGTCAAGGCAATGGTTTGTTTGAGAGATAGGCAGTCTTCTTACACTTGACTGTGTTGAATTTGATTTAAACATTAACGTTTTGTTTTTAGGTCACTGTCATCAACTTTACAAACTGGTCTTCCTGCCGGCACCTACTGCGATGTCATTTCTGGAGATAAAATCAATGGCGATTGCACTGGAATTAAAATCTATGTTTCCAATGATGGCACGGCTTACTTTTCCATTAGTAACTCTGCTGAAGACCCCTTTATCGCCATCCATGTTGAATCAAAATTATAAAATTAAAAATAAACACATAGAGCATCAATCAAATGTGTTTCTTCTCTTTTATATAATTGTATTTTAACCTTCATTAACTTTTTGTAAAAGCTATAAGCAATGAAACGGAGAAAGTAAAAGAATCACATACAATTATACAACTATAACTACAGTCAGGATTTTATT
>NW_008357164.1:2245524-2272755 GCF_000622305.1 Nannospalax galili
TATTTTATTTTAATAATATTTTAGGTATTATTTTTTACTTTTATGTGTGTGAGTTTATTGTATGTAAGTGTTGTGCAGTGCCCACAGAGGGCAGAAGGGGGTGTTGGATCACCTGGAACTGGAGTTATGGATGGTTGTTAGCTGCTGTGTGGGTGTTGGGACTAAAACCCTGGTCCTCTACAAGAGCAGTCATTGCTCTTAACTTCTGAGCCATGTCTCCAGCCCCTACAGCCAGAATTTTAATGTTTTAGAAGTTATCTTTAAAGTTTTAGAAATTATCTTTAGACTAATTGTCAAGGAAATTCTGTGGACATTTGGATAAATATTGCTTTTATGATTGGCATACTTTATTCTATGTATCCCACATTTCTTTTAGTTTCCTGGGTTTGATTTTTTTTAAGTAAAATTTTTCACAATTTTACACATGTTTAATATACTTTTATCATATTCATCCAAATTATGTTCCTTATCCCCTTGTTGTCCCTCCAACTCACTTCTTCCCACGTCCTCCCACCCTTTTTTCAACTCTTTTTTTTTTTTTTTTTTTTTTTTTTTTTTTGGTAACCCACTGCACTTAAGTAGGACTGCCTGCCTGAGTAGGCTCAGGAGTTATTACCTGAGAAGTGGCAGCTTAGCAGGGATTCTATCACTGAGGACTATGAACCTCTTCATCAGCAGCCATTACCTTACCACAGCTCCTCAGGAAAGGGTGGGTCCTATGAGCTTCCCTTCCATCTCATCTATCCCTACTGGATCTTGATGTGCCCAGTCTTTAGTAGGATTTAAATAATTAGTTACTGCTTCTCTGAGTTCATGGGTACAAAAGTCCATTTTCATGTCCAGAAGATGTTTTCATCATATTCTTACCCGTCCTCTGCTTTTTTCTCTTTCTTTTTGTCACCTCTTTTGCCATCTTCTCTGAGAGTTGGAAGGGGTGTTACAGATGTCCCATTTATGGCTCTGCATTCTTCAGTCACTTACTTTAGAGCTTTGATCAGTTATGAATCCCTGTATTAGCTGTCACCAACAGCAAACAAAATCTTCACTGGCCAAAGCATACACAACACAAATAAATGAATGTGTGAAAAAATATTTAGAAAGTAATTGAATACCATGTCCATTTAGCAATACAGCCATACTATGGTCTCCCATAGGGCCTTTGACATCCCCAACCATGGACTTTTGGCCAGGTTTAGAGTAGCAGATATGAATTCCTATTTGTCCTGTACCCAAACTATCTGATGTCTTCAGAAATAAGCACTGTTTGACAATCCTGAGCAATGACAACAACCTAGCATTGTCTACCAGGTGTCTGGGGCCTCCCTGACCAATACCACATCAGGAGATAACCCATATCTGACACTGAGATTTTTGTTTAATATCCTGTGGTTTGGGGAGCAGCATTATCTAGCTATGTAGGAACTTCCCTGAAAACTCTTTTTTTTTGTAATTATGTTTTAAAATAATTTTCTTACAAAATGTTGGCTTCCAATAGTTTTTCCATACATCTTTAATTTTGGTTAATTCCAATTTCAGCTCTTCTCCACTCCCTAGGCCTATCCACAATTAATTTCTACTCTTATTTTCTCAATCATACTCTGCATGCATATTACATCTGTTATACTTTCTCCCGCTCTTAAATCTTCTCCCCTGGCCTGAAGAAACAGAAGCTTTCCAGCTTATAGCCCTCCCAGGGACTCTGTGTTAAACACAGAAATCAAAAATTTAAAGCTAGGATCCTTATGTGAGCCATCATACATGACATTTTTCTTTCTGAGGCTGGGTTAATCCATTCAGTATATTTATTTTCCAGTTCTCTCAATTTTCCTGCAAATCTCATAATTTCCTTTTTCTTTAGAGCTGAATAAAATTCCATTGTGTATATGTACCATAGTTTAATTAGACACTCATTAGTTGATGGACATCAATGCTAATCCCATTTTCCTACATGTAGATATCCAGCTTTTCCAACAATTTTGTTGGAGAGTTGCCCTTTCTTGCTTGCTTTCTTTTGGGACCTTTGTCAATTAAGTGGCTATGGCTTGGTGGGCTTACATCTGGGTCTTCTGTTCTACTCCATTGATCTACTTGACTGTTCCTGTGCCAATTCTATGTTGTTTTTATTAACATGGCTCTGTAGTATAACTTCAAAACAAGTATGATGATACTTCTAGCATTGTTCTTATTAGCTGTCAAGGGACTTTTCTGCTTGCATGAGAATCTTAAGATTCACTGTATTCTGTGAACCCTAGGTGTAGCAGTTCCACTGTAGATGTGTCACCAATGGCTTATTCTTTGTGTGTGACCCGTTGTGGGGGTTTAGAGAGTACTGATGCATGTGTCAACTCTCATCAGTGAAGCTTTCTCATGCAACAGAGGTTAATTGACATGGATGGTCACAATTGGCCAAAGTGAGTGGAATAAGAAACTGCAGAGTGCATTTACCTAGGTAGGACTCATACTAAATCTCACCCACCCAAGGCTCAGGGATCATTGCAGAAGAATGGGGTAGAATTCCTAGAATTATCTCCTAAGACTGCAGAAACAAGAAGGTCAGTAACTTCATTTTTACCTGAACATATAGTGCTTAGCTCTTTCATCCGTGAACGAGGGATTAAGGTAGATTCTACCACAGTGAAAAAATTCAGGATGATAATTTAAAAGCTTAGTTTTGTTATTTCCAATACCAGTCAATATTTTAACTGATAGATTCCTGTTCTAATAATCTCTTATTCATAGACAGTTTGGATGGTACAAGTTCATCCCCACAGAACTGGGTACTCAAAGACTAGGAGTGGACTTACATGCTAAGGTGGCAGACAACATAAAGCAAATTTAATTCTGATGACCTGGAAAAAGAACTCTGACTACTAAGACATTAATACTGCCTATTGCTGCATCCAATATGAAATTCTTATGCTCAGTTCACTTCTTCCTTTTAAAAAACATTGAAATTTTCTGCACTTATTTAACTTTGAAAAGCTAATCTTTGTTATTTATCTCTTTGAGAACTGCTTTATTTACATGTGGTGGGGGATCCTATCATCCGGCTATAGGACAATGCCTAATTATCATATAGAAGAAGACTGGGGGCAGTTTTATTGCAGGTAACTCTGCCAAAGGTCATGTTCCAAATAAGGCCAGGCACCTGTGCTTGGAAGGCACTTTCCAGATAAGTCAGGCAGAGAGTAGGCAGCCCCCACTGAGAAAGGGAGTCCTCCATATAACGCCAAGCTCCTTAGAGCTCTCCGGACATGGTGGACTGCAACCTTAGCAGCAGGGTCCCCCAACATCTCCCCCTGTTTTGTTTTATAATAGAGATGTGTCATCATAAGCTTTAAGAGCTAACTCATCTATCTTGGGAGAATCCAAAGTCTGATAATTGACTATGACCTAAATGGTAGAAATTTTGCAATGGTAGTAATTTGTCGGTGAGAAATTTTATGAAACAGGGAGCAAGCATCAGGATAACACATAGCATAATCAGGGGGCTATTGATAATGTAACATTCCCCCATCTGAAGAGGTAACCCCAAAATCTTTTTGGGATAAGAGCTTCCAAATACTTTTAGTGATTTTGGCCTTTGGGTCAGAGTACTTTGCTAAAAGGCCCAAGGATATTTTGACTTTTAGCCAAGAAAGAAATTGGCTACTTTTCTTTGGGGTCTTTTTACCCTAGCTGCCTAGCCAATTTCTATCTCCTATTTTTATTACATCATCCTTTGAAGAGGTTTACCCAAATTGCCAATAGGGAATTGGGACACAGACTGCTCTGGCTTCTTCCATGCTGAACAGGGATGCAGGGTGAGGCACTTGGGATACCCCCTTCAGTGAGTCTATCTAAAAGGCTCCCAAATTGCATAACTCTTAACTATAGGGAGGAAAGGAAGGTGCTTGACTCATGCCTGGGAGATGTGAAGGAAAAGTAAAGGCAAGAGTAGTTAATATTGCAATTTCTAGGCAGGGAACCAGAATATGTCCAAATTAAAGTCCATTGGAATTTTTTGATGAGGGCTTCCAAAAGCATCCATCTAATGGGTTTCTCCTTATTTTTCTTTTGCCTGTCAAAGCTAGACTGATGACTGATGAACCCAGGATTCGTTGTCAGGCACTTTGATAATTGTTGGAGTGGCTAGAATCAGCTCCCTCTTAAATGGCCTCTAGATAGGGAGAGAAAACAAGTTTAGCCATCATTTTAGAATAGTGAGTTGTTTCCCTCAGCTGCAGTTGGGCACTACAGTATTGTAGACCAAGATTTAAAGTTTTACATTTGAGTAGCGTTGTCTTATTAGGAACAAAATCATCAATGAGAAATTACTGTTTAAATAACATCTTAAGAACTTAAGACTAATGTTTGGGACATGTAATCCCTTGAATTTTTAACAAAATATACTGATGACTTTAATCTTTGATTATACTTTCCTTTTGGGTGTTGAAGACCATACTGTTGGCCCAAATAAGCCAATTTATTTTTACTTTTAAGGTGATATGAGAATCTGTTCCTCAAGGGTCACATGGGCTTGGTGGGGGGGCGGGGGCAGGGGAGCCCTTGGCTCCTCAGGCTTTTCTTTATCAGTTCCATCTATGTGAAGATAAGTCAAGAGGTCCTGTTTGACCTGGGGTT
This sequence comes from Nannospalax galili, assembly GCF_000622305.1. Classification (NCBI taxonomy): domain Eukaryota; kingdom Metazoa; phylum Chordata; class Mammalia; order Rodentia; family Spalacidae; genus Nannospalax; species Nannospalax galili. Next base: position 2,250,148 of record NW_008357164.1, read on the forward strand.
CGCTTAGAAGCATGGAGGAAATTTTTCCTCGGTGTTGACCCTCCTCTTCGTAGACTGGACACTGGCTCAAGTACATCTTCTGGGGTCTCCATGGCCTCCCTGAACAAGAGAACTTGGATGGCAAGGAACAAAAATTTGTCCCTTTAAGTCCCTCTGACCAGATTAATATAGGCCTCAAAGTCTGGCTATTAAACATCCAAGAAGGTTAGTTGCACCAATCTGGTACTTTTAATTATCATATGTTATGTAGATAGAGCTTGGACAAAACCAAAACATTTAAAAATAAACCTTGATGAGACATTCTTAAACTAGTTGACTAAACTATGACCTTAGAAATCTTAAGATCTTTTTTTCATGCTTGATAAGTCATAACAAACCTACATAGAACTCCATCATTTGCTTAGGCTTTCTCATTTTTTTGGTCAATTCTGGAAATATCCTGCCATCATAATTTTTATATATAAATCCTTCTTAAAAATGTATCCATTCTCATATCCTTTTAACACTTTTTAACTTTCCATTTTTTTCCTAATAACCATGAGACACAATAACATTAACAAATACATTTTTCATCTGTTGTGAGAATTCTTTTCTGGGGCTACTAAGAATGTTTATCCTCTTTTTAGGTTGTAGTATCAAACCAATGTTTGATTACATTAAAGTTTTTCTGGGGAACCACTGAGTTTACTGAAATTACTTATGGAGATGACTGTGGGGTTGCTGAGGTATATGAGTGACCTGAGAGTATCTACATTGGAAAGCCTTAACCCAGCATGGATCAAGCCTTCTCTTCTTAGCTTTCCCCAGATAATATACTTTAGTCCTCCCCAAATGCAGGAGACCATGTATGATTAGGGCCAACTTACATACAGTTGGCTTGGAAGAGCAGCTGGATACTCAGGTGGGATCCAATGACCCTGTTTACCCCTCCTCCTTTAATTAGATACGTAAGCCAACACGTCCAATTGTGATGATCTTTTGTTAGTGGACACATGTGAAGTCATGAAGATGGTAGTTGTTGGACTCAGAAGAAAGTAGTGTGTAGCATCATCTTTTTAAAAGAACATGGAATCTAAATAATATACATGAGATAATGTAATAAGTTAATATTATCCGTGTACACACTGTGTTTTATAAGTTCCCAGGTACACCTTATAGAAAACACAAGAGAGTTAAATATCTTTTACCTTATGTAGTTTAGAAAGTGGTCTACCAAAACCTTGCTTTAGGTGGAAAAAAGCAATTGGTATATAGTTAAACATTATCGAATTGATGTTTGTAACCTCCAGCATAATCAGTTCAGGAAAACTGTGCTATAACCCTGTTTAGATTTTTAAATTATTAAAATTTAATAATTTTAATAACAAAATATGAACAAATCTGTAAATAAATTTACCAAGCAATTAATATTTTACCTCATATATATATAGAGAGATGAACAATTATCTTAAATATATTATTATATTGTGTAAACTTTAAGATGTCCTTGTAAGCATTGAAGCAGGTTTTAAACAACCAAATCTCCCTTAAATGTTTAGAGATGTTTTACACAGACTTGGAAAATGTTTATTATATATAAAACATATCTAAACATAGAGATAAATTGTACCCTGGAGCAGAAGCAATCATTCCTTAAGAGTTAATTTATATTTTTAATAGGAACTATGTTGTAATTTAACAATTTTGGTTTACAAGAGAACTTACAAGTCAATATGATATCTAGTAAATTATTATTTAGTAATTGTTTTATTAGCATTAAAAATAAATCTATACATTCACAACAGTCTCATTCAATAAATACTGTGGTTAGACACAATGTTACAACAAACCAGTTTCAAAACCAAGACCAATTACGTTGATGAAATTTTTGATCAGATGTATATGAAAGAATCTCTTAAAAGCCAGCAATACTTTACATATACATTCATATATTATATATACATATGCACACAAATACACACACATACATATATATACATATACATACATACATATACATATACATATACATATGCATACATATGTATATATGTGAGAATCTCATCTCAAAGTGGCTGTGTTGGACAAAGCCATACATAATGATGAGGTAGAATGAAGTAACTGGTACATATTTAAGCATTATCAAATTGATGTTTATAGATTTTAGCATAATCAGTTAAGGAAAACTGTGATGCTTTACTTATTGACTGAGGAACTGTAGGCAGAAGATCTTTTTTTTTAAAAATAAATCTGTCCTTTTTTTTTAAGTAGTTAAATTTATCTTTGTATTTAACATACGTTTTACATTAGTCTGTGTTAGTGACTTTATTCAGTATTGTGATCAAATAGAGAATCCTATTAACTACTTTTACTATAGACAGTAATAGCCCCTGTTGAAATTCATTTACACCTTAGCTGTTTTTAATTGTACAGTGCATTTACTCTTAGGCTGTTTTGTTGTTTTCCTTTTCTTGTCACAGGGTCAGAGGGCCAGCCTGAACCTGGAAAAGTCTTGGAGAACATATCTTGAGATAATAGGCTTGAATCTGAAGTGGGAGGGCCAATCCCATCTCCAGAGTCAGCATCTCAGTGAGCTCAAACAGCACGTGCCAATTTACCAATATAATTAATACAATAAGGCATTTGTTTTTCTTTAGTCTAAAATTTTTAAAAATTGTTTATCCATATTTTACTTTTTAAACCAAGGCAAGATGGTTAATTCACATGGTGAACTCCTTTGAAGAGGGCTGTCAGTCTGGATTGGCAAAAACATTTTATAATTTATTATACATGATCTTGGATTAAGTGTCCATGACCTGGGGAATAAGAAACCAAAAACAGTGGTACCTAGAAGAAAATGCAAAAAGACAATATCATAATACTCTTTTCTTTTAATCTGTCCATGACATTGTAACTAGAAGGTACCCAGGGAATGATGTGGCAGGGACAAAAGCAAGCATACAGTAACTGAACATCAGTGAGGGAAATACTCTATTCCAGAGAAAAACAGGCTTAGAATCACAATGCAGAAAAGGGAAGCGATTGGGGCCAGTGGAGTCCACATTTTAAGTCTCTCATCCAAGTAAGCTATCCCTTTTAAGCTCTCATAGTTTTAACTATGTGTTGACAGTAGCTTGCTTCCCATGGGCCCTGTAGCCACCATCGTGGCGGGGGAGAAAAGGCCAGGACCTGTGCCATGAGAGCCCTCGTTGCAAACCAGCCACCATAAGGGTGTGTGCGGTACGAAGGCTCTTCCCCCAAAGGGGAAGCCCACAGGGATGCCGAGGACTACAGATGAAAGCCCTCCATGCAGGGTGGTCGTCTGGAATGAGCCCCTTCCCCCAAGAAAAAGTTTACGGAAAAAAATGGCTTTTAAAATCTTTTTTTCCATTTGTCCATTGGGCAAGCTGCCTTAAATTCTTTAAGTTCTCTGTGGCTACCCACCACTTTAAATCCCTTGTTTTTGCTTATATTATCGGGCAGGCTGATTTATATTCTCACCCTATCTGTTCAGCTTGAGCCTGAGTGCTCTCTCTCTCTCTCTCTCTCTCTCTCTCTCTCTCTCTCTGCAGGTCAATTTAAATTCTCACCCTATCTGTTCAGCTTGAGCCTGAGTGCCCTGGGGTGAGAGATAACAAAACAGATGAGGAAGTTTATTTGCTCCCCTTACAGTTGAATTCAATGTGTATGAAAATCCCTGCAAATTAGAACTTTGGGGATTCTTTGTTTCTAGGGGTATGGTTTAAGATAGAAAAGGAAAGGGGGTGAAACACCAATTCCTAGGGGAACATTGCTGGGACCGAAGGCCTCAGGGAATTCCTCGCTAGTCCACAGTGCAAGCCTGACTGTAAGTTTCAGAGAACCTGCGACCCACTCTAAGAGTATTTAACTGGTCATTGCTTGACTGGTTTTGTATTAGAAAGATGTATACATAGGAGGTCTTTGTCTACACCGGGCAGGCAACCAGAGTCCATTTAGAGGACTAAGAGCCTTCAGCTAACATCGGGGAGTAGGCCTGATCAGAAGTCCTCAATTTCTCCTTCATCTTTAATGGTCTCATGCGAAGACTCAGACTGAAAGTAAAAGGAGGAAAGAGGAGAAACTGCAGATCCTCGAGGGTGAGCTAACAAAGGCAAAGCTGCCGTTACCCTCTTAAAGAGGGGGTACTCACAAACTTTGCACATTCCAGGAGCCTCATGTTGGGTGCCAGCTCTGGGTCTCTCCCTCCCTTCATGGGTTGTTGGCCACTGACCCATGAGAACAAAGGGAGCAGAAGCGATGGGCGGGGTCAGGATGGCCAGTGAGCATGGATGGAAAAAACCTTCTGAGGAGTCATGTTCAGTGATACAGCTCTGTTTATTCTGTGGGGTCAGGGAAAAATATAGTGTGGAGGCAGCAGCCAAAGCTTCATATGATAGGTGTTTGTAGTTTGCTTTATTTACATGTGGTAGGGGGATCCTATCATCTGGCTATAGGGCAATGCCTAATTATCATATAGACAAAACCTGGGGGGAGTTTATTGCAGGTAACAATGCCAAAGGTCATGTTCCAAATAAGGCCAGGCACCCATGCTTGGAAGGCACTTTCCAGATAAGTCAGGCAGAGAGCAGGCAGCCCCCACTGAGAAAGGGAGTCCTCCATGTAACACTGAGCTCCTTAGAGCTCTCTGGACATGGTGGACTGCAACCTTAGCAGCAGGGTCCCCCAACAGTTTGTACTGTAGATAAGCTCAACTGAACCTTGTGCTTTTCCTGTAACCTCAGCATAGGACCATCAATCCTCACCACCCTTCCTTGATGTCAAATCAAAATGATACATGAATGCATGTTTGTATGTTTACACATCAAATTCTACAACAGTGCTTAGCTCACTGAAAACACCGAGAGAGAAAGTGAAAACATCAGTTTATAGTTGGTCAGACACAGAGCACATATGTTTGAGAGGCCCATGGAGCATAGAGGAACAATAGGGTAGAGAGAAAACTAATGCATCCCTCAACTCTCAACACTAAAGTTTCCTTATACAATAGAGTGCAATGCACAGAAGGCCACAAATGCTCAAGATTTAAAGAATAAGAGACTGCAGAGTGTAGGATAGGACTCCTATATGGAGCCTCACCCACCCATGGCTCAGGGGCCATTGAAGAAGGGATGGAAAGATTGTAAGACCCAGGGTTGGTTTATGAACACAGGGAAGCAGAGGCTTTCAGGCCACTGGAAGCTTGCACAGGTAAATTTGTGGCAATTGTGTCATTGAGCACAGGACCCATGTCAACTCAATTAAACAATGGCCCAAAGAGGAGGGCAGAAATGGGTGGCAGGCTCACACGAGACTGAAAACTATTGGAGACTGATTGCTACTGGGTGAGTGAGAGTATGCCTTACGTATGAACTCTAGATGGACTGATTAGATTCCAGTGGATGAATGTACACTGAATGACGTTTGGGTACAAATGCTTGACTGGATAGGACTTTACATGTATGGTCTAATACATGAGATCTGGTGGGAGAATGGGGAAGGTATGGATGGGGAGGAGGTCTCAATTTGATTAAGAACTCTTACATGAAATTACAAAAGCTCAATAAAAATATATATTAAAAAATTTCTGGGGGCTGGAGAGATTGCTCAGTGGTTGCAAAGACTGGTTGTTCTTGCAGAAGACCAGCATTCGAATCCCAGCATCCACATGGCAGCTAACAACTGTAACTCCAGTCTCAGGGGATTCGACAGCCTCTTCTGACCTCTGTGGGCATTTCACAACATGCGTGCACTTATGCAGGCAATACATGCATACACATAAAATACAAATAATAAGTAAGATTTTAAAAAAAGGTTTAAAAACATTTCTGTCATTTTCTAGATGGGAGATACAAAATACATTTATACGTACTGCTTCACGTACCTCTAAGTAAAAATACTAAATTATTTTTATTGTTCATAAATTGTTTTTATTCATTTTATTTGTATGAATGTATTGCCTTCGCATATCCAAGTGCACAGTGTTGTGCAATACCTTCAGAGGTCAGAAGAGGGCATTGGATCCCCTGGAAATGGAGTTACAAATGATTGTCAACCTTCATGTGGCTTCTGGGGACCAAACCCAGCTCCTATGCAAGAGCCATCACTGCTCTGAACCACTGAGACATCTCTCCTGCACTGCTAGATTATTTTTAATTCTAGCCCCAAACAATTTAAACCTTTGCAAGTAAGTGACTTTTGACGAAATAATGTCATTAACAAAACATTAGAGGTAATAAATATTTTCCTAAGTTCAGCAGAGGAAAAACATGAAATGAATTTTTTCCACACAGCTCGTGCTTTTCCCTCAAACCTCTACTGATGTTTTCTGACTTTCACTGTTTGGTAGCAGTTCCCAGAACTGGGACTCTGTTAGGCTGTGAAAAGAGGCCTTTGATACCCAAAAGGCTTTCACTCCCACTGCGGAAGTCTTTGTGTTGAAATTTTTCCCACTGGGACTCTGACTCACAGCTACATAGCACAAAGTTTAGGCATTTTTGTTGTTATTGTTTTAGAAACAGTCTTGTTGCAACTGACTGTGTTGAATTTAACTTAAGTATTAACTTTTCTTGTGTTTGCAGGGCACTATCATCAAAGATTCAGTCTGGTTTTCTTGCCAGTGCATACTGTGATGTCATTTCTGGAGATAAAATCGATGGCAATTGCACAGAAGTTAAAGTCCATGTTTCTGAGGTGGCACTGCTCACTTTTTCATTAGTAACTCTGCTGAGGACCTGTTTATTGCTGAATCAGTTATAAAATTCAAAGTAAGTACTTACAGAGACAACAGTCCAGTGTGTTTCATCTCTTGTATATAACTGATTATTATTTCGTTGATTTTTTATGAGGTGTATATGTATAAATGTGTGTGTATGAGCGCTATTGCCAGTGGGTTGGATTCAAGGGAAATTCTGGAGAGTTTATTGAGTTCTGTTCTTTGAGTTCTTGGGATCAAAATTATGTCATTACACTTGCATAGCAAACACTTTTACCTGCTAATACATTTCTGGCCCATAGAGATCTCAATTCTTATAGCACCTTACCTTTTAGTAAAAGCTATACACAATCAGCTTAAGTTAAAAAAGGTAATGAAAATCATGTACAATTATTATAGAACTCTAGTCCTGATTTTAGTATGTTTTATTAGAGTATATTTGAGGTAATTGTCAAAGGAAGGTCTCAGAACCCTTAAAGTCATCCTAACAAATATATTGCTTGACCATTAACATTATTTATTCTATGTATTCCTAGTACTTTTTTAGAGTTCCAGTCTTTATTAAAAACATTTTATCATAATTTCATACATATATATAGTGTACTTTGATGGTATTCATCCCCACTATCTTCTCCTATCCCCTTCAACCTCTCACCATACCCCGTTCTTCCCAGTAAGTCTCATGCCCCCCATTTTCATGTGGGTTTTAACACTTTTTAATAATGTAGAGTTGCCTTTCTGAGCATGGGTTGGAGGTTATTTACTTGAGCTAAAGTACTTACCATTGGTTATGCCACTGAGGAATATAAATCCTCCCACCCTGGTACCAGTAACTACCTAGAGCTCTTCAGGAGTAGATGTGGCCTTTTCAATTCCTCTGTGACCACATGGAGTGCTGATATTCGGTCTTGTGAAGGACTTCTGCACTAGATACTGTTGCTGTGACTTCATCGGTACCAAAGCAGCATGCTGTCCAGAAAGCATTTCATAGTACTCGTTCCCATTTTCTCGCTTTGAATTCTTTCACCAACTCTCCTTTGGAATTTGAAAAGTCATGCTGGAGGGGATAGAGACAGCCCTTTGAGCACTCAACAGTCACTTAGTTTAGCATTTTGACCAGCTGTGAATCTTTGCATTAGCTACGGCCCACAGCAAACACAAGCTTCACTGGCCAAGGCGGACCACAACACAAATCCATGAGTATAAGCATAAACATTTAGAAGGCAATTGAACATCGTCCACTTAGAACAAACCACAAACAGAAATAGGTTCTCCCCTAGGTCCTTCGACCTCCCCAACCATGAACCTTTGGCCATTAGATTAGAAGATAAGAATTCCTCCTGTAAAGTGAGGCTAAAATTCAATCACAAAAATGCTCTTTACTCCCATATTAGTCATGCCACTCTTGTACCACACACATCTTTCCTGGGCGGTTGGTACTGTTGCTCACAGAGTTGAGTGCTGGGAAGACCACTAAGTTGACTTTTTTCTCTCCAATGCCTCCATAGCACCTACCAGCACTATGAAAGCTAGCCAGCAATGGCGAAGCACCCAGATTAGTTGATTTGATCTCTTTTTGTCCTACATCCTAACTATGTGGTGTCTTAGTAATCATGTCTTGTATTCTAATTCCCGTGGACAATGAAGATTAATGGTAATAGCCTGGATTATGTGGAGACCACTTGCATCTGTCTTATCACAAATCTTGAGAAGATATACTACTCATGGCCATTGAAGTTTTGTTTAACATCATGTGGATTTGGGGAGACTCTTTATGTACTTACTCAGGATACTTCCCCTCTATCTCCTTTTTCTAAATTGAAGTTGTGTTTTAAAAATAGCTTTCATAATAGTAGATTTTCATGTTTTTTTCATGCATCTTTAGTTTAGGTTAATCCCTCCCTGGCCCCAGCTTTGTCTTCTGCATTCCCAAGCTTCATTCCCACTGATATCTTTCTACCTTTATTAATCCTCTCTTTAGTGGGAACAAATTTTTTGTGAATGTCTTCTAATTTTTTCTATTTGTTTGTTTTTGAGACAGGGTCTCTCTGAAACCCCAGCCTGCCTTGAACTCACTGCTTAGACCATGGTGGCCTGGATCTAACAAAGACCTGTCTGCCTCCCCACCCTAAATACTGAAGTTAAAGTCATGTGCCATCATGCCAGGCCTTTACCCAACCTTTTAACCAAAGCTAATGATGTATTTGAGATCATTTAACAATGTCACAGCTTCATTATACTGTAAAACATCTTACTACTCACTGGGCTCCTCTTGTAACCAAACATATGCTTTGATCCCTCATGTTCTTTTTGCCCTTGATCCAGAAGAATGTGTGTGTGTGTGTGTGTGTAGGCAGTTTAAAGGTGTGCATTTTACCATTTGTACTATAAACAAGAGGTAGCATTTGACTGGTAACATGTTTGTGTCTGTTGTTCTACATCAATAGGGGTCAGAAAGGGAAAATAACCTAAAGAGACAAGTTCTATTTTTCTTTCCCCATTTCACGATAGATACACTGCTTTAATACAGAGAAAGCAAGCCTTGTGTTTGAGAGAACAGTTTTAAGAACACAGATCTGGGGAACATAGGAGAAGTAAGTTCTCAGAAGAGATTGGACCACACTTCTGGTTTTAATGAATTCTAAGAGTTGGGCTGTTTTTTGTTCGTGTATCATTATAACGTGGCATCTCACTGCTGCAATGTTCATATCATATATGTTCCTCTATCCACATTCCATTATTGTATCTCCTTAGTCTCTTTCTGATGGCTCCTCTGTATAGCTTTCTGACTTCTACATGAATTCCAAGTTAAGCTCATAAAACTAAATTTGACACCAGCATCCTCATATATGAGATCACAAGTAACATTTTTCTTTCTTTGTCTGAGTTGTTTCTCACATTATTTCCTGAGCTACAGGAATCCTTTCAGAATGCCCATACAATGCCAATATCTTAGGGTGTTTTCACTCTTATTCTCTAGAAGTTTCAGAGAGCCAGTTGTTATATGAAGGTCTTTGTTATATTTGCAGCTAGTTTTTTGATAGACTGAGAGATGAAGATCAATTTCATTCTTCTTCATAGAGATATCCAATTTTACCAGCACCATTCTTTAAAGAGCTATCTTTTCTCTTTTCTCTGATTTTTTTTTTTTGCATTTTTGTCAAAGATCAGGAGGCTGTAGCTTTGTGGGCTTCTATCTGGGCCTTCTCTTTCCTTGAATTGATCTATGTATCTGTTTTTATTAGTGCTACTCTGAAGAATAACTTTGTATCACATATACTGATACTTCAAGCATCATTCTGATTGCTCAGGAGGGCTTTAGCTCTCTGTGGTCTTTATGTTTACATAACTCTATTAAGATATTTTTTTCTATTTCTGTGAAGAACAGTGATCAATATTGATGGAGATCACATAGAATTTGTAGATTGCTTTTGGTAGGGTGTCCATTTTCACAATATTAATTATTCTAATTCATAAGTTTAAAAACTATTTCCATCTTCACGTGTCTTTATCAGTTTCCTTCTTTATGAAAATTTGAATTATAGAGATTTTTCACTTCCTTGATTTAGTTCATACATTATTTTTTTTAACCCTATTTTAAGTGGTATTGCGTCCTTGATTTCTTTTTCAGCACGTGGATCTTTGGAATATAAGAAGTCTACAGATTTTCATATGCTAATTTTGTACCATGATCTCTGTTGAAAGTGTTTATCAGTTCTGATAGCTTTTCCTTGAAAGCTTAGGGTCTCTTATGCATAGACTCCTGCTATCTACAAATAAGGATATTTTCACTTCTTCCTTTCTGTTTACAATCCTTTTATTTTCTTCTCTTTTCTTATTGCCCAGGTTAAGACTTCAAACCCTTTATTGAATAAGATTGGAGAGAGAGGTCACCTTTGTTTTGTTCCTGATCTGAGTGGAAATGTTTCAAGATTTTTATTCTATTTAGCATGATGCTAACTGTAGGTCTGTCATAGATAGCCTTTACTATGTTGAGTTATGTTCCCTCTACTCCTAGTTTCTCTAGCATTCTTATAAGTGTGTTAGATTTTTAAAAATTTATTTACTTTATGTGAATGGTGTTATCCATGTATGTAAGTGCACCTGTGTCATACAGTGCCCACGAAGGACAGAAGAGGGATTTGGACACCCAGGAACTGAAATTACAGATGGTTGATAGCCATTATGTGGGTGCTGGGATTTGATCCTGAGTCTTCTGCAAGAACAGTCAGTGCTTGTAACTGTTGAGCCATCTCTCAGCCCCAAGTGTGTTGAGTTTTATCAAATGTACTTTTTATACCTTGTAAAATTATCATGGAATTACTCTGTTCTTGTGTCTATTTATTTGCATATGCTAAACATCCCTGCATCTCTAGAATTATTCAGTTCTCCTTGATGAATCGTCTTTTTTATGTGTTCCTGTGTTCTATTTCCCATGATTGGATTGATTTTTGCATCTATGTTTATTTGAGCTATTTTCCTTTAATTTCCTTTTTACTGTTGTTGTCATCTGGTTTTAGTGTCAGAATAATGTTAGCTTCATAAAAGGAGTTTAGATGTTTTATTTTCTTTGCTATTTTGTTGAATAACTTGAGAGGGATTAGTGTTAGTTAATTTTTAAAGCCCTGGTTGAATTTTGAACTGAATTTATGTGGACTTGGATTTTTTTTAAGGGAAAGGGAGATATTTAATTGCTATATCATTTATTTGCTTCTCACAAATTTGCTTAAATGCATTTTTGCAATTCTCTGAAATATTTTTCTGTGTAAGCAACATATGTTGATGATATAACATGCTCAGTTCCCTTCAAAAACCCACAGGATCCCCTAACCACATCCTCCTCTTAACTTCATGTCCACCTTCCACATTAACAACATTAATGTGGGCTGAAAAGATGGCTCAGTGGTCAAGAGCACTGGCTGCTATTGAAGAGGACATGGTTCAAATTCTAACACCTATATGGTGGACATCAACCATCTGTAACTCCACTTCCAGGGGATTCAAAGCCCTCTTCTGTCATCCATAGATACTGCAGGACACGGGTGCGTTTACATCCATACAGGCAATATACTCGTCCACATAAACAACGTAAATAAATAAATAATTAATTAAAATATTAATGTTCTTTAGACCGACTGAGTTGATTTAGAGCTGCTTATTGTGCATGGTGTGGGATCATTCAATAGGGCTGGGAACCTGTTAGTGGGAACAACCACAGAGCAAGAGACAGCCATCAACTGTGGTGGTGCCTCGTTACTCACATGAGGTACCATAATGTGGTAGTGTCTCATTAAAAAAAAAAGCTTACTCTTGGAGTGACTAAATCAAGAATAATCCCTGTTCCTTTTTACTTCTTTTGGAATGATTTTTTCTAACAAGAGACTTTTTTTGTCTTTATTCATACAGTACATCTAGCATGATGTGAAAAAGAAAAGAGGACCTTTGCTTTACTAGGGAAGGATTTCTTTTTTCTGACCCCTAGAAACCCAGAACTTCTTTTTCCTCTCTTAGAATGTATATTCTCACATGAATCATCCCGTGACTCTTGTGGCTCCAGGATTATGCACTACAAATGAGACTGCTTTCTGGGTTCCCTTGCTATAGAGCAAATAAGGCAGATGCTGATGAGACTCCATCCTCCTTAGGAAGATTTATTGATTCTTGGGAGGCCCTAATTTTTCCTCTTACACACCAGTAAGGAAAACTGACTGTCCCTCTCCCAGCATCCGTTAGTTTCCAGTAGATTCTCAGCTAGACCTGAAGCTTACAGTTTAACTCCCTCATCCATGCTGGGATTGTCTGTCTTGGGTTTTTATAGGACTTGTGCATGCTGTGGTAAATGGCTGTGGGTTCACATATACAACCAATTTATGCTGCCTAGACAACACAGTTTACTTGTATTCATCAACAACCGTTGTCTCTTAAAAATCTTTCTACTCCCTTTCCCAAAATGATCCCTGAATTTTTGGAGGAGAAGATGCAGTATAAGGTATCCCATTTGGTCCCAGACCACTCCATGATCTTTTAGTTTCTGCATGTTGACTATTTGTGGATCTCTATGTTAAAGTTTCAGTTGTTCTTGAGTCTTTTTTTCTCTAAATATATTCCCACACACCATTTACTGCTTAGAATATAAATGTGAGAAGACAGAAAACCTCGTTTGTCTACCTCCTAGTAGAATTTCCCTGCATCAGCCTCTGAATTTTCATTTTTCTTCTGTCATGATATGAAAAATGACTGCCTCATTCTGCTAAAGTCTGTTCATTCCACTGATGTAAATGATGCTATTTCATAGTAACCTTTGGCTTGTGCCATCTTTCCCCAGTTATTCTACTTTATTCTCTCTCATTCTCTATTCTTTCTCATTCTCTCTCTCTCTCTCTCTCTCTCTCTCTCTCTCATGTTGCTGAGAATGAATTGCAAGGTCATATAAATATTCAGGCCATGAACAACATTTCTAGTTCTACTTTTTATTTTTATGTATTTTTTTGGTCTTTCTGAGACAGGGTCTCCTGTAGCCCCAGCTGTCCTGGAACTCACTATGTAGACCAGGCTGGCCTTGAACTCACAGAGATCTGCCTGCCTCTGCCTCCCGAGTGCTGGGATTTAAAGCATGTGCTACCTTGCCTGTCCCTCTAGTGTAACTGCAGATTTTTGGAATAAAGGAGTCATTTGTCCTTATCAAGTGATGCTGGATAGTGGAAATGAGAGCACTGATGTTCACAACTGGGACAGCCACTCCAGTGCATACTCAGAGTGCATACACTTCAGTGCAGCTCAGAAAGTTGTTCTGGGAAAAAAATGCAAATCTACTCCAATTCCATGTGGTTTTTGTGGGGACTCAGGTTTGCTTTGCTTAGTGGGGGACCTGCTGGCTTCGGGGCAGAGGGCCTGGTCGGCGACAGAGTCAAACTCTGGGACCTGTGTCTTCCCAACAGGACAATTCATTTTAGAATTTAGATGGTTTTTATACATCCCAAGGAACTAGTAGTCACGTGGGATATGACAGTCACATACAAAGATTTAGGGTATAAAGAAACAGGATACTTAGTCTGTTAGTTGGCGCCAGAAGGATTCTTAAACTTTTACTCAAGGTTACCAATGCCCATCCAGTAATTTATTGGCCACAATGTTTTCTTTCTTAGAGCTAAAAGCATGGTAAACTTTTAGCTTTTAGCTCAGGAGTAAACCTTTAACCTGGCCTAATCTCTTAGCCAGGGATAGCTGAGTTATTTGTTTAGGACAAGGAGATGAGCTAAGGTTTGTTGACCAAGACGCTTTCCCACAGAGCAGGGAGCCTGCACTTTTATGACCAGGCCGCTTCCTCCTGCCAGCCCAACAGTGTTCTGCAAAGCAGGGATTATCAGAGCCACTGTTTTCAGTGTCACTCCCTTTTAGGAGAGAATGCAGCCTGGACCTATAAGTTTTAGGCTCACCTCACCCTAGGGCCTGGCATCTTGTTTTCCTACAGGTTTTGTCTTTATTTTTGATTCTTTTGAGACAAAGTCCTCTTGTAGTCCCAGCTGGCCTGGAACTTGCTATGTAGGCCAGGCTGGCATTGAACTCAGAGAAATCTGTCTGCTTCTGCCTCCCCAGTGCTGGGATTAAAGGTGTGCATGGCTTTTGTGTTATTCTGAATCCCAAAGGACAGCAATAATTTATTTACAAATTTTCCTCACAAGATTAAAAAAACTAAAGCCAAAAGAGAGAGCACCTGAACTTGACAGGGAAAAGACATGGTCCAGAATAGAGGGGAGGAATTAGAGGTAAGGGAATGGGGGGTGTATCAAGTTCTAACCTGTGGGATTTATCTCTTTACAGCTTGCTTGTCCATGGTGGAAATTAAGATTAAATCAGAAAATATGACATGCCATGGCACTTAAGAGAAGCCTTTATATATTTTTACATCTTCACTTACATTTGGTTACTAATAAAATTCCCCAATAATGCTTGTTAGTTGATGAGCCAATCATGACAAGGTTGTGTCAAAACCAATATAGCTACCAGATAAATCTTTAAAGGGGAAAGATAGAGTGGTGGTGTTGTTTGGGGGAAGCAGAGAAGATAAGACCAAATGGGAAAAAGAAAATTAGAAAAAGAAACGTGAAGCAAATTCTCGGTTGAGATTCTTTTTAATCCCATTTGCTCTCCTTGGGCACACGCAAAAACATTCCTGAGAAACAGAGAATATAGACAATGGAAAGTGAGGAATGGACTAACAGAACATCAGAGTGATTATACTGACTGGGAACAGAGCATAAGTTTATAACACTATCAGCAGGATCAATACCAAAGATAACAATAAAGTGTTATAATACTATATCAACCAAATACATTGATATTTCATTGTAAGGATACACTAAGATAACTGCATTATTTGCAGCAACTTGTTTACTCATGAAAACAGCTTTTGGGCGTGTACTTTACTTTCCTTATTCATATTAGTAGATAAACTAAATTAACAGAGGTTACTTTAGATCATCGGTAAGTTAAACGTAGAGGTACTTTACAGGGTCCTGATTGGTAGAAAGTACTGACTTACAAAGTGTAGCTTACCAGACTCTCAATGTCCTTCTCCGAATGACTACATTTTACTAATTGAAGCCATCAGGTATGAAGTACAGGTGGTACCTTTTTCCCTCTATTTTCTCAGCCTTTTCCACTAGCTCTGTATCATCCACTGTCTAGTCAAACTTCTATTCGGATTCCAGTCTAGCTTGCCTCTTGAATTTATTGCACTTTTTCATCCTTACTTGCTTTGCAAAGCTACTGTCAGATAATGAAATACTTCTCTATACTGAAAGCACCTCTTTCTCCTTTCTTTCCTATTCCTTTAACTTCCTTTATTTTATTTATTTAGTTATTTTACTATTTTATTATTTTTATTTTATGTGTATGAGTGTATTGCTTGAATGTGTGTAAGTACACAGTGTCTTGCAATGCCCATGGGGGTCAGAAGAGGACGTCGAATCCCCTGGAACTGGAGTTATGGACTGCCCTGTAGGTGCTAGGAATTGAGTCCCAGTCCTCTACAAGAACGGTCAGTATTCTTAGCCATTGACCCATCTCTCCAGCTCCCCTTAACTTCCTTTATATAAATGTCTGGGCCTTGTCCAAACTTACGACTTTGCATTGAACTTTGTTTTGATACCTTGTCAGGTGTCAAGATTCAGGTTTGAAGGCCTGGTAATATAGTCAGTGTTCATTGGCTGTACACAGCAAATGCCAAGGGCTGTCAGCTGGTCTGTCCATTGTCTATTGATTCAATTCAGTAGCAAAAGTTCTGTTTACCATTCCTAGAACTGTGATTGCTATGTTAAAAACTCCTAACACTCTTTGCTTCTCTCTTCATATCAACATATTTTAGTGTTTGTGTGTGGGGTAGACTGTTATTTCTGTGCACGTGTCTGTATGTGTGCATGCTCATGTTTGCATGTGTTGAAGCCAGAGATGAAGTTTCATATCTTGCTCTATCACTCTCTGATTATGCACCTCAGGATTGCTCTCTGTGCTTGAAGCTTGTCTTCATGGCTACACTAGCAAGCCATGCAAGGTTAACAGGCATGTATGACCATGTTGGCAGTTACATGGGTCCTTGGAAGTCAAGCTCCGATACTTATGCTGTCAGTTATTATGAGCTAATTCCCAGCCCCTGGAAAACTGTTTCATTGTGGTCATTCACCACCCCTGGCTCTTATAGTCTTTCTGCCCCCTCTTCTACAAGGGACCCTGAATCCCGTGTGGCGGAGGTTTGATATAGGAGTCTGATCCAGGGACACACAGTCTGTAGTTTCTTATTTTTTCACTTTGGCCATTTGTGGCCTTTTGTGTTTGTTGCCCTGTGTTGAATGAGGAGTGACTCACTGATGAGTGTTGGGAGATACATTAACACTCTCTCTACCCCTTGCTCTGCTGTGGTTTGTAAGCTTTAGGTGCAGAGGTTCCATTGTAGATGTTTCACATAGGGTTTGATATCTCATAGACACTTATTCTCTGTGTTTGACCAGTTATGGAACTTTGTAATAGTCTGTTGCAGAAAGAAACTTTTTTCATGAGTGGTCAGAGGTATACTTTTGTAAGATCAAATATATGTATATAGCATAGTAAGAAATAACTTTTCTATAGGAATGTGACAGTCATATGTATTTCTCTAGGATCTATAATCTCTCTGTTCATGTGTATTTGCCTTGTTTATAATACCATGTATGCGTTTCCTCCAATTGAGCAGGCTTTAAGTCCAATTAGATAGCTGTTGATTACCACCCAGATAAAAGTGCCACTACTGTACCAATAAAGATAGAGTGCTGTGTCAGTCATTGTTGTGGTTATTAGGCTTTGAAGCTGGGGTTGGGCCACTGAATGATTTTATCCATTAGCATCTTGCATAGTGTCCTCCAGAGCTATGTGAATTCATCTTCAGGGATGAGGCTTCCACTTCAGTTCCAGCTTCATTGCTCCAAGTCCTGTGTATGAAGTGTGTTCTGTTTTCAGCAATAGCAAAGAGGAAGTCCATTGAGTGGTAGAAAATACCAGCTACACATCTGACAGAGGATTACTACCCAGAATGTACAAATACCTCAGAGAATAAAGAATCAAGAAAACAAATGACCCAATTAAAAGATGAGCTGTGGATCTGAAACCAGAGCTCCAATTCAGAACATATATGCAAAACAGTATTTATATTTGTAACTATGACATCTTCTTTAAGGATTATTCTTTCAGGAAGTAATGGAAGCATTTCAGTTTTATATGGTTTCATTTAGTGTGTGTGTGTGTGTGTGTGTGTGTGTGTGTGTGTGTGTGTGTGTGTGTGTGTGTGTGTGTGTGTGTGTGTATCTCTGGGCAAAAGCATGCTACAATGAAAGTGTGGAGGTGGGAGGACAACCTACAGAAGTCAATTCTTTCCTAGGAAATGGGTCTAACAGATTGAACTTGAGTCCCCGTGGGTGAAAGGACGTTTACCTGATGTTCCATCTTGTCAACCTTCAGTTCTGTCATTCTGAATTCCAAAGACATCAAGGGTTTTTTTGTAGATTTTCTCCACAAGAGAGAAATATTATTTCTTTTTTTCAAAGTCTAATCTACAGGGTTTCCAACCCTTTAGATTGCTTATGTGAGGTGAAAATTAGGAAGAAATGAGAAAATATGTGATGATATCTGGTACTTAGTAGAAGGATATTATATGTTTGTATGTCTTCAGTTGTGCTAACAAAATTCCTTAAATTGTGACTGCAAGTTATATATTGTTTTAATAGTATACTAAAGGCACTGGTAAAATTTGGTTAAAAGAACAGCTCAACATTAATTGATGAGGCAGTGAAGAGACTTGTATGTCAAAACCAATACGAATGTGCCAGAAATCCTACAAAGGGAAAGATAGAGTGCTGGTGTGGAGGAAGACAGAAGAAAAGAAAGAATGAAAAAGGGAAAAATCATAAGAAATATGCAGCAGAATTGGGTAAGATTCCTTTTTATTCCCATTTGCTCTCTTTGGCCATATAAAAATATTTCTGATAAGCAGAGAAGATGTTTACACATTGGAAAATGGAATAGAATGACAGAATATCAAAGTGATTACACTGAAAGTGGGAACAGAACATGTGCTTATAACAGCACTAACACTATAATGCAGTGATAACAGCATTTCATCAGTTAAGCATATTTATATTTCTCTGTAACCATGCACTAGGATAATAGCATTATTTGGCTTAACTTGTATGCTTATGATAACTCTTAGAAACACAATTTACTTTTCTAGTTTCTATTAATAAGTTACAATCTCAGAGGTTACTTTTGAGCATAATTGAGTTAAACTGTGGGTTACATTCCAGAGTTCGTATTGCTGAACAGGTCAGGATTTTAAAAGTGTATCTTACCTTACTCTAAAAGTCAAGTTCTAAACTATTACATTTTAGCATTTGGAATGATAAAGTGTGAAGATCATATAAAAACTTCATTCTGTAACTTTCTCAGCTCTTTACCAGATCAGCATCCTGGCACCTCCTGTAGTCATGTTTCTCTGCTCTTTTTTCTAATAGACACATATGGCTGTACTTTCCATTTCCTCCCTACACAATTCTGAAAGCAGTTCTCAGATACTGAGTGATTTCTCCGTATTGAAGATTCCGCCTTCTTTTCTCTTTCTTATTCCTTTGCCATCATTTATATAATCAATAGATTTTGTAGAAAGTTAAGTCTGTACATTTAAATTATTTTTGTTACCTTGTCATCTGGCAAGATGTTTGTTTGAACCCTGATAATATAGCCAGTGTTCATTGGATGTACACAGCAAATGTCAAGGGATAGCATCTTTATGTTTGGTATCCTTGCTCAATTAATATTACAAGTTTTGTGTCATTCCTAAAATTAGCAATGCCCAACCATATCTGCATCTTTCCATATAACTACTTATTTTTAATGTGTGTTGTATGTGTGTGTATGTGTGTCTTGGGTATATACTCCCATTTGTCTATGTTTTGAGGTCAGGGAAGGAAGTCATTAACCTGTTCTATCACTCTCCAACTTATCCAATTTCAGAGAACATGAAACTGATATATTGACCAATCTAGTTGGCCAGGAGCTCCTAGGTGCCTCCAGGTTTGACTCCAAATGCTGAGGCTATAGTTACTCAGGGCTGTGTCAGAAATACATGAGGGC
Organism: Nannospalax galili; assembly: GCF_000622305.1. Classification (NCBI taxonomy): domain Eukaryota; kingdom Metazoa; phylum Chordata; class Mammalia; order Rodentia; family Spalacidae; genus Nannospalax; species Nannospalax galili. The sequence goes on from NW_008357164.1 coordinate 2,269,517, forward strand.
TGGCAGTTGAAAATCTTGCCCTCCTGCTTGCTGACAAGTGCACTTCGACACTGAGCCATCCTCACACCTCTTCGTGTCTGCCCTTCAAACCCATGGTTTTACTTCTGTGGGTTTAAATGTGATACCTCTAGCTCAGGACACCCTGTAATAGTTCTTTAATTCCAAACCAGTTTTCCCCTCAATGCTCTGTAAGTGACTAAGACAGTTCATTATTCTGTTCACCAAAAGTTTAAATAACACAGTCTACTTTGACTCTTTCTTTCTCTACCGTTGCCTTGAATCTAATTAGCAAGCATTTCTGTCGTCATTCTGCACCAAATCTTTGACTCCTTCCTTGGAATCAGTCCCTCTTGTCTCCTATTTTCCCCATCCTTTGTTCCACCTTTCCATTTTCCTCCTCCCTTCCCTACCTTTTCCCTCTACCTTTAGATCCTTTGCTCACTACTTTCTACCCTGTGATAGTCAGAAAGCTCTAGAACAGGAGGATCAGTTAAATAAATATATGTTCAAAGGGTGTTTATTATAGGGCATTAATGATACAGTCTGGGCAGTACAAAAGTGGCTTTATTGACATCAGTGAGGATGAAAACCGGTAATTGTTCAGTCCACATGGCAAAATGCCTCATTAGCCCCAATCTGGCACTGAAATCCTGGAAAGTTTGGGAGAGCCATTGGATTGTAGTATACACTGGATAGCTAAAGAACCTAGGTTTTGATATTAGCAATGGATGGCAGCAAAAACAGCAGCAACAGAGTTGATGAACTCACCAGCAAGACACAAAGATAAGCAGGCAAAAGCAGAAGCATTTGTCTCTGACTTCCTCATATAGAGACTGTTGCTACTGGAAGTTGCTGTACATACTTAGGGTGTTTTTATATTTTCGTTAACCTAATCAAGAAAATCCCTCACAGGATTGTCTAGAAGCTGACCTAATCTATGTAATTCCTCTAGAGGTGTCCAGAGGTTTACTCCCTGAATGAGTCTAGATCTTGTGAAGGTGACAGGCTATATTAACCATTTAACCGCTTGTCTGCTCCATTCTCCTCCCATCCTCTTTCCTCTGGTTTACTTTTCCTCTCCTCCACTATTGGTTAATTTTCTTGCTGCAGTGACAAAATACTTGTAAAGAAGCATCCTGGAAGTTGAAAAGTGGGTCTCCCCTCATTTCAAGGTGACACAGGGAAAGCACGGGAGCAGGAATGGAAGGTTGCTGGCCACATTGCATCCATAGTCACAAAGAGAGAAATAAAGTAGGATTAGCCTGGAATACTTCAATGTCTGCCCACCAAGACACACTTCTTTCAGTAAGGCTCTACCTCCAAAATGTTCCACAAGCTTCCCTAAGTAGCATACAGACTATCAAGCAAGTATTCAAACATATGAACTTATTGGGGAAATTTTTAACTTCAAAGGATAACATTCTGCCTATAGCCCTCAATAGCTTATGCTCAAGTCACAATGCAAAATTTCATTCATTCAATCCACTTCCCTATTATCTTTAACCATCTCAATACTATCCAAAAGTATAAAGTCTTCTGAGACTCGATAAAATGTCCTATCTCGGAGCCCTTATAGCGTAAAATAGAATGAATGACATACTTTTAATGTACAGTGGTACAGAATCACCATTCATCTTGGCTATAGCAAGGAATGATCAGGACAAAAGAGGACTAAAACATAGGACAGAAAATATCAAATATTGCAGCTCCCTCCATCTAGGATTCAGGATGAAATCACTTGGGATAATAACCTCATGATATCCATAGCCCCAGCTCTGCTTACTGAGGCACATAGCCTCTCTCTTGAGCTGGTTGCACACTGCAAACATTGCTTTCCTCAGCAGACACCCCAAGGTTCTACCTTCTGCAACATTCTGGGATTTCTACTGCAACTTTGGCTTCACATCCCCAGCTTTATGCAGGGTCCTCCCAAGGCTGTCTTTCAGGAACTCCAACTCTGCCATATATAATGTGGCCTTGGGCACCCTGAAATGGTACTGGAAGATTCTATAACATCCTCAGTCTTGCCTCTGCTTACTAAACTACCACCAACTAGTTGCATGAGTGCATTGCCTGCATGTAGATAGGTGCACTTGTGTCACCCAAGAAAATATTTATACTGAGTTTAAATGTGCCAACTTCTGCTACCACCCTGAGACAGAGCCTGACCCTTCTAGAACACAGAAGCAAGCTTCTGTGTTCTGGCTGTGGGAAATGCTGTCTTTGCTTTCCAGGCAAAGGGAGCCGCTTCGTACACATTCTGCACTTAGGTTCTGTACTTTCAGGTGAGTATGTATTTTCATAATTTGAAACCTAAGATGGACAGAATCTTGCTTCACAGCATCTTTCTTATTGTCCTTGCACAGATAGGAAGTTTCTCTGTTTCAATTACAATGATTTTTTTATCACTTCCCTGGTCTGGAACTTTAAATTTTTTTGGAATTTTTTTCTTCTATAAAATTTTTTAACAGTTGTTACTCCACTGGTTTTGTTTCACACCTTTTGCTACTAGTTGCTCTTTATCAAGGCCTATCTGGATAAGAAAAGTAATCAATGACTGTTCCACATCATTAATGCTTTCCTGTCTTAAAAAATATTTTTGACTCCTATCCTCAGGCCTCTTGGGGTAAGTCTATAGCACAGCCCTCCGCTCCTTGACTCCCCAAGCCACATTCACCCTTCCATCTCCCCCACTGTTCTCTACTCCTAGTTTGGGCCCTGCGCCATTCCTAGTCTTGGGGCCACAGACACCTGGGAACCAATACTGCTTCCTGATGCTTTTCACCCAGATCAACTTAGAGCCTTTCTTGGGCCCCAGAAGCACCACTTCTGGACCTGGCCCCCACCCTCACCTCTCTCTGCTTCCCTGGTCCTGCAACACTTGCCAGCCTCTTTCTGGGGGCTGACAGCCTCTTTCTGGGACTCCGAGGCTTACCTTTCCTCTCCCTGATGCTTTGCATCCAGTACAACCCAGATACTCAATCCACTCCCTGGGAAATCTTGGGGCTTCTTCCCACCCCATCTGCCTTTACATCCCTGCATGTTGCAGCCATGGCCAGGGTCTCAGGTCAGTCCAACACCCAAGTTCCTGAGGCGAAAATCATTCTTAAAAGATTCCAGACCTAAGGAGAAAGTCTGAAACCTTCTGACCCACATTGGAATTGGGCCACTGTGGAACTCCTGAAAACAAAATCAATGAGGCCATGACAATATAAAATCAAAAGAGAGAACCAGAAGCT
>NW_008357164.1:2273767-2279419 GCF_000622305.1 Nannospalax galili
TCACATAGATGGAACTGGTAAAAGAAAGGAGCCAGGGGCTCCTCCCAACCCCATGGGACCCCTGAGGAACAAATCCTCTAACAACCTCAAGAGTAAAAACAAATCAGTTTATCTGGTCCAATTTTATGTCCTTAATCACCCAAAAGGGAAGTTTAACCAAAGATTAAAGGGGCCAACATAATATCATAAGAGCATACATTTATATAACTAAAAGTTACTCGACAAACAGCAAAGCCAGACAGGCGATACCTTCAGTCGATTTGTTGGCCAGGATAGATAAAGGCTCTTCCATACATTAACCCAACATACTACAGGAAAAATGAACAGCAGACCCCAATTCTATCCAAAGGATGCTGACAATGGATTTGCGTAGATGAGGAACAGCTGATCCTCCTGGAACAGGGACCTCTGGCTGACTAGATTTACCAGAAGGGCAGATAGGGGGGAATGGATGGGGGTGTTGACAATACAGTGGACAGTGGCAGGGATGGCAGAGGAGAGGTGCTGACAATGGATTTGCGTAGATGAGGAACAGCTGATCCTCCTGGAACAGGGACCTCTGGCTGACTAGATTTACCAGAAGGGCAGATAGGGGGGAATGGATGGGGGTGTTGACAATACAGTGGACAGTGGCAGGATTGGCAGAGTATGGAGGCTCTAGTGGGAGGGGAAGGCTGTCTATCTGACAAAATTGTATTCATGCTCAGATGCCGAGGAGCTCAGAACGGGGGCGACTGTGACCAGTAATAGTCATGTATATAGAGATTAGAAATGCATGTGAAAACGTCTCAATGTCAATAGGCTTGGAATGAATTTTTCTGTATGAAACTGTGTGTTTTGACAACGAAGTGGAGATCTTTTTTAAACTGAAACTGTGTGTTTTGACAATGAAGAGGAGATCTTTTTTAAACATTGGAACCTAATTTAATTTTATCTCTTAGAGAGTTTATAATGAGTATAAGATTTTATAAGTGTAATAATTCATCTGTAAACCTAGAAATGTACAGCCAATTTTGAAAGAGATGTACCCTAGCTCAGAAAAATGTTATTGAATAGGTTAATGCTGTTGTAATGAAATGCTTCTTTTAATTAAAAAAATTTTTTTTTACTGGGGCTCGAGACTTGGCTCAGTGGTTAAGAGCACTGACTGATCTTGCAGAGGACCGAAGTTCGATTCCCAGCATCCAAATGGCAGCTAACAGCTATCTGTAACTGCAGTTCCAGGGTATCCAATGCCCTCTTCTGACTTCCACTGGAATTGCATGACACAGGTGCACCTACCTACATGCAGGCAATACACTCATGGAAATTAAATAAAAATAATAAATAAAACTCAAAGAAAATATTTTATTGAGTTTTTGTGTATTTCATATACTAGTTCTTAATCAAATATAAACACTTCCCCCATCCATGCCCCCCAAAGTCCCCCACCCCACCGGATTGCATGCATTCTGTTATATATGTTAAGTCCTATCTGGTCAAGCATTTATATCCAGATGTCCTTAGGTGCAAGTTCATCGAGGCTATTCTAACTTGATGCTTCCCAACGTTACACCCATTATTCCTTTACTTTAAAATTCAGCACCAGTCAAGATCTTAGGAAAAATGCATCCATTTTCTTGGTCAACATATAACCCAAATAATCTCCATTCCAGCTCTTTATTGAGTCCTTTTTCCCTTCTAAAGCCTCATTAGCTTGCTCTCCACTGTTAAAATTACTCTTGGCCTTTTGTTCTTCCAACTCTCACCAGAGCAGCTTGTTAATCCCTGCTCTCAGCTTTTGAGGACATCCGAACCCAAATTTCAAAGTCTTACTTATTCATCCTGAATACCAATTTAAAGAACCATGTGATCAGGTTTATCACATCAATAGGGCCATTTCCTGGTACCAATTTATTATTACTTTTCTCATGATTGTGACATTAAATTAAAACTCATTTTATAAGGCAGTTTTACTTTCTGTGATTCCTAACCACCAAAAATTATTTTTGTATCAGTTAATATCAGGAGGAATTTATTAACAATTCTCTTAAACTTGTTACACTAATTTTCAATTACAAATTGGTTTATTTTTTTGTGTATGAGATTTGTCTCTTCTCAGACTTAACAAATTTTCCAGAACAACTCTAAAAGAATGTAATATAAACCATGTATATAAATCAGTGTTTCTAATGGTTTGTGGAAAAGAAGCTAAAAATAACCTGTAAAATTAATGTTCATAAAAATTTTATTAGAATGAATTACAAAATAGTTCAACACATAAAAAATATGAAAAAAAATTTCCAATTTCACTTCTAATTTTGAAATACAGAATTTATTTTAGACTAACTATTGGGTGACCCAGGTGTGCCCTGCTTGGCGGGGAACCTCACTCTTTTGAAGGATGACAATACCGATGGTGACAAAGTCTTGGACCCTGGGACTTGGGTCTTTTGAATAAGTTATTTATTTCAAAATTCACATGGTTTTTATACATCCCAAGGAACTGACAGTCATGTGGGATATGACAGTCACATACAAAGACTTAGGATACAAAGAAGCAGAACATATAGTCTGTTAGTTGGCACCAGAAGGATGCTTAAACTTTTACTCAAGGTTATCAATGCCCATCTGGTAACATATTGGCCATTGTGTTTTCTTTCTTCGAGTTAAAAGCATGGTAAACTTTTAGCTTTTAGCTAAGGAGTAAACCTTTAACCTGGCCTAATCTCTTGGCCAAGGATAGCTGAGTTATTTGTTTAGGACAGGGAGATGAGCTAAGGGTTGTTGACCAAGACACTTTCCCCACAGAGCAGGGATCCTGCAGTTATGACCAGGTCACTTTCTCCTGCCTGTCTTAAAGTGTTCTTCAAGACAGGGATTATCAGAGCTACTGTTTTCAATGCCCCTCCCTTTAGCAGAGAATGCAGCCTGGAATTCAAAGCTTTAGACTCATCTCACCCTAGGGCCTGGCATCCTGATTTCCTACAACTTACAACACATCTCTGTTCAGAATAACAGCTTTTATAGAGTGCAATTGTCAATTCTTGTTGTAGCTATCATATTAAAAAACGCAGCCTCAGTATTCTAGGAGAAGTTTTGATGTAATAAAGAGAAAACTGGTTTATAATCAGACCTATTATCAAATTCTGCCTTTGTAATTTTTCAAAAACTTTTTTGAAAGATTCATTTATTTTTTTTGTGTGTTTGAGCTCTTACCTGCATGTACGTAAGTGCATCTGTGAGACCTTCTGGCAGAGGCTGGAAGAGGGCATTGGATTCCTTGAAAACTGTAGTTTTGGGTGGTTGTTAGATGTCATGTGGGTGCTGGGAACCGAAGCTGGGCTCCTTGTAAGAGCAGACAGTGCTCCTAACTGTTGAGTCATCTCTCCAACCCCTGCCTTTATAATTTATGACATGAGCTTGGCTGATTTATTCAGTTCCTCTGGGCCTTAATTTCTTTATGTGAAGAGGTTTTACAAAGATGAGAATTAAGTGTATAACCCAATTTCTGATGTATTTCTCACTCATGTAATAGAATGAGAGCATAACTCATGTCAATGTCCTGGACAAAGTCTGGAATTCAGAGTTCTGAATTATAGCTGTTTATTGAGCACATAAGACACCACACTGATTATGAATTATATATTGCCTCTAATAGCCTCAGTGGCTCTCCTCTCCATGTTCTGAAAGGCTGGGATCTGGCCTACCTTTTGGGCTTGGTCTCATTTTCTTCTTTCCGTCTACCACACATACTTTAATTCTGTTAACATTTTCTGTCATGCTATAAAAGTTTCTTCTGTCATCTAAGCTCTTTTCATCTGCAGGCCTTACTCTCTGCATTGATTGTTTTTGCTCTGGTCTCCAAAGCACTATTTTACTTTTCATCATTCAAATAAGAAAGTCATATCATTATATTCAAATAAGAAAGTCATATCATTATATTATTTAAAAATTATAGTAACTGCTATTTTTATATGAAATTATTTTATTGTTATTAGTATGATTGCATATTTACTTGTATATTTTCTCTTTTTTCCCCTAATAGGAAATTCTAGTAAGGAACCTGTCTGCCTTATTCATCATGCTATTCCTCATATCCTTAGGGCCTGGCAATATGACCAGAAAACAAAATTAAATAAATAAATGAAAGAAAGAAAAAAGGAAAAGGTATTGACTGTAGGAAATTTGGGGAAAAACTGCAGCGAAGCTATAAAGATAGAAGTCCCCTGTAATAGTCTCACAAGGGAAAAACTACATTTTAATTTCTTTATGAAAGTTTACCCATGCATACAAGTGTGTTTTCCCTCACTAAACACTTGTTGGCTGGATGGGGAAAGCTGTTTTCCTAGTTGTACTATAATTCTCTCTTACAGGATTTCACTAATATTAAGAAGGAAAAATATGAAATTTTTTTTCAGTATTATCTTAGTTATAAAAGAACTCTAGCTAAGGGGGAAAACTAGCACCTTCACATTGCAACATATTATTCTGGACACAGATTAATCCCATGATTTGATGGAGGGGAAAATGCATACTTTTCAAATCTTGGACATTTCAATATCATGTCATTTCATATCTTCTTTATTTGACTGTATGCAAGGGCTTTCTATGTAACGCAGGCTTGCCTTGAACTCACAATCCTCATATCTTATCCTCTCTAATTTTGGGATTTTTGCAGCTGTGTGCCTCCATGAGTGGAAGTTTCTTACATCTTAAAAAAATATTTGTAATTAAAAAATTGGGAACCAGAAGCAAGCAAGTTTCATTGATTATGTTGTTTCCATTTGGATTTGGAATTTTACAGATGTTTTCAGATAGATATCCATAGCTATTTGCATCAATTGCAATTTTCCTTGTGCAGGACATCAGAAATTAGATCTAACATTAACCACACAATGCATGTCTACAAAGGGCCTTCAGCTTATTTTGCTGTGGGATTTTCTGAATGTTCTTCACCTGTTAACATCATTATTGCCAATCTCCTTCAGATTATGAATAAACACCTTGTACTCTAAATATTTATTCGTTAACATTTATGTCATAAACTGCGCTTTTGCAGGATTATAAATAACTGCTGGACAGAACACTGACAGCGTCAAGAAAGATGAAGTTCCTTCTGCTGCTCTCACTCGTTGGACTCTGCTGGGCTCAATATGACCCCCACACTCAGTATGGCCGGACTGCTATTGTCCACCTGTTTGAGTGGCGCTGGGTTGATATTGCTGAGGAATGTGAGCGATACTTAGGTCCCAAAGGATTTGGAGGGGTCCAGGTAAATGTTATTCACAATTTAAGTTGATGAGTTTACTCAGATTATATAAAATGATCTGCTAATCAATATTAGTGAATCAGGAGCAATATTTCACTTAAACTTTCTGAGGGAAATGTTGTTCTAATTGGTTCCATTATATTTTGGTTCAGGACATCAGAGGACTTCCTGATGTGCCGTCAGTGTCCCTGGTTACAGAGCAATAGAATTGCACACACAGACTAAAAAGTAGCATTGGATCCTTGACTAGTTTCTGAAGGATTACTTTATGTAAAGTAAGCAACATTCCAGTAATCATCACAATCATTTTTATTTCTAGGTCTCTCCACCCAATGAAAATGTTGTAGTTCACAACCCTTCAAGACCCTGGTGGGAAAGATACCAACCAATTAGCTACAAAA
>NW_008357165.1:0-1230 GCF_000622305.1 Nannospalax galili
GAATGAATTTAATTTTCTACATTGGGACTATTGTGATGACATTTTCTAAATATTTTCTGTGTTTAGGTAACTAAAATGGCAACAACAATGAATTTTATTAATATTTATTTTTTAATTGGTCCCACTATTAGTTAGTACTATAGTGTTAATTGTCAAACCAGATTTAAATAAAAGTGTTTGTGTAATACAAAAGTAACACATAATTTCAGATAGATATGATTTACATATTTTAATGATAAAATAACCTGTGTGAATAATTAATAATAATTAAAGTTTGGGGGTACAAATGTTATGTCTTCTACTGGCTCTAAAAGGCTGGTTGTCCTGAGGGAAAGTCTCCGGCCAGGACTCTGGGCTCTGTAAGACATATGTAGCCCACCAAGAAGGAGGTGCTTTGGGGCTCCTGCAAATGCTTTCCAAGAGAGCGCAGGTAAAATTGGGAGGGAACAACACCAGGCTTTGGTCTGCTGTCTGTGCAGCTGTACAGAGCCATGTGGTCCCAAAGATTTGTGAGTTCACAAAGCAAATGACTTTGCAAAAAAAAAAGGGAAAGTCTCCGGCCAGGACTCTGGGCTCTGTAAGACATATGTAGCCCACCAAGAAGGAGGTGCTTTGGGGCTCCTGCAAATGCTTTGCAAGAGAGCGCAGGTAAAATTGGGAGGGAACAACACCAGGCTTCGGTCTGCTGTCTGTGCAGCTGTACAGAGCCATGTGGTCCCAAAGATTTGTGAGTTCACAAAGCAAATGACTTTGCAAAAAAAAATCATTTATTTTTTGATGATGCTTCCACTCAAGAAATCAGGTTTTAATGTTCCTGGGAAGCAGATGTTAAACTGCAAAAATTAAGCAGCAATTGCATCTCCAAAAGCAGTAACATCTGACTTCTTTATTAAGTCGACTGTTAAATGAAAAAAGAAAAAGAAGAGTTTTTCCTTCATTAGCAAAGCAAATAGAACATCTGTCCACATGGGCAAGGCAGCACTTTGGAAATGAGGAGGGGCACGGTGACTCCGACTCATTGTTGTGGGAGCAGCAACAGGCTTGCAGTGGTAGGTATAGAGTTTTAAATTTCAGATCTAAATGTTGACTAGAATTGGAATATATTCTTTTTAAGTTTTATTTATTTATTCACATTTTGCGTGTATGAGTGTTTTGCCTACATGTTCTTATGTGTACCACATATGTGCAATGCCCACAAAGCCAGAAAAGAGCAATTGACCCCCTGGAACT
>NW_008357165.1:8623-10675 GCF_000622305.1 Nannospalax galili
GAAGCTTTCCTTTGTCTGGGGAGGAGCTGTCTACTTCGCATGGCAGAGTAAACAGCAGATTCACACAGATGTCTCCACTTCCTGTGAGTCTGAAAAGGCGCACAGGGCCCCTGCACATTTCAAAGCCACATGCAGACTCCGCCTCAGCTTGTGTCCTTGACCTTCCCCAAACTCTGCTGAGGTTGCAAATGCTTCCAGGATCCAGGTTGTTATCTTTGGGCATTTTGGGGCCGACTTCTCCATGATTTTCCCAGATTAGCAGCTGTGGTAGTCACAATCTGGAAAGAGATGCATCACAGAAAGGGGGGCCCACAGGAAGAGCAGCCATGGTGGGGAGTCATGGCAGGCTGGGGGCAGCTGGGCAACAAGGTCTCTATTTGGGGCAGATACAGAATTTAATGCCAACTTTTCTGTGTTGACATGTGAGCCCTGACTTAGTCCACCAAACTTCCTGAGCCTTGGCTTCTTCTCTGAGTAGTGTCAGTGTCAACTGAGTTCCTGGGGGCATGGAAGGTGGGTGCCACACCTACATGGAAGGTTCTAAAAGGTCGATTGACAAATCAGAGCTCATTGACTGTGGAGAGCTGGTTTCCTGAGATCCAGAGCCAAGTTCTCTTGGCCATTCATAGACTTCCTCCCTGTCTGACCCAATGTCCCTGGAACTTCAGGTAAAGCTCCTTGGGACGCGTTATCTCAGTAGACAAACAGCTTGTGCCACTCCAAAGCTAAGTGTCATCAGATAGCACCTAAAACTGACAACAGGCGTTCCCTCATTTTGCTGTAATGCTCCCAGCTGAGATCCCCACTGAGGTGCTTATGCCTTGTTTTGTGACTTTCTTTTGTTCTGTAAGTAGAAAAACTTCTTAAATTCTTTTCCGCATTGGAACATGTTATTTTGAGGCAAACCAAATCTGTGTTCCTGGGCTGTGGTCACTACTATTTGGCCAAAGAGTGAGCTCACTCCTACTCCTTTGAGGTGCGAACCGGGCTCCACATTGTCAGCCCTCTTTATCTTCCTGGGCCATTGTAAGAACTAATTCAAATGAGATTTGCCTGGTCTGATAAGCATCAGTTTATGGTTGTGCAAAGTATGAACCCCACAGCCAGCAGGTACACTTGCTGCTGCCTGTGCTACTCCACAGTGTATGTCTTCATGGGCCTCAGCATCCCAAATTTGGATCTGCTTCCTATACCCGCTGGAAGAATTGAATGGCCTCCAGAGAGGTTTTGTGAACTGCCGAACACCAGAAGCCAGGTCTAATGAAATTGGAGACCTGGTCTAATGAAATAGCACTTCGTGGGGGAAGGAATGTGGCAGGCATGGCTGCTGACGGGAGGAATGGATCATATCCACACCAGCACACACTGCAGTCTGCGTGAGGATCCACCGGGTGCACACACTCCGACTCTGTGATCTGTGCAGATCCACGGGGTGCACACACTCCGAGTCTGTGATCTATGTGGATCCACCGTGTCCCGCGCTATCATCTCACCAGCAAGAATGACGCGGCACACTCAGGATCCTTCTGCAGAAAAGCTTTAATGCATCTTGAGAGGGAGAGCATAAGCTTACAGGGCGAAGACCCCGAATGTCGGAAACCCAGCCCTTATATAGGTTAGTAAGCCCGTCTTAGACGTGGCAACTCTTGATTGGTCGCAAACTCATAAGCCCATAGCACGACACGAGGTAGGCAGAGACTAGAAGGTGGAAAATTACTTCGGGCATGCGTACTGACTTATTTACTGCTCAGCATGAACCGGATGTGAGCGCCATCTTGTAATGGCGTCTGCAGGGATGGCAGGCGGCTCCCCACATCTCCCTCTTTTTACTTTATATGAAGCAAATAGATTTCCCAAAATGAGAGGGTAGAGACAGTGGTCGAACCTCCCAGTTAAAATCTTGATCAGACCATGTATGGGAGTCATCCCTAGGTCTACTCTGGAGCCCAGGATACTCCCAACCTGTCCTCTGCCGTTTTTCTGGGAAAGGGAAACTCGGGCAGGCAACCCTTATGCAGAACGACATGTCTCTCAGCGGGACAATGACCCCCT
>NW_008357165.1:16913-21121 GCF_000622305.1 Nannospalax galili
CACACACTCCGACTCTGTGATCTGTGTGGATCCACCGGATGCACACACTCCACCTCTGTGATCTGTGAAGATCCACTGGGGTGCACACACTCCATCTCTGTGATCTGTGCAGATCCACCAGATGAACACACTATGACTCTGTGATCTGTGAGGATCCACGGGGTACACACACTCCACCTCTGTGATCTGTGAAGATCCACTGGGGTGCACACACTCCATCTCTGTGATCTGTGCAGATCCACCAGATGAACACACTATGACTCTGTGATCTGTGAGGATCCACGGGGTACACACACTCCACCTCTGTGATCTGTGAAGATCCACTGGGGTGCACACACTCCGACTCTGTGATCTGTGAAGATCCACTGGGGTGCACACACTCCACCTCTGTGATCTGTGAAGATCCACTGGGATGCACACACTCCGACTCTGTGATCTGTGTGGATCCACAGGGTACACACATCCTGACTCCTCTCTGTGACTCTTCCCTGTACTCTCAATGATGACTGACACCCATTTTGGTCTCCATTTCTTCAATGGTGGGCCACCAGTGAATGCTGAACTCCCACGGGTCAGTTCTTGGCCTCTTGCTGCTTATGGCACAGAAGTGATCTCAACCAATCTCATCGAAGAACCCACTGTGTTTTTTTACAAACTTACACCAAACCTAACCTCTCCCCATACTCCAGACTCATGTCTAGTTGCAGCCTTGCTGTCTCCACAGAATGAAACTACCCAAACTGACCTCCCAGGGCTTCTGCTCCCCAAACCTGCCCTTCCTGCTGTCCTCCCACCAGTCAATAGTGGAATGAGGAGTTTCAGTTCCTTAAGCTCCCACTTAAGGAACACACCAGAGCCTTCTGACAACCTGGACTGGCCTCTTTCTCTAGCTCCATGTGCAATCCAAACAGCAAACTGCTGACTTTCACTGCAGTGGATGGGAGAGCACGGGCCTTTCTGGCTCCCACCCCAATGGCTTGGCCGGCTTCTCCAGTGCCTGCTTTCTTTCCGCCCCCTGCCCTCTGACATGCCAGTCCCTACTTGGCAGATACAGTGGTGACCTGAAGCCCAAACCACACCACCCCGCTCAGGCTATCTGGTCTCAAGGACACTGGCCTCCTTCTTGATCGTCTGCCTGCATATTTAAGCCTTGCTGTTCTCCCCTCATGACAAGCCCACCTCAGAATCATGGTGATTCCCTTTGCTTGGAAAAAGAATCTAAATGGCTCTCTCTTCATTTCCCTTATTTATCTGTTCAAAGGTCACCTATGATGTGGTGTTCCTGGATCTCAATAAATAACCAAGATATCTGATCCTCCATCCACCCCTAGTGCTCCCTCCCCAAAGCCCTGTATCCTAGGTAGCCTCTCCCCATATGGCCTCTGTGGTAACAGTTTATTCAGCATCTTCTCCCCAATCTGAAAACACAAACTCCTCAAGGACCACATGGCTCCTTGGCTTTGCTGTGGTTCCTGGCACGTACAGACATGCCCAGTATGTGATGAATACTTACTACATATTTGATCAATGAGTGAATGAAAGACAGCATTCCATAAGCCAGTGTGATGAGTCCAGAGAACACAGACCCAAAGTCACTATTGAAAGGACCTGGCTAGCTTATGGGAACTATAAAATTGTCAAACGACCAAGATACATAAATCAATGTCCTCTCAGTGCACAGTGGAGGGGATTTGTTGAAGCTGTGTTGGAGTGGCAGAGCACACAGAGGTGGATGATAAAGAACTGGGTCTGCTTTCAAACCCCATTTTCTCCAGAGCTGCCAGAAGGAAAATATGCTTTCTTGGTAGCAGAGCACCCCTCACTGGCAACTCCCAGGTCAGGCTGCCGGTGGTAAAGGAAAGGGACTATTTTCCTTCCCAGTCTTGGATGGTAGGGTTATTTTCAGTTTTTCTCATGGTGTATTTCTAGCAACCCCAAGAAAGAGGGAAGTTTAAGACAACAACAACAAAAATGTGACATTTTCTCCCAAAGGAATTAATAACTTCTGTGAGAACTTCATTGTTGAGAACGGGAACACATTTCATTTATAGATGAAATTCTTCAGCTCTCCTAAATAAAAATATTTTAAAGAAGCAAATTCGAAACCAGGACAAGTCAAGGACAAAGGGACAAAGGCCTGAGGTCAAAGAAGAGTAAGCAAGGGTATGGAAGTATGGAAGGGAGAGGGCTCGCTCTACTCAGGAGCCCCAAGAAGAAAGTCCTAGCTGAGTAACTATAACCATTGAAATACAGCTCTCCAGACCAGGGATTCTAAGAGCAAGGAGCTGATGGTTCACTCCAGTGTAGACCCCGAACCTGCTTCCAGAACACTATATCCTCACGGGGGGGGGGGGGGGGCAGGAGGGGGGGGGGACAGAGCAGTTGTTTCTTTCCAAGCTTTAAGCCTTTTTTTCCTTTGTAGAGATCTTGCCTTCTAATACCCGCACTGTGATGATAAAGCCTTAGTAGAGGAATTTGGGAGAGGCACAGATATTCAAACCATAGCAGGCAGCCAAGAACTTTTTTGAAGAATGCTTTTTACAGTGCTGCCCCCCAGGCCCCACCCTTCAAGAAGGGGAGAGAATGCATTAGAATCAGAGCCGGGGCTATGTGGGTGGACCTGCCCTTCTCTCCTAACCTCTCAGGTTCTCTCTTCTCCCTTATCTCCCTCTCCCACCCTATTTTGTCCCTGTCATCAAAGTGGGATTGTAGGAAGATAAAATGGATCCCATCTGATAACTGAAGAAAATCCCTTTGAACTTAAACTCCAGCGTTGATGCCCTCTGCCACACGATGGGGTCTGAGTGCTGACTTCCAAGAGTGGATTCAGGCAAGAACTTTCCAGCCTTGGGCTACTTGGTATGTTTCTTATTCTAGGAAGATTCTGTGTGCCTGTCCTTATAAATTTAGAAATGCTACAGAGGTCTCACACAGGAAAGCAACTGCACAATACTTACCCAGAGAGAAAGATCCGGATGACTGAGTAAAACATGTCTGGGTCTACATAATCTGGAAAAGCAATCAAATGTGAACTTTACTACAGGTGAAAAGCAATTAGCCACATGTGCCCGGGCCCTGCTGCTCTCCTGGGGCTCCCCCACCCCCCATCTGATCTGCAGAGCCCAGAATGGAAGCAGCAAAAGGAGCCAGAATGTCCCCTGCAGAGGGCAGAGGCCCTCACAGAGCTGTAGACTTGGCCCATACCCTGGCCTTCTCTATTTATGGTACTCCACCACAAGTAAGGGATTAGGGCCATCTTCAAAAAATTAATGTTTTAAACAGACAAGATGTGTGAGAGAACGTGGGAAATTGAGAAAAGGCAGGCAGAGATCATCCCTCTTCACAGGAGAGGAAAACCAGACCCATCATTTCTCAGGAGAAGACCCTGTGTCCCGAAGAAGGCTTGCACACCGGCCAACACAGAGCATTCATGCCAAGCTGCCTTCATCAGCACAGACAGCCATGCCTGGGGACAATGGATTCCACTCAGCATGAACGTGTACATCAGGAAGCACATCCTGGTGACTATATTAATACTAAATGTCTGCAGTCGACTTTTAAAGACTGGCCTCTCCACCTTCTGGAGGCCCCGCTGTGTTCTGTGAATTAGTTCACATTTGTTTTTACCCAGATTAATACTCATGTTTCTTGTTTCTGAGAGAAAAAGAAACATCTTTTGACGAAGCCTGAGAGCTTATCCCTTCCATGAATTTCCCTTTTCTCCCACCATGCATGGGTGACAGTTCTTCCAGCTCTTCCTGTCACTCTTCATTCCAAAACTTTCATGACCCCAGGATTCAGCCTCAAGGCTTCCAGACACCCCTGAGTGCTGCCAAGCTTGTTGCTCAAGTGTGGCCGTGTCCCATGGGCTGGGTTTTGTCCCAACCCTCCTGCTGGATGTTTCACATTGGTGCTTTTTTCTCATCCAAACTGCTAAGTATTACATACAACAGTTTGCGGAAGTAAAAACGTGTAATAAATTCAGATTTTACACAAGTTAATGTATAAAAGGCGAAATGATCATTTTCATTTGATAGATATAATATTTTCATGTCAAATATTTTCAGTAGATATTGTAAAATTGATTTATGATTTAAACAGCCAAAGGAAAATTTTCAGCTAATTACAAACAGGAGGGACAACCTTAACCTGGTACAAGGATTTCCTGGAAATGCCTATGATGTTTAATGGTAAAATGTTAGCAACAA
>NW_008357165.1:21202-22239 GCF_000622305.1 Nannospalax galili
AAGCATGTGTCTCAAACAATATGATTCTTACATAGGATGACCACATAATCCACAGGTCACTGCTATAACCAATAACAGTGTTTACCAATGACATGCTAGATATCAAGCTAATGTTCAAATACTAATTTCATTCTCTAAATCAGAAATTCAGTACCAGTGCAGAGCTACTTAAATAAAAAGACACCACATTCACTAAAAGTAAAAACAGCAAGTAACTGCTAATCAAGGGGAAGACAGACAGGTGGGCCCTTAACCTTGAAAGAAACCAAAGTAAAACTAGCACACGGACATGCAGACTCAAATGTACATCCACAGACAAGAAAACTTGGTATCTAACTGAAGGTATGTATTGAAGAGAGGGGCTCTCCACCGGAACAGATTTCAGGCCTGTGACTAATGAAGAGCGCCAGCTGCAAATGGTTTGGAACACTCATCAGGAAACACCTGCAAATATTTTGTGCCGCCCCTAGTCTTTCCATCTGCTTTATTCATGAGATAGAAATTGAATATAATATCACAATCCATATTTGATTCAATTTGAACAAAATTCACAACAGAGATCTTCGAAGTGGTGCTTGCTAAGTTGACTCTACCCATCCATCCATGTGAGACCCAAAGGACGGTAACCCCTCACCAGGAAGGAGAACAGAGTGAGGGGAACTTGTCCCATCAGAGAACAAAGAACAATGCGAAGCTACAGTATTACAGACCCACAAGGAACCAGACATAGCCTAGGAACAAAAGGTCTGACGCAAGACTGGGGCTGTGGAGGGCGGGGTGAACTACTGAACGCCTTTAATCCCAGCCCTTAGGAGGCAGAGAAAGACGGATCTCTGGTTCATCATCTGAATCTACACAGACACTTCTGGGCAAGTCAGAGTTACACAGTGAGACTCTGTCTCAAAAAGAAAAAAAATCTGATGTAAGATTGTATTAACATTACCTGCAGGAGGAAATTGAATTTATTTCCTATCTCATACTAAATACAGAGAGTAAGTATAGACGAATTAAGAACTTAATTATAAAAGATAACAATT
>NW_008357165.1:23172-25840 GCF_000622305.1 Nannospalax galili
GGGGCTCAGGTTGCTGGTGCAAGAGTCCTCTCATGTTGAGCTGAGAGATGCCAGGGCTCTTGTCCTCTTCATCTTCAGTGTGGAATTCCCCCACCCCCCAGCCCTGCTTTCCCTAGGAGACAAAATCAAAGCTACCTTGATAGAAAGCAAAGCAAGAGTAAAGCAAACAGTCCGTGAAAGCTTGTGGCTATTTGGGGCAAATTCTTCACCCAAGGGTAATTTCCTGATCGTTCATGGGATCCATATTTGCCAAATTAGACTCAATGTGGGAAAAATATTTTTCATCCTTGTCCTTAAATATTGGCTTACAAATGATACTTTATGAAAAATCAGCATTATATAGCAAAACGAAAAATTAAACATTGAGGAAAATATGTTAACTAAGCATGAGAACACATGGGAAAAGGGTTAAGTGTCAAGAAGACAGCAAAATGAGACACAAGCGGACAGAAAAGACGGACTGACAGGTCCTCAGAAGTGAAGGGAAACCAGAGGCTGCCACCAGTATGTCAGTCCTGAAAGGACTCGGTTGCCAGCAAAGACATCGTTCAGATACTAGGAAACGAGGGTGATGTTCAAGCAACAGAGCTTGCCGCCAGCACATGTGTTATAGGTACGAGTAAACGGGCAAATAAATACGTGGAGGAAAGCGCCGAGCGGAGCAGCTGGGCAAACCAAGGCTGGCCATCACCGTGGAGAACTGTCACTGCCTGAAAGAACCGATCATTTGGTATTATCAGTTTGGGGAATGGGAAGATATCCAGTCAAGCTCTTTGTATTATGTAGAAGAACGATGGTGACTGCAGGTCAGAGGCACTGCCCATAGAATGCCTGAGATTCCCTAACCTGCAACTTCTCCTTTATGATTGCAGCTCAGTGACACTGCATTCTGCTGTCAGGGCATCTGCACAAGGGCAAGGTAGAGACAGCCAGGCCTGTCTCCCTCCACATGTCTGGGGCTTCTGTATGAGACCGGAGGACTGGGGCAGCTTGGGATTGCCCTGTAGAATAATCCGAAGGTCATCTGCTCCTGAGCCTTGTGCTAGCTGGAAATCTACACTAGAGCTCATAGTGTGTCTTGTCGTCATCACCCAGATTTGTGTCCTCAGGAGCATGGCCCTTTTACGTGGCATCTCGGCATGCAAGGTGGAAGATGTCTGGCCATCTGTTGTCACTAATGCTTTCTACCGGTTATAAGATTGTCAGAAGCCGGGGCTCAGCCTCCATCCTAGAGGAGAAGGGCACCTGACGACATTGCAGAGGTGAGCACAGAATCGTCTGGAGAAAGGCAGTGCCATTTTCGAGCAATGCAAACATTCCCCACTTCCCCTCGCATGTGGGCATGGCTAGTCACAACTCCTTGCGTTTGTATGGGAGAATTTGCCTTAGGAGCAAAACTCCCCATGTTCTCAGCTTTCCTGGAGACGATGATAAGGATCACAAAGAGAGTCTTTCTGGACTTACTATGTGGCTGAAAACTGGCACTAGGAAAGCACTATGGGCATCAGACACTAGGACACTGCCTATGACCTTGCAGTATGACATAGTGGAGGGTGCAGTGCTCAGCGCAGTATCTGGGGACACTCGAGAGCTTGTGTAATGACGCCAGCATGCCTTGGCAAATCTGCAATGCATCTCACTAAGTGCAAGCATGTTTGGGGACCTACTTATGCACTTGAGGAGATGGGCAGTACAGTGGAAGTGCTGATACTCCTGTGACCAGCACAGAGCCTGGGTTGACCCACGCAAGGCCACAGAGCACCACCTTCCATCCTGCTTCCTGTGGGTACCCATCCCAGAGTCTTTCTGTGAAGCAGTACTCAAGGAGAAGGGTACTTGGACTCTGTTTTCCTCCTGCTCAGACTTCTCTCTCAAATCTTCCTAAATGCCCAGCAAGCACAATTTCCAGATTTCTCTGATAATGGGAGCTGAAGAGCTTGCCAGATATCGGACATCAAATGCGGGAGCCAGAACGAGGGTCCATCTGTCTGGCTGTTCAGGAAGGTGTTCCACTTACTGCTACTCCTACAGCAAGTGTCTCAGACCCAACAAAGAAGAACTAAGGAGTCCTGAGGGAGCCTGCAGACTACCCCCCCAACACACACCCAGCAGCCAACGAAGTGACTGGCACTCCACCAGCCAATATTCCCCTTGTGGAAAATCCAGACTCCCAAGCTTTCACAAGAGCTCCTCTTACCAAAGAGGACCCTAAAGAAGGGAAACTATACCAATCACAGAAAAATATAAAGGACAAACCTGCAAAAGTATCTACAAACTGAAACATCATTTTCTGAGGCTGTGGCTCTTCCTATAGCAAAGGCGGAACACCAGCGCCACCTTGTGGAACGATGTATCATCACCCATCTAGAATGCTCCCTTGTCCAGGCCATTCATCCCTCAACCCGCCTGGCTCGTCCCTGGCATCCTACCATGCATCTGTGCCAGGGCACTGGTGAAGTCCTGGATGGACAGTCTCAGCTGCTGCAGAGCCTGGAGCAGGGCATCCCAGTTGTGCTGAAGAATGGCCTCCACTCCCTGAACCAGGGCCTGGGGATGAGATTCACCTTCTCAGTCCATGTGTTTCCTGAAAGTCCATTGAGGCAGAAGCCCAGGGGTTCAGCCCACACTGCTGGATGCCAGTCAGCTCCTTGGGAGCATCAGCCATGAC
>NW_008357166.1:0-535 GCF_000622305.1 Nannospalax galili
TATTAAGGAGCAAATTTTTATGCTTTAAAGAATTATTATTTTTTATCATTATTTTTTTAAAAATTTAATAACTACATGATTAGAAGAAGAATTTCACTACAGCTTTAACATATTCAGTAACACACTCCAGAGCAAGAGTACATCTCTTTCACAAGTAGGTGCAAGTTTCTAGGTTCACAGTTGAATTAATACAGTTATACAATATTGAACTCAGTATAAGCCCTGTAAGACATTAAATTAAATGAGTTTTAACCTTCATAAAAGGTCTCAATTTCATTTTAGAATATATTGTTCCTTGCAGAAAGACTCATTGTTTTTGCTACTAACACTGAGATGTTGGTACATGCATCTTTAATCTGTAGTATCTGATTATTACTAGTCATAATCGGTTGCACTTGGATCCTTGGTGCCTGTGTATGTCTATAAAGTCACCTGGTAGATGTCAATGGTAATGTTTATCACCTCTACTAATTAACATAACATCAATTTCCATGCTTCCTCCTCAAATATAATACATTTTTTAAAATTTGTTGAT
>NW_008357167.1:0-314 GCF_000622305.1 Nannospalax galili
AAAAAAAAAAAAAGGATAAAATTAATCTGTGCAAGCCAGGCATGGTGGTGTATGCCTTTAGTCCCAGCACTCAGGAGGCAGCAGGAAGAGGATCTTTGTGAGTTCAAGGCCAGCCTGGTCTATATAGAGAGTTCCAAGCCAGCTAGAGCTACAGGGAGACCCTATCTCAAAAACACAAAGAAAAAAAATTGTGCAAAAAATGGACATAATTACAAGAATTAAAGAGGAGGCAAAGAATAATTTAATTTTTAAAAAGACATTGTCTCCCTGTATAGCCTGTGCTGGCCTGGAATTTATTATATAGATAAATGTGA
>NW_008357168.1:0-201 GCF_000622305.1 Nannospalax galili
TATTATTTTTATTTTATGTATGTGAGTGTATTGCCTGCATGTATGTGAGTGTGCCTGTGTCGTGCAATGTGGCAGAGGACAGAAGAGGGCTTCGGATTCCCCTGGAAGTGGAGTTAAGAATGGTTCATAGCCAGCATGTGGGTGGTGGGTATCGAACCCGGGTCCTCTGCAAGAGCAGTCTGTGCTCTTAACTGCTGAGCC
>NW_008357169.1:0-459 GCF_000622305.1 Nannospalax galili
TAACCTGAAGCTGATGAATAGTAGGTAACAGGCCTTAATAAGGGAGATATGAATAAAAATTAGGTCAGTTTAAGGGAGGGGGAGGGAAGGATATATGAGGAACCTAGGGGATAAGGAGAAATAAGAAGCTCAACAGAGGTAGGATCATAGGAGCAAGGGTATTAGTAAGGAAGAAAGGGGGGAAGTGGGGGCAACTTAAGTGTGACAAACATGAGAGAGGGGGAAGATGGTACAAGACAAAAACAATGCCTAGCTAGTCACGAAAACAAGAGGGAACCATATTATTCCTACCATGTGCTGACAAATTATACATAACAGATGAAGAAATATATCTATAGATAAGGTTTATTTGAGACCAACTGGTTATTACCCAAGATTTATCTGCAGCACACACAGTAAGTAAAAACGCTAGAATGGTGGAACTAACCTTCTTGGATGTTTAACAGACATACCTTAAAA
>NW_008357170.1:0-388 GCF_000622305.1 Nannospalax galili
CCCAGCTGTCCTGGAACTCACTATCTAGACCAGGCTGGCCTTGAACTCAGAGAGCCACCTGTCTCTGCCTCTTGAGTGCTGGGATTAAAGGCATGTGCCACCACGCCCAGCTCATTATTTTGTTTTTTGTTTGGTTTGGTCTTTTTCAGAGAGGGTCTCGCTGTAGCCCCAGCTGTCCTGTTTTTTTTTTTTTTTAAATTTTTAATAACTACATGATTAGAAGAAGCATTTCACTACAGCTTTAACATATTCAGCAACACACTCCAGAGTAAGAGTACATCTCTTTTGCAGCAAATGGCTGCAAGTTTCTAGGTTCACAGTTGAATTAATACAGTTTTACAGTATTGAACTTAGTATAAGCCCTGTAAGACATAAAATTGAATGAGTT
>NW_008357171.1:0-1371 GCF_000622305.1 Nannospalax galili
TTCTCATTAGTTTTAGTTTGAAGTCTATTTTTTCAGATATTAAAATTTCTATGTATTTTTTCTCAGCATCGTTTGCTTGGTATATTTTTTTTCCATCCTTTCACCTTAAAGTAATGCCTGTCCTTGAAACTGAGATGAGATTCTTGCAGGCAACAAAACAATGGGTTTTCTTTCTTAATACATTCAATAAGTCATTGAGTTTTGACTGAGGAGTTCAGTCCATTGATATTTAAAGTTATTTAAAGATGTGTATTGGTTCCTTTCTTTTTTATATCTGTTTACATTCTTGGTGTAACTGTGCATTTCTACAGTTATACCTTCATTGTTTCTTTCTGTAGCCCTGTAGATATAGTCATTCCTTTCTTGAGCTATTTTTATTGCTTCATGAACTCTCTGAAGTTTTTGGGTTTCGGAAATTAATTCATTCAGCCTATCTATGTCTTGGATGATTTTTCTTTAACCTTCAACTATAATAGACATTTTATCTGGGTAAAGAAATCTGAGATGTCAGCTATGGTAATTTTGAACCTGGAATACTTTGGTCCAGGCTCTTCTGGATTTCATAGTTTGTACTGAAAAGTAAGCAGTAATACTGATGGGTTTTCCTTTATATGTGATTTGTTGTTTCTCTTTTGTAGTTTTCAGCATTCTTTCTTTGTTCTGTACGTTTAGTGCTTTTACTATGACATGCCATGGAGAATTCATTGTCTGGTTCTGTCCCACTGGTGTTCTATATGCTTCTTGCATTTATATGGGCATATCTTTCCTTAATTTTGGGAAGTTCTCATCTACAATCCTGTTTAATATCTGGTCAATATCATTAACCTGAAAATCTTCTCCTTCCTCTATGCCTATGACATGTAGATTTGGTCTTTTCATGGTGTCTCACATCTCTTTCATATTCTATTCCTGTGTTTTTTTTTAATTTTCCATAATCTTTGTTTGAGTGGTCCAATTCTTCAACTTTATCCTCAGTCTTAAAAATCTGTTTTCCATTTCATTCATCCTATTCGTGAGGCTTTCTCCTGTTGTTTCTAATTGACTTATTGAGTGTTTCACTTCCTTCTTCATTGCAGCCTGAGAATTCTTCAATATTTCTAACTCTTTTCTGAATTCCTTCAGAAGTTTATCCCTGTATTTTTTCAGTTCTTAGTTTATTTGTTTTTGTGTTCTTTAAATTCACTGAATTCTTTTATCATATTTATATTTGTTCTTTTGAGTTCTCTGTCGTGTGTTATCTCTAGGCGGTTTGCTTTATACTCCTCTAGAGGACTCTTGGCACTTGGTGGAGATATTTTTTTTTTGTTTGTTTTGTTTGTTTTTTGGTTTTTCATGTTATTATTTCTCTGTGACTTTGACATGTGGATTTCT
>NW_008357172.1:0-233 GCF_000622305.1 Nannospalax galili
ACAGTGCACAGTGGCCCCTCACAATACCCCAATGAGACATCACAGTGCTCAGTGTGAACAAACTATCGCCCCTTGTGCCATTATATTGCTCCAATGAACCATTACAATGTTACAATATGACTACTCAACATTCCATTGGACATCCCAATGTTGTAATGTGCCATCGCAATATTACAATATGTCTTCACAATGTTTTATTGTGACATCATAATGCTCCAACGTGACATCACAAT
>NW_008357173.1:0-2573 GCF_000622305.1 Nannospalax galili
GAAAGGAAGGGTTTATTTTGACCCATAGTTGGAGGGTCCAGTCCATCATGGTGGGGAAACTGTGTTGACCAGATCAGCTCCAGCTGTGGTGACAGGAATGTGAGACAGCTGCTGAGGAAACAGAGAGAGGTGCATGCTGGGACTCAAAGCTTGCTTTCATTTTTATCCCTTTTTATTCACTCCAGGACCCCCAGCCTGTGGACTAATGCTATTCACGCCCTGGATGGTTCTCTTTTCCTCAATTAAACTTCTCTGGAAATGCCCTCGAGAACATGGCCAGAGATGTACCTCCCAGGTGATTCTAAATCTAGCCAAATTGCTTGTCTTTTCAGAAAAGACCGCAGTGAAAGACTCTTGCAGGCAAAACAATAGTTACATAGTCTATCTACAACAACTGCCTAAACACCTTCCTTTTACCAGGGGACCACCCTGGAGCCCCTTTTTACATGGGGGAGGGGTGTAAACTGGGCTGCTCACCACAAAGGTCAGGAAACCAAGGAAGCCAACCATATTCTTATATTTCAACACAATATGTATTCAATTTATCTGAATTTAATTTTTGGTTGGTTTGGTTTTTCTGAGATGGAGGTCTCACTATGTAGCCCTGTATAGTAGTTACTTTCCTTATAGCTGTGACAAAATACCTAAGAAAACCAATTTAGAAAGGAAGGGTTTATTTTGACCCATAGTTGGAGGGTCCAGTCCATCATGGCAGGGAAACTGTGTTGACCAGATCAGCTCCAGCTGTGGTGACAGGAATGTGAGACAGCTGCTGAGGAAACAGAGAGAGGTGCATGCTGGGACTCAGAGCTTGCTTTCATTTTTATCCCTTTTTATTCACTCTAGGACCCCCAGCCTGTGGACTAATGCTACTCATACCCTGGTGGGTCTCTTTTCCTCAATTAAACTTCTCTGGAAATGCCCTCGAGAACATGGCCAGAGATGTACCTCCCAGGTGATTCTAAATCTAGCCAAATTGTCAATGAACGTTAACCATCACACCCCAGCTAGCCTGGTGCTCACTGTGTAGCCCAGGCTGCCCTCAGATTTGCTGCACTCCTCCTGGGACTTCAGCCTTCCAAGTGCTAGGATTATAGGCATGCAGTACTACACCCACTTGGAGTTTAATTCAATTACCTACATTTTATTGATAATATCATTTAAAATTTTAAAACATATAGGCTTCTACCAGTTTAAGGAATAGTCTGGAGACTAAAGAGGAAACTCCCATTTGTTTGGGCAGGCAGACTCTGAAAGTTCACAGTTTTAGGGGGAACCCCCCCATGTACCACCTACTTGTAGTCCTCCTCTGCAAGCACCTTGCTTTTATTATCACCTCTCCGTTTAGATGCTAACCTCTTGTTTCCACCTCCTTCCCTTAGCTGGTAAATAATGCTCACATTTCTCCTAGCCATAATAATCTTTGAGCACTGCATCCTCATGCAATCTTTGGAGCTCTTGCTGTCTCTAGAGTCCTCATCTGTACTTCCCAGAATAGGGAAGCCCCCAACCCCAACTCCCTCTGCCCTGGCTACACTACTTCTGTGACCTATTCCAGTTCTTACCTGCTGTGCTTTGCTTTGACTGGCCCCACAGGTAACTCCTGGGAAGCCCCCTGTTTTCGTGGCAGTACTGCATCTGGCCCCGGCCCTTCCTGCCACTGCTCTTCCATCTCCTTCAGTCTTTTTCAGTCATGCTCCTCAGTGTTGCCTCCTGCCTCACATTTGATTGAAACTCCATCCCCAGCTGCATGTCTTTCCAGAGCAATCTTATCCAAATTCACTTTCTAAGACAGGATTTCTGTATAAGAAGATGAATTAGATTATGTGATGTTTATTAGGAAATATTCCCGGAGGAGGGGGATACGGAAGAGGAAGTAGAAATGAGAGAAGAAGCCCAAGCCAGGGTGCCATTACATCAGATGAGCTCGCACATGATTACCCCAGAAGCAATAGGGGTTACCCCTGGAATTGTCCCCATCCCTGTACTTGTCTCATTCAAAGAGATGGATATTCCCCGGTATTTCTGAGAACAGGTTAAGCAACCTGAGCCACCCCACTCCCCAGCTTTGCCTCACTGCCATGGAATGTGTCAGGGGAGCAGGCATGACACAGATGTTCGAAAGTCATAGGGGTTCCTTGTTCAAGCTGGAGGCTCCCATGGCTCCATTGCCAACACAGCTGTCTCTTAGTTCAGAAGTAAGTGCTCAACTAGCCATGGACATCTCCTCTTGGTTCTGTTATATCACATACTGGTCATCCTGTCTCCCCACCTCCATCTGCTTACCTCTGTAGGGTGGAACTCAGGTGCACACAGTCCTCTAGGGGAGACTCCTGGGAGCTCCAACCTCTTCTTCCCCTTCACTTCTCTCCTGGGAGCCACCTCTAGCAGCCACCCATTTACCTCAAAAGATTTCACCAGTTGACTTTCTTCTTTTCCCCCAGACCACCATCTGCATTTAGAACTTTTTCCATTTTTGTATAACCCATCCAACAGCCCATGCATTGTTTTCTGCCTCTAGCCTGCCTCTATTGCTCTCTCTCTCTCTCTCGCTCTCTCTCTCTCTCTCTCTC
>NW_008357173.1:3009-6654 GCF_000622305.1 Nannospalax galili
CCGCCCTTAAAATCCTTCAAAAGCTTCCACTCACCTCTAGGAAAAACTTCAAGCTCCTTAATCTGGAGAGGTGCATACAGTGTTAACTCTATGTGTTTTCCCAGTCTCTTCACTTGCTGTTCTTGGCTTTACCCTCTGTCTACTCAAATAGCTCACAGGCTTTTCTGTATATGAGTCAGACTGCCATGAAAAGATACCAAAGACTTACTTGGTGGCCTGAGCAACACTAGAAGCTAGAATTCTAAGCTTAATGTGCTGACAGATTTGGTTTCTCTTGAAGCCCCTCTCCCTTAACTTGCAGATGGCATCCTCTTTACTGTGACATCTTGTGGTGCTTTCTCTACATGTGTGCATCCCTGGTGTCTCTCTGCATGTTCAAATCTCCTCTCCTTAAAGGACCCCAGTCAAACTGTGGGCCACACTGACAGATTCACTTTTCTCTCCATCTTCAGGCCCTGTTTTTCAAATATAGCTCCGTTCTCAGGTACTAGGTGCTAGGGCTTCACCACAGAAGTGTGGAGCATGCAGTTTCACCCGTAACTCCTGCCATCTCTCTAGCCAGTTGCCCCTCCTTACCTCAGTGCCGTTTCTCATGTTTCTCTGTTTAGAATGCCTTTTCCTTGCTGCTTAATTGCATATAATTACCACTCAGCAGATACTATTGCCTTCCAAAACCTTTTCAATTCCCACCCTAAGATCAGCTGGTGTCTCTCCTCTGTTCCTTAGAGCCTCTTTTGATGCTTCCATCTGTGATTTTACCACATTATTTGGTGATTATATTTCAGATAAGCCGTATTAAATGGACAATGTCGCATCATTTCTGACCTTCAAAAGCCAGTTTTATATGTTCCACATACCCATCTTTCTTTTCTGACCCATCAACTTTTGGTACCTCAGGATTATGTCTTATTTGTTTCTGTATACCTCAGTGCTGGGCACTGAATGGGTACTCCATACATGTTGAAGTACAGAACACTGTAGATATGATCTCTGTTCTAGAGAGAGAGCCTTTATAAATCATTTGAAGAGCTGAATGTAGATTAAAAGAGATGATATTAAATGCTCAGCTGTGTCCTCAGATTCTAGGAACTGAGAGTTCTGCACTGGAAGGCCTAGATGCAGCCATGGGGCACATGCAGATTTTGAGGAAATGAGGAGAAAGGATAGCATTGAAAATGGTGAAGAGGGGTGGAGGTGGAGGGGAATCCCAGAGCAAAGCCTAGCAGCAGCAAACTAAATTGGTATGGAATGGACACTGCTATGAAGATGGCTTGCTGGAGAGGATAATGCTGTAAGGAATCTGGGCAGCTGCAAGAGGCCTGGTGAGGAAAGCCTAAACAGTGGAGTTCTTTAAATGCCAAAACCAAGAGTTTGCCTGTGACAGTTCTAGTAATTGGGGGGCTGTAAGTTCCAAGGATGGCAGATTGAAAATGGACCTTTGGGATAACATATGATCAAAGAGACAAAGTCAGAGGCCAGATGGGGTTAGGTGACTGTTTCAGGAACGAAGGTAGAGCTCACTAGAGCTTCATCAGCCTAAGGCTGTGACTGAGTCGCTCACTTGACACTCTTCAGAACAGACTGAAATGTCAACCCTTCTCCCAAGAAGCCTGGAGTAATATGATGTCCCTGATCTCACATAATGATTGACCCATTAAAGGTAGTAGAATTCACAAGCTTCTTTAAGTTTGTTGGGACTTTGAAGAGGGTAAAAGGTAATAGCTGCCATTCTTCCTTGGCCAAGATGTGGATGATCCGGTCCCATTTTAGAGCACTATGATCTGAGAACAGAGGCTTGAGCTGTGCTCCAGAGCTTGTCAAGTCTTTGGGTCTCAACCCAGTATAGTGGCAAAGGGTTCTTCAGAGAGGCCTAGAGGCCAGATTTCCTGGGCATGAATCTTAACGCTGGTGTCTGCTCTGTGGCATTGTGAGGGCTGCTCACCACTGAGCTTCAGTCTCTATAGCTGTATAACAGGGTTAACAGCAGTGTAGATTCTACCTTAGAGGTGAAGAAATGCAATAAATGCATACAAGTCATGTAGATTAACTAGAGTCCTAGGGAGCTGCCATTCGTGTAGTTGTGAAAGAATGGCGGCAGTTTCTTAGGGTTCAAGTTAACACTCAGCACATCTTCTATCATGTATGTCCTCTGGCACCTGGTAACATCTGTCAAGTGTGGCAGAGGGCACAAGGATGCGGACCCCTGCAGCCAGCCCTGCTCTCCCCACTGACTCTGCTGTCCTTCCTGTGCCTGAGGCTCTTATTTCACCGCTGCCCTCCCGTAGGGGCCACACAAGGGATCCTGTTCCTGTCTCTTTTCAATCCTGAGTCTGGAAATGCCTCCTTTTCCTCCTGGCAAGCATAACTGGCTGAAATGTTCAAAAAGTACATTTTCCTAAGATGTTAAAAGAATTTAAAAGTGTAAGAGTGCCCCGTATTGAAAGACTAGGATTAAAGTAGGGGAGCTCTGGAAGTTAAACAAAGCCGCTCAAACTAATAGGTTGAGGTAAGAATGGAATTGGCAACATTTTTGAGACTAATGGGAACCGTCCACCTTCCCAGAGCCTTTGCAGATCTAACCTCTCAGGAGGGCCAGCCTGGTGTGCCCCTGCCCAGCTCCATGAAGCTCTCTGGCTTATATTCCTAGACTTACAAGGCTAGAGAAGAAGAAAGTTCTTGCCTCTGAGGCCTTCAAGCATCCTCACCTGAGCTTCTAACCACAGCACCGCCCTGTGCCCTTTTGAAGGTCTTTATAGCTGTGTCTTAGAATTCCTATTGTATGGCCTCCAGCCCTTAGGCTATCCTCCTGTCCAATTTTCTGTATTTGGACTATGTAGACTAACAGGCCAGCTTCCCCTTAGTGATGGGGAGATGCTTTACCAGTACCAGCATTGTCTAAAAAATGTTAGGGCTCTCAGCTCACCAAAAACAATCTCTGCCTTTCCTGTTTCAGAGACTAGCTCCATCTCTCCACACTGCCTTCTCAGATTCTGTTTCCAATTGGAGGGACACTCTCAACTCTTACTCTTAAAAGCAGCAAAGATGACAGAAATGTCCTGCATAATTGAACTCAAATAACCCTGTTTCTTCATTTTTCTGGGCCATTCCCTGGTTACTCATCTCTCAGATATTTCTAAGGGAGGGATAGAACTATGTGAGCCATTAATTATAAACTGACAGTACATGTTTTATTTTTGTACTACCATTTAGTAAGGTTTCTTATAATATAGAAAGCCATCATGAAGTAGGGCAGTTCATAATCATTGCTTAGTTAGCCATAGTTCTTCTCCCCTCTCAATAAAAGTATGTGATTCTAAGATAATCATGCCTAGCATTTTCTTGTGAATGTTTAGAAAATAAAATTTCTAAGTATATGTGCATACTTCTGCATGACTGCCCTGTATGGCTCTGATTCATTATAACACTGTTAGCCCATGAAATATTTCCTAAAAAAAAACACATATACTTAGCAGTCTGTGCCCATTTGGGGGCATCTGATACCCAATGTAATCAGAGCAGCCATTGCATACATTTTATTCCTTTTCAGTGAGTATTAGTTTCCATGAAGAAGAATTGTCATTGAGTGCTTTCTCAGGAAATCCTACATTGACTTCATTTTACAAAGTGTTTGCTTACTCCGTGCCC
>NW_008357174.1:0-749 GCF_000622305.1 Nannospalax galili
GACCAAGAGAATGAAAGACTGCAAATGCTGGAGAGGATGTGGAGAAAGGAGTGCTCATTCACTGCATGCAGGAGCCTGGCTTGTGGGTGGGGCTTCCAGTTCAGGCTAAGACATCCTGCTCTGCACATTTGTACACCTCTGTTGTTTCACACAGCTGTGCAGGAATCTCCACTTTTAGTTACTTTAGAGTCCAGGAAATCACGCCAGTCTTACAATGCTACTAATTTTCTGTTTGAAATTTAATTAAGTGGCTCTTTTTTTGTTTTGACAATGAGACTAACTCCATTTTGAGGCCAGGCCCCAATTCCATTTTTCTTAAGCCAGCTCAGCAGATCAGCTCAACGTCTGAACTTATTTCCAGTAAGTCACTTCCCCGCAGAAGCCTGTTTCCTTTTTAGAAATAGCTGACCACGGGGAGGAATGTCCCCACCCAGACACTGCAGCTGTGATCCTTGATCACCCAAGGGAATATAACCTGAACAATATCCTGCTTTTCTTAGTAATATGCTGAAATACTAACAGCCAGAACACCCCTTTCTTTCAAGGTTATACATCTGTTAAGGAAATGACTCAACATTATTTGTTTTGGCTTCTGTAAACTTGTTTATTGCTGCATTTAAGCATCAGTCACTGTGACTCCATTGTCCTTGCAACTGCCAATATGACAGGAACAAAGCAACTTGTGGTTTCCATCTTTAAAAGAGTCCCTTCCCCTCAAAGCTTCACTGTAGTCTCTTATCTCCATCTGG
>NW_008357175.1:0-1652 GCF_000622305.1 Nannospalax galili
GTGGGAAAACCACTTGGGCTAAGGTTTTTGTTTGTTTTGTTTTTGGTGTATGTATGTCTGAGTGTGTGTGTGTGTTTGTCTATGTTGCATGCACATGTGTGTGCAGGTGCTTGTGAACATGTTGAGACCAGGGTGTTAGGTGCCCTTCTCTATCACGCTGTGCTGTGTCCACTGAAACAGTGATTCTCCCTGAACCTGGACCTCATGTTTTCCCGCTAGGCTTGCAGACAGTGATCCCTAGTGATTCTCCTGTCTCTGCCTCCCACCTTAGTGTTGGGGTTACAGGTGTGCACAGGACTATGCCTGGATTGTCACATGGGTGCTGTCACAGCAAGTGACACCTCTCCAGCCCTGAGCCTGGAAGTCAGAGACCAGCCCAAGTAACAGAAATAGACATTATCTAAAACAAACCAACCAAAAAAGTCCCACAAAACCAAAAAGGAATGAAGTGCAGATGTGTACTACATGAACCCTGAAACACATTACATGAAGGAAAATCAGATGCGAAAGGCCACAGAAGTGAAATGCAAGGCATAAAAAAGATGGAAAAGAAATGATCGGCCCGTGGATGAAAATAGAGACAGTGGTGGGGACACTGAATGCAATGAATAGTGTCAAGGTTAGGGAGGCAGCTGCTACTAACCAGGACGACTCTGAGGCTGGGGCATCAGAGACTATAGGGTCAGAAGGAGATGAGCTTACCCAGGTGACGCCAGCAGGATTGCTTGGTTTTTCACCTAGTAAGCAACTATTTCTACAGCTGTGTACAGACAGCTTTAGGTTATAGTGCGTCCCTAGACTACAGGCAGCTCACGCTCCCCTGCACATAGCACTTCCTTTGTGCCCACTTCATTAACTGTTTCTCCCATCGAATGAAATTGTACATCCTTCTCCTGTTTTTCAGCGCTGGTATAATCTAATCACCACACGCTACAGCTTCTCCAGTTGTATGTCATGAGTTCACGAGGCCCCCATGAATTACCTGAGAAAGAATCAATTGTCCATGAAACATGTGTACAAATTTTCTTAAAAATGAAAAATAGGTCTTGTCTCCAAGTGTTCTGGCAAGGAACTGAAGAAGGAAGTAGCCCTGGGAGAAAGAAGGAAGAGAGGCAGAAAACTAGATGTCCATCACACGCTCATCACAAAAATGCCTACATCATCTAGCCTAGCTCACCCACAATGTACTGGTGCATCTGGGTCTTTCTGCCCCAAGTTCCTTTTTATATTCTAAACAGGGAGGCCAGACTTGAAATGCAGGGTAGACTTGGAGCCCTCAAGGACTTTGCTAATGCCATCACCACCTCTGCCTGGACTGTGTACGACAGGGAGGAAAGGCCCAGTGCCTCCACATTAGTTCCTAGGCCTCTTAGTCACCACTCATCTATAGTGGGAAGAAGAGAGTGAGGGGGCAGGGACTTGGGTTTGGGCCTTCTAAAAGTGGCCTTGATTGGAGGTACGGAGTGCATTAACTGGTGGGCACTCAGATAAGAGTGCTTTGTTGAGCTGGAGACTCTTTCCATTGCCTCATTCATGTTACTGGCCTTGTTCAGTTGAAAGGCCTCAGAAGTGTTGTCCTGTAACAAGCAGCTAGTGCCACCAGGTGTACTTACCTTTAAATAATGAACCTGCATGAAGCCCTTCTCTGGATT
>NW_008357176.1:0-1122 GCF_000622305.1 Nannospalax galili
ACCCTAACCCTAATGCTAAAACATCTGTACCATGCACTGACTTGTCCAGGCAAGGCACATCTGCTCTGGTGCTGGGATGCATGAGCAAAGCTTTGCATTTGAGTGCAGAGTGCCATTGGTTAGGCTCCTGTCACTGGTGTCTGCTGCTTACACATGTGCTTAGCAGGACTGCTTGTGACAAAATCTGTGAACAATGGAACACAGAGTTTAGGGCATTGCTAGGTGACAGCGTTCACTGTGGTTATTTGCTGATCCACAGACCATCCCTCGTGGGATATTCCTGTGGTGCAGTGGCGAGTTTTGGTTGGTTTTAAATCAAAATTTCAGTTTTGGGGGGCAGTAAACAGAGAAGGAGGAGGGCAGGGAAGGCAGCGAGGGCCTGGGCGGCCTTCGCCCAGGCCGTCATCATGCAGGATGTTGACGACGCCCAGATTCACAAGGCCACCCGCTGTACCAGGTGGTATACCCACTTGGGTAGGGCCTTCAGGGGCTGTGGCTTTTTAAATTGTGGAAGAACTGAACTGCCTAGATACCTCATCGGTTATCGTCCTGTGGGAAAGCTCCACAGGGCTGCCAGCGCAGGCGCTGTAGCTCTAGTGAAGCGTTTCCTCACTTGGTCGGAATATCACGTGGATCTAACGTACAAGAGAGACAGGTAATAGGGCCCGGGAGTGGAGAAGGCTAGGAGGAGGAGGAACAGTTTGGGACAGGCAAGGACCACATGGCAGTAGCTCTACTTCTCCGAGGGAGGGTCGAAGAGAAAGGGGGTCTGCTTTCCCAACACTGCTGGATTTTCTTCCCGGCTCAGACTTCTGTTTTCGGAACTGGTACATCTTTGAGGAGTCTACACTCAGGCCTTCTTTACGAGAAGCAAAACAAAAACAAAACCACCTGGTTTCCAATTCGCTTTTAGAGCTCTTTATTGACCACGTGGTAGCATGTGAAATAAATAGCATTAAAAGCAGGCATAGTGGCACTTACCTGCAGTTCGAGCTATTAGAAGGCTGAATTAGGAGGATTTCAAGATCTAGTCCAGCCTGGGTAATATAGCTAACCCTTTCTTAGTTCAAAAGGTCAAAAACTTATTTGAATACAAAAATGTTGTATCTGCAAAGTAGGTAT
>NW_008357177.1:0-225 GCF_000622305.1 Nannospalax galili
AGGGCACAGTGCTGGGAAACTGTAACATGAACAAAGAGGGCACAGTGCTGTTAAACTGTAACACAGTCACAGAGGGCACAGTGCTGTGAAACTGTAACGCACACACGGAGGGCACAGTGCTGTGAAACTCTAACATGTACACAGAGGGTACACTACTGTGAAACTGTAACATGAACCCAGAGGGTACACTGCTGTGAAACTGTAACATGAACACAGAGGGCACAG
>NW_008357178.1:0-721 GCF_000622305.1 Nannospalax galili
ACAAAGAGCAATTAAAATGATGGCACCCAATACACATCTTTCAATAATAACCTTAAATATCTATAGGCTGAACTCTCCAGTCAAAACACACAGGCTAAGTGAATGGATAAAGAAACAAAATCCATCTCTTTGCTGTCTGCAAGAAACCCACCTCACCTTCAAGGACAAGCACTACCTTAAGGTAAAAGGATGGAAAAGAATATTCCAAGCAAATGGTACTAAAAAACAAGCAGGAGCTGCAATTCTAATATCTGACAAAATAGACTTCAAAGTAAAACTAATCAGAAGAGATAAGGAGGTTCACTTTATTCTGATCAAAGGAACAGTTAACCAAGAAGATATTAAAATCCTTAACATATATGCACCAAATTCTGGTGTACCCAAATTCATAAAAACAACACTACAGGACTTCAAGACACATATTAAATTAGTCCCAACTCATTAATAGTAGGGGTCTTCAATACCCCACTGTCTCCATTAGATTGGTCAACAGGACAGAGAACTAATAGAGGGACATCTGAATTAGACAATACCATACATCAAATGAACTTAACAGACATCTACCAAATATTCTACCCAAGCACCAAAGAATACACTTTCTATTCAGCGCCTCATGGAACTTTCTCCAAAACTGAAAAAACAAACCTCAACAAATACAAAAATATTGAAATAATTACATGTAGTCTATCAGATCACAATGCAATAAAGCTGAAAATCAACA
>NW_008357179.1:0-297 GCF_000622305.1 Nannospalax galili
TAGAAAACTGTCAAAATGACAATATTATATTTTGATGTTCTCAATGGTTTTTAAGTTTGAATATGCAAGAATATTGAATATACAGTTTTCAGATGTACATTTCAAAGTCATATAAAAAAGGATCTTTCATTGTAGGAAAATACTTAAATTTTTAATAAGCACTAAAATTTTTCTCCCTCTTCCTTCCCCACTGTTTTGTGTAAAAAACTAAGATTCATATAACATTAATAGTATAATGATAAAAAATTATTTAAAGACTATATGTTAATATAAGTAAAGTAACTGATTACATTTTTT
>NW_008357180.1:0-249 GCF_000622305.1 Nannospalax galili
TGTCTCTGTGTGTGTCTGTGTGTGTGTCTCTCTGTGTGTGTCTGTGTGTGTCTCTCTGTGTGTGTCTGTGTGTGTATGTCTGTGTGTCTCTGTGTGTCTGTGTGTGTGTGTCTGTATGTGTGTCTGTGTGTGTCTGTGTGTCTGTGTGTGTGTCTGTGTGTCTCTTTGTGTGTCTGTGTGTGTGTCTGTGTGTGTGTCTGTGTGTGTGTGTGTACAATGATGTGCCTGTGGAGTCAGTACTCTGTTCTC
>NW_008357181.1:0-2766 GCF_000622305.1 Nannospalax galili
ATAGATAGATGATGGATAGATGATAGATAAATAAATGATAGATAGATAGATGATACGTAGGTAGATAGATTGATAGATAGACAGATGATAGATAGAGATAATGACAGAGATAGATGATAGATGATAGAAGATATGAGGCAGGAGGATCTCAAGTTAGAGGCCTGCCGGGGCAACTTAGTGAGACCCTGTCTCAAAATAAAAAGTAAAAAGAGAGCTGGTAATACAGGCCAGATGTAGAGTTCTGGCCTACTACTACTTCATGCAAAGCCTTGGGTTCAATCCCCATAACCATAAGTACAAAAACCCTAATGAATAAAATAAATAAATAAATAAATAGATAGATAGACAGACAGACAGACAGATAGATAGATAGATAGATTAGGTAGGTAGGTAGGTAGATAGATGATAGATAGATAGATGATAGATAGATGTTAGTAGTCACATTGATAGTAAACATTTATTGGACACATACATATGTCAAGCAATGAGGTGCACACTTAGATTATCCAGAGATAAAAGAGGGCTTGGAGGAAAAACTCACCATATAACTAGTAGAACATGAAAAAAAGTACATGGAATGTCCTGGAAAGACCTGTGTTATTCAAAAGCGAAGAAGTATCTGAGTCTTCA
The DNA here is from genome assembly GCF_000622305.1 of Nannospalax galili. Taxonomy (NCBI): domain Eukaryota; kingdom Metazoa; phylum Chordata; class Mammalia; order Rodentia; family Spalacidae; genus Nannospalax; species Nannospalax galili. The sequence continues at coordinate 631 of NW_008357181.1, forward strand.
CTGTGAGGGGCAGAAACGGGAAGATCTCTGGGGCTTGCTGGATGCCAGCCTCCCGGGGTGGGGGGGAATGACATGGGCATGTAACGGTGAGCTCCAAATTCAGTGAAAGACCCTGACCCAAGGGAATAAGGTAGAGAATGACAGAGAAAGACATCCGATGTCTTCCTCTGGCCTCCACTGGCTATACGCAGATGTATCTGTGTGCACAGATGTACACACACACACACAGGAAGTACCTGAGTCTTTGAGGAAGGGTATGTCCATTCTCAGGGGAAAGTCCCTTGAATAAACACAATACTTGTTAAGACAGGATCTTAGTATGGAGTTCCGTTTAGCTTTGAATAAGCTTTGCATGTGCCACCAAGCAAAAGCATTTTCAAGAATTCAAAAATGAAAGGCAGTTCTGTAAGGCTGATCATGACAAAAGAGAGTAAAAGTAAATGAATCTAGAAAAAAAAATACATGGAGCCAGAGGTAGTGGTAAAGGGCAGCACTCAATGGGGTTGAAGCAACAGGATTATGAGTTCCAGTCTAGCCTGGGCTAATACTTAGCAAGACTGTGTCCATGGGGTGGGGGAGAGTTGCATAACATGCTCATGTTACTGTGTATTATATCTCAGGTTTTTTTGGTTGATTGGCTTTGGTCTTTGAGAGAGGGTCTCACACTGTAGTCCAGACTATCCTAAAACTCTTTATGCAGCCCAGGCTAGCTTCAAACTCAAGGCAATCCTCCTGCCTCAGCCTTCCAAGTACTGGGATTACTGGTACAAACCACCAGTTTAAAATTATAATAGGTACTGGAGAGATGGTTCAGCAGTTAAGAGTGCTTGCTGCTCTTGCAGAAGATCCAGATCCATCTCCCAGTACCCATATGGCAGTTCACAGCCATCTATAGCTCCAGCTCCAGGGAATCTGAACTTCAAGGGCACCATATATGTATGGGGTGCACATGCACACATAGAGGCACTCACACATACACATAAAAATAAATAGATCTTCAAATTTTATAATAATATGTATAGTATCCTTATAGAGGAAACCAAATGTACTGTATTTCTATTCTATTCTAAATCATAAAGAAGCCACTTGGCAGAGATGCAGTTTCCTTCAGGGTTAACACTTCTGGAAATCACAGCATGTGCTCAAGTTACACTTGGTGCTCAGAATCTCATTCTGCTCATCCATTGTGTAGCTTTAAATCAGCCAGTCACATGTGAGAAGCCGAGCTCGCATCACTCCAGAGTAAGGCACAGGACCCCTTTGCTTTAGTAACAAAAACCTATCAGTACCCCGCTGGGCGTGCTTGCTTGACTAAACACACCTATGTGTCCTTCTGCAAAAGTAAGACTTTTTGCCTTGGATGGTGTGGTCATTTTCTTGAGACCCCAGACCCATTTCTTAACACCTTACCAAAGGTGGCCATACTTGAAAGAGAGAGAATGGAGTCCATGGAAGAGAATACAAGAGAGACAAAATGGCCTAGAATGGCAGAAGGTCTTGCTAAGAGTATAAAGACTAATTTTCTAATTACCACCTATCACTCAAAGTTTGTTACATTTCTTGAAAAATGATCTTTTTTGGACTGAAGAGATGGCTCAGGCAGTTAAGAGCACTGGGTGCTCTTACAGAAGACTTGGGTGTGGTTCGGAGCACTCACATGGTAGCTAACAAGCATTTGAAACTCTAGTTCCAGGGGATTAGACACCCTTTTTCTGGTCTCCACAAGAATTTCATGCACATGGTACACTTACATACATGCAAGCAAAACACTCATAAAATAGAAATACATATCTTAACTTAAAAAAAGAAAAATGATCTTTCATGTACCTTGTCAACTACTGTTGACCAAATCCCTGACAAGGAAATCTGGTCACTGAGAAATGACAAAGATAGCACAGTTCGTCTTTTTGGTCCGACAGGTAGGCTTTATTCTTTAGCTCCAATGGAGCCCCTTCAACAGACCTACTTGAGTTACGTAGACCTGGACACCTCGTCGACTGAAGCCATAAGCCTTCACCCTTCTCTTCTTTAAGTTGACCAATCTAAAATTAGGGGAGGGCAACTGCTAGAACCCTTAAAACCCAGGCCCTCCCCAGAGAACATTGGATTCCTGGTTTCTGATCCCCCTTCACTTGT
>NW_008357181.1:3167-14899 GCF_000622305.1 Nannospalax galili
AACCCAGGTCCTCTGCAAAAGCAGCCAGTGCTCTTAACTGCTGAGCCATCTCTCCAGCCCCAGAACTCCATAAGTTATGTACTAATCTGTTTTTAACAAATCATCAAGGCCATTAGATCACTCCTTGAGGCCTATTAGGGTCCTGAAAATGTAAACTGAGGGCCAGGTCTACAACCAAAGAATGCTACCCTTGAGGTCTGCCAGACTAATTGTTGGCTTTCCCAAGAAGATCCCTGACAAACATGTACCCCTTATCTCCCAAATTCTTTCATAGTCTAAAGATTGATACCCAACTGTGGATCACATATATAGACAACCATTATGGTCATTTGCATAGACTGTACTTAATGACCTGCATTTTTGAGTGAAATCGGACCCTTGTTTCTAGTACAAATTAAGAGCAGAGATCATAAAGGAAATCTACAGTTATTATAACTATGGGGTGAGGGTATAACTCAGTGGTAGAACCCTTGCCTCTATAGAGAACCCTGGTTTTGATCTCCATCACTCTCTTCCACCAAAACCAAAAAGATCATTTGTTGTAACTAATTGCCCTGAGAACCTCTCCTTTTATTGCTAGGGAATTACCATTTCTCTTTGAGATATTTGAAGCCTGTGTATCAGTTGAATCCAAAAGCATTCATAATTATCAGCACTCATTGCTTTTTTAATTTTTTATTTTTATTTTATGTGTATGAGTGTTTGCCTTGCGTGTATGTAAGTGCACCCGTTTTGTGCAATGCCTGTGAAGGCCAGAAGAAGGCGTTGGAGTCCCTAGAACTGCAGTTACAGATGGTTGTTAGCCATCATGTGGGTGCTGGGAATTGAACCTGAATCCTTTGCAAGAGCAGCCAGTGCTCTTAACCTCTGAGCCATCTCTCTGGCCTCTCAAAAGCTTATTTTTTACCCAACTAATTATATCAGCACCTGAATGCAGGCACAGCCAAAATCAAATCTAAACATGCATTTTTACTTTTACATAATACTAGCTTTGACCCAAGCTCTTAAAATCTTATGTGCAACCTCCCTCTCTTCACCCAGGATTTCTCCTGTTTGGTCCCAGTGTAGAGAGGCAGAAACCGGGGCTTAAAGGGGTAAACAGAAGAAAGCAACTAGGCCTTCTACGATTTGGAACCGAGTGGGCACTGGGGCAGCTGGGTACCCAGTGGCTAAAACAGCATATGTATTTCTAGATCCTGAAAAAACAACATTTGAAAGACATTTGTACAAGGATTTTCTCTTTTGGTTGGTTTTTGTTTCTTTGGTGTTTGTTTTTGAAACAGGATGTCTCACATCCCAGGCAGGCCTCAAACTTCCTATGTGGCTAAAGATGACCTTGAACTTCTGATCCTCCCTCTCCCCCATCTGTACCACCACAGGTATCATGTATGTTAGCAAGCAGGCTATCACCTGACTACATTCCTAATTTTCCATTTGTGCAGGGATTTAAAAGAAAAACAACTTCTGAGGGGGCTGGAGAGATGGCTCAGTGGTTTATTAACTTATTACACTTATTACACTGGTTGCTCATTCGGAAAACCCAGATTTGGTTTCCAGCACCCACAATGGCAGCTAACCATCAGTAACACCAGCTCCAGGGGATCTGATGCCTTCTTCTGACCTCCACAGGCATTGCATGCACAGGTAAAACACTCAAACATAAAATAAAAAATTTTTTAACGCTTTTCATTAAGAAGTAGGAAAGAAGGACTAGAGAGATGGCTCAGCAGTGAAGAGCACTGGCTGCTCTTGCAGAGGACTGGGGTTCAATTCCGAGCACCCAAGCGATGACTAACAACCATTCTTAACTCTAGTTCCAGGGGAATCCAACTCCCTCTTCTGACCTCCGAAGCATTGCACAACACAGGTGCACTCACAAACATGCAGGCAATATACTCGTACACATAAAATAAAAATAATAAAGAAAATATATTTTTTTAAAAAATCAAAACTGAGTATAAAAGGGTTTGCTTTCCATTTCTTTTGAGCTTGAATTTACATTTTTCTGTTTTGTTTTGGTTTAGATTTGCTTGAGCCAAATCTTTTTATGTAATAAACAGGAATGTGGTACTTAATCCATTTCAGATGTTGAACTAAGAGGGAACTTGATAACTGCTAATGTACCTTACCTTTAGGAATGAGATATAAGGACGAAAAACTGGCCTGACTTTGAGTCAGTGTCTCCGTAGTTCAGGCTAGTTTTGACCCTACTATGTAGCCCAGGCTGACCTTGAACTCAGGGTAATCCTCTTACTCCAGCCTCTGGAGTGCAGGGAATTCAGGGGTTAGCCACACTGGTAATTTTTCAAAAGCTTATTTTTGAATTCTTGAAATTCACATAATAAACACAGGGAAGTTAGATGCGATTTTAAAATTGAAGCTGAACAATTGAGAACAAATTATCCTATAACCTAGGAAAGAAACGGGTTAATCTTCCATGAGGAAAATGTTTAACAATCTAAACCAAGTTAGTACTTTGCCTGTTTTCCTTTAAAGAGCAATCTTTAGAGGTGGTTTATAAGAATTAAGTGAGTTAGGGGCTGGAGAGATAGCTCAGTGGTTAAGAGCACTGGCTGCTCTTGCAGAGGACCTGGGTTCAGTTCCCAGCACCCACATGGCAGCTGACAACCATCCTTAACTCCAGTTCCAGGGGATTCCAATGCTCTCTTCTGACCTCTGTGGGCCCTCCAGAGTTGGAAGCAGGAGAATCAAGAGTTCAGGGATTTTTTTTTTTTGGTCTTTTAGAGACAGGGTCTCCCTGTAGCACCAGCTGTCCTGGAACTTACTATGTAGACCAGGCTGGCCTTGAACTCACAAAGATCTGCCTGCCTCTGCCTCCCAAGTGCTGGGATTAAAGGTGTGCACCACCATGCCCCGCAAGTTCAAGGATTTTTATGGGGAGGAGGGTTAGTGTTTTGAGAAAGGGTCTCATTTAGTCCAGGCTGGCTTCAAGTTCCCTATGTAGCTAAGGATGATCTTGAACTTATGATCCTCCTGCCTCTACCTCTCACGGGTTGGGATTACAGGCATGAACACGTGTGCCACCATTTGACTCTGGGGTTAGAACCCAGGGCTTGGTGCGTGCTAAGCAAGCATTCTACCAACCGAGCTCCATCCTCAGCCTCTGTGATGGGAACTTCTAAAAGGCTTAAAACCCTGGAAAATGTACAGCTATAAATTCTCACTGACAGATCGCAATCACTCCCAGCCCCAAGCTTAAAAACATACATGGGTCATCAGGATGATAATGAATGCAAAAGGAAAAACAAAGCAGGACTCTGGTTTCTAATGCCTCGGGCTAGGCCAGCGGGAGCTCTGAGTGGGCTCCAGGGTCCTTAGCAAAGCTCCAGGACACAGTGGGAACACTTGGTGTTCTCCTTCCAAATCATCCAGGGAGACTGTGGGTGAATCTGTCATTTTGGTGACAGCCAACTTCTCCTTGCAAGTCTCTGACCTTATGTTCCATTTGTTTCCATCTACCTTAGGACAGTTGAGAGAGCTCATCTCCAGGAGAGGTAAACAAATGCAACATTCCAGTCTAAAACTCAGCCAAGCATTTTGAGAGTTTGTTCTATGTATGTAGGTGAATGTTCCTATGTGCACAGGTGCACATGGTGTGTCCATGTATGCACTTGGTGGCCAGAGGCTAACCCTAACTGTCCTTCCTCAAGTGCTGCTCCACCTGGGGATAGCATGGTGTTTCATTTTCCTGGAACTCGACAAGCGGGCTTGCTGGAGTCTTCTCTGCTCCTCCAGTGCTGAGATTACAAGCATGCATCACCACGCCTAATTTTTATAAACATTTTATTTTTATTTCATGTGTATGAGTGTTTTGCCTGCATATATGCAAGTGTACCAGGAGTGTGCCTGGTTCTGATGGAGGCCAGAAGACAGTGTGGGATCTCCTGGAACTGGAGTTTGTTAGGGTTCCAAATAGAAGCAGTTTCCCCCCTCCCCAACAGGGACCTCACCTTGACCTTTGGAGTCAAGGGAAACAAACTCTGCTGAGAAGCAGTCTGACTCTCCTCTGATCTCCAAAGATAAGATAAACAGATTCTACCTGTTAACCAGAGATTTTAGAAGCTGTTTATCACAACAAGCTTTTCTCTTAAGAGAGAAAAAGTAAACACTTCCAGACCCTAATCCCACCTGGCAGACTGAACGGAGCCAGGCTTTTCCTGCTTCCCCCTCCCTGATTTCTCCCCCCAAACATTCCCCCCTTCCACACCCTAAAGCCCCCATATATAAAGTCCCAGCTAACAACCCATGGACCCTAATCCTACCTGCTTCCCCCTCCCTGATTTCTCCCCCAAACATTCCCTCCTTCCACACCCTAAAGCCCCCATATATAAAGTCCCAGCTCACAACCCGTGGGTGGACATCTTTCCTTTCCTTTCCCTTCCCTTCCCTTCCCTTCCCTTCCCTTCCCTTCCCTTCCCTTCTCTGACATCTTTCCCTTCCCGGACATCTTTCCCTTCCCCGAGGGAAAGGTACCCCATGCAAAATAAAGCTGTATCCCGCTGAGAATTCCATCTGTGCCTCGGTGCCTCATCCATCCGCTCATGCTCTCCACCACCCGCTCGCTCTCTCCAACATCTCTACCTATCAGAGTTAAGGATGAATGTTAGCCACTATTGTGGGCACTGGGAACCAAACCCAGGTCTTCTGCAAGAGCAGTCAGTGCGCTTAACCACTGAGCCAACTGTCCAGCCTTGATCTTTTTTTCTTTTTTTTAATGTGGGTTCTAGGGATAGAACTAAGGTCATAATGCTTGCAAGGAAAGTCCTAACCATCTAAGCTTTCATCTCAGCTCTTAGTTTGGGTTGTTTTTGAGACACAGTCTGACTACGCAGTCAGTTCTGAATGGCCTAGAATTGTGTAGACCAGGCTGGCCTTGAACATACGTTAATCCTCCTGCCTCTGATCCCAAGTGCCAGGATTACAGGTATGTGCTATGTCCAAGCATTTTCATACTGCCATCCAGATAACACAAGATTTTGCCTGACCTCTCCTGTTGCACAACTTCCTATTAACCTTTCCAGTGAGGATTCCTAATAGCTGTAGAATTTTTTTTTTTTTTTGGTCTTTTGTGAAACAGTGTCTCCCTATAGCCCTGGCTGGCCTGGATTCGTTATGTAGACCAGGCTGGCCTTGGACTCACAGAGATCCACTTGCCTCTGCCTCCCAAGTGCTGGGACTAAAGGTGTGCACCACCACTCCCAGCTTAGCTGTAGACTTTTGACTACCAATGACCTTTCCTCTAAGCCACAGGCTGTCAGTTGAGGCTTATTAGAATTCCTGTGGTGTTTATATAAATACAGGTGTTCAGGTCACAGCCCAGACCTTTACCATGTGAAACCTGGAAGTGAGGGCTGGGTGCACATATAAGTAACAAATACATATCTCCTATCTATTGGGAATTCTGAAGTGACCTGCTAGTTACATATGCCTAACTCATTTAACACTCACCCACAATAGGGACGGCCCAATTCCCCATCACAGAGACAGAGAGAAGAGAGAGAGAGAGAGAGAGAGAGAGAGAGAGACTCAGAGACTCATTTATATAACCCAGGCAGGCCTCAAACTCATTATGTAGGCAAGGGTGACTTTGAACTTCTGATCCTCCTGCTTCTACCTAAGTGCTAAGTATTAGAATTACAGGCACATACCACACCTGATCTATGTGGTGCTGAGGCTCAAATTCAGGGTTCCATGCATGTTAGGCAAGCACTCTACCAACTGAGGCACATCCCCAGAAAGTCTCTCATTTGTTTTTTAATTTTATGTGTATGAGTGTTTTGCCTGCATGTGTGTAAGTGTACCTATGTCATGCAATGCCAGCAAAGACCAGAAGAGGGTATCAGATTCCCCTCCAGCTGGTTACAGATGGTTGTTAGCCACTATGTGGGGCCAAATTCAGATCCTCTGCAAGAGCAACCAGTGCTCTTAACTGCTGAGCCATCTCTCCAGGCTCGAGTCTCTCATTCTTTAAGAAAGGCAAATACTACACTAAATAAGAGCTTTCAAATATGATGGAAATTCTGAGAATGTTTGTTCACAGTTCACCAAAGCAATTGTTTATTATTTGAAATAATCAAAACAGGGATTCTCTTCTTTCACAAATTAAGTTTAACTGGTAAGTTATCAGAAATAAAAAATAACTTTAGGGATGACAGTATAAACATTTTGTTTTTCAGAGCTTATTCCCTTCTTCATTTATCCTTAGCATTGATTGGATATCTTGCTAATGTAAAGAGGTTAAAAGTTTAGGGAGATGAGTTACCCAGTCCCACCCTAAAACAGGAATCCTAGTAAATAGCCTCAAAGGAAAAACAAGTTCCCTGTTTCTCCCTAGTGTTTCTGGTTGGATTATAGCACCTGTTTGAAATGACAGTACCCCAAAGCATCTGGCATTCATTGTAAGGGGTCAAATGTTTCAGGGATTTGCAAACTACCACTACTTAATAGTGAAGTAAATTACTGAAATGAGTCAAGAGCAAAGGTTCTAAATGGAGCAGTGTAGGGAGTATTGGGTTTCCAAGCACTGGTAAATGGAACACAGTTTTCAGCTGTCTGTGAAACATAAAAACTCCAGGAAACAGAAGTATGTATAGGCACGTTGCTGCTTCTCTGGTGACACTTTATTAACAATTTGCAACTCTTTCCTCTTGTTTATAACTCACTTCCTGATCATTAAGGACCCACATCCTCATCTACAAGCTGTCAGCCCGGTGGTGTGCTGGGAGGAGGGGTATAGTTCAGGACAACCGGAGTGGAAAACTGAAAGCACAGCAAACAAATCAAGACACCACGTGAGAGCACAGGTGAGGGGACTGGGGCTTGACCACACAGTCCGACTCTGTGTGGAGATGCTGCTGCCTCCAAGTGTGAACTCCTGACCTGCAAATGCCTCTAGTATGGTTGACTTCCCAGGAAGAATGCACCGAAGGATGGTAAGGGTGCTGTAGAGGAGAAACTTCCCTCTCCCTGGACTAAGACTGAGCCCCTCCTTACTCACTCTGGCTTGACAGTGATAGCCCCAGACCTCAAGGTCTAAGAGCATTCTGCCGGAAACTCTAGAAGGTGGCTAACATCTCTGTATCTACTATAGTTGTCTCCTTATTAAAAGCCATGTACTTACACATCTCCATCTCTCTGCAACATCCAGAAATCCTGGAAACTTCGTTTTACTTACTGGCTCTGCCTCCACCTCTGGTCTGAAGACTGAACTGGCTTTCTTTATCCCCCAAGTCTCAAGGAAGACACCAAAACCATGGATTGGACTATCCAGTCCTATACAATGAGGAGACGATTGCATACTCTACTTCAAAAATGTTAAGAGGGCTGATGGGATGGCTCAGCAGGTAAAGGCATCTGTCACCAGGCATGACCACCTGAGTTAGATCTCCAGGACCCACACTGTAGGAGAGAACCAACGCCCAGAAATTGTCCTCTGATTACAACCATCTTGCCATCACATGTACATAACACACATACACACATGCAAATACACACATAAACACACATGTACACACACATACATGGACACAAACATTCATGCACACATGCACATGCATACACACATATACATAGGCACATGCCTGTAATCCCAGCATTTTGGAGGTGGAGGCAGGAGGCTTAGGAGTTCAAGTCCATCCTCAGCTACAATCAACTGAGCATCCTGAGACTCTCTCAAAAATGTCAGGCTTTTTTAATCATTAAAAGTGGGGCATGGTGGCACACATCTGTAATCTCTCTGTAACTGGGAGGCTGAGGCAGGAAGTTTGCTAGTTTGAAGTCAGCCTGGGCTACATAGAGAAATACTATCTGGGGAAAATAATTAATTATTAAAGATAGTCTGAGTAGCCTGTTTTCCCCACTGGGAGGCCTATCTCACAACACTTCGCTCCACTCATGACATGACAGCATCATTTATACTTAAGTCCTGGTAATCTTAGGATAAGCAAGAAAAATAAAGCACAGAGCCCAAAACAGGTTCTCTTGGGATAAGCACATAAACATAAGAAAGAGACAGGAAGAGTATATTTTAAAATATCAGGCCTTCACCAAACCTTCAGAGTACCCACTTGTGGTTGCCGTCCCCCCATCATGAATCCTGGATATTTTGGTTTTCCACCTTTTCACTTCCTTTGTCCCTATTTTCAAGTAATTTGGTTTATTTACTCAGGGACCCTCCTGCCTCTACCTCCCCAGCACTGGGATTTTTACAAACATGTGCTGCTATGCTGTTTCTGCTTTTACAAGTTCTTTATGTGTGTGCATATGTGTGGGGGCAGGAGTGGGGGATATCAGAGGACAACCTGCGGGAAGTCAGTTCCCTCCATGTAGGATCTGGGGATTGGTTGCCAGGCTTTGGGTCAAGTGCCTTTAGCTGTGGCGCCATCTCCCACAACCCCCAGCTTTTGTTTTAAATGTAGGTCCCAGGAATCAAACTTGAGTCCTCATGCTTGCATGGCAACCACTTTACAGACCAAGCTATCTTCACAGCCCCTCCCACACTCCAATCGCTTAATAAAACTTGTCAAAGTTTCCAGGAGACAACCTCAGCTTTTATTGTGGTCTGACGGGGTCAGGGATTACAGACACGGCATCACAGATCACTCTCCCCGTAAAGCGCAGAGGAGAAGGCGGTGTAATCCAGGGCACCAGGCACACTGCCTGGGCCCGAGTAGGGGGGCATTCTCTTGATGCAGTACTGGGCCTGATCTGGGGGCAGCTCTCGGCGCAGCTCCTCGGCCAGGATGTAAGGCTGGAAAACACACACACAGGGTGCAAAGTCAGTCACACAAAACACGGGACACATCCATGTGAATGTTTATGCATTTCTCACATTTATAAGGATTAGACATATGAGTCTAGTGCACATGGTACACATAGTACCAGACAATAAACAAAAAGCTGCATTTTTCTCGTAGAGAGAAATATGTACAACGTGTCTTGCTTTGAGCCCAAGAGGAAATTCAACATGCATCATAAAAGCAAATTAAGAATTTTCACCAATATTTCTCAAGCCGAGCCAAATGTGGGTAATAAATGCTATGATCTAAATTTCATACCTGATGGGTGGAGTTGGTTTACACCACACACCAAAGAGAACACAGAGACATTATTTGACTTCATGTAACTGGTGTATTTATTTAAAGACAAATGTATGCACCATGTGCTTTTAGAAAGTGGAGATACTTTCTTACTCTGTTTACTAAAAATTTGGAAATAAGTTGCTGTTAGATAAACTTCTCTTAAAGATGAAGTAAGTCTGAAATCTGAAGGTAAGAGTTTTTTTTTTTTAAAAAAAAAAGATGTGGGCAACTCTCTTTTGAGAAGCCCATACTCACGCTCTAGCGTACACTTACTCTTTCCCTGAGTGCCTCTCTTTCTATTAACCCCTTGCTCAACGTATATTAAAAATGTCAGTGTTGGGCAGGTGAATTCCCTCAGCAGGTAAAGGCATGCGCTGCACAAGCCTAGAGACTACATTTGATCCCTGGAAGGTAGACGGACAGAACCGACTGCACGCACACACACACACACACACATAAACCCACACACATGTACGCATCTGTGTGTCTGCACACACACATTCTTATAATACAAACACTACTGGTCCAACCTTTAAAACTCAGAGATGACTCAGAGGTTAAGAGCACTAGCTGCTCTTCCAGAGGACCCAGGTTCAGCTTCCAGCACCCACATGGTGGCTAACAACCATCAACAACTCCAGTTTCAAGTGATCCAATGCCCTCTTCTGAACTCCTTGTGTATTACATGCATGTGGCGCACTTACATACATATAGGCAAAAACTTATATGCATACAATAAAAATATATAATAAAAATTAAAAAAAACCCAACAACCTGATGTCATAAAATGCCTAAGTAGCAGAATGGTTTTTGTTAGCAACTTTTTTTGGCTAAAAATGATATAGGAGATTATCGCCAAGACAGAGGGCTGGAGAGACAGCCCAGTGCGTAAAGTACTTGCTGTGTAAGCATGAGGAACTGAGTTTGGATCCCCAGTACCCACGTAAACCCAGACATGGCAACTTGCATCTGTGATCCCAATACTTCTACATGAAATGGGAGGCAGAGGCAGGAGACTCTCCACAAGCCTGTGGGCCAGCTGGCCTGGCATACACAGCGGTGAACAAGAGAAACCCTGTCTCAAACACGGTGGAAGATGAGGACCAATGCCTGAGGCTGTCCTCAGACATCCACAATGCCATGGAACACACACATGTGTGCTCATCCCACACACAAAGATTATAAAAATGACTTAAAATTGAGGGCAATCCTTAGGTGCAGACCTTATCAGAAGCGAGGATTCGGAAGGAGGCGATGACTTGCTCTGCAGTGTCAGTGTCCGCTGTCTCTCTGGTCATGAAGTCAATGAAAGACTGGAAGGTGACAGTGCCTTGTCCGTTGGGGTCGACCAGGGTCATGATGCGGGCAAATTCAGCTTCACCCTGAAGCAAGGCGGCAAAGAGACACTAAGTTCTTTGGTGTTTGTAAACTCAGTTCTCTCTGGAAAGGATTCCCCTGGTGGTGACTTGGGTTCCTTGTCATCGAACATTTTTCAGAGCTGCCAGTATATCAGGCCAGAAGTTCCCATTTTTCAGAAGTCCTCTCCCTCTTTGTGACGAGAGCTGCCTTCTTGGGTCACATTCCATAATTAGGAAGAGCGCTCAAAGACAGAGCTGGCTCTCCTCTCAGACTGCAAGTGAGGAAGTGAGCTTGCTAAACCGGAAGGTAGTTGTGGAAAGGAGTGCTGGCTTTAATTTTAAATTCCTAGAGAAGTCAAAGAAGGTCATGTTTAAAATACCCAGTAATGCCAGGAGTGGTGGCACAGGCCTATGGTCCCAGCACTTGGGAGGCAGAGACAAGAAGACCAAGTTCAAAGCTCACCTGGTCCACATAGGGAGATCTGGGCCAGCCAGGGCTGTCTAGTAAGGCTCACTTCAAAAGCAAAACAAAACAGTAAAAACACTAAATAAAATCAACAGCTCGTGGTGGGGGCATGCCTACAGTCCCAGCATTCAGAAGGCTGAAGCAGAGGATTATCTCAAATTCAGGGTTACCTTGGGCTGTATGGTGAGATATTGTTTCAAAAATAAATAACCCATGGAAAAGTGACAGAGAAATATGGTGTATAAAAATTAGTACAGTCCATGGTTGGTGTCAGTTTTTCTTATGATTTATTACTAAAATCTTTCTTATACCTTCTAAAATATTAAAGGAAAATACACTTTCAGGCTTAGGTTCTAAATGCCATTGAAGTGTACATTTTAAGTGGGTTGACTGTAGTATGTGAATTGTATCAAAAAGGTTTTAAAAATCACCAGGAAACCCCACATTTCTGATTCTTCACTAGAAAGAAACATGACCAGTTACTCAACAAAAATGTGTATTTGATTTTGCAACAGTATTTTTTATATAGTAACAAGAAGATCTGTCAAAAACATTACCCTGTGATATGAACCAATACTACCTTACATAGAAACTTGTCATAAATCGGGTCTCATCAAATATCAAACCTTAGCATAATCTCAGCTTGTGACTTACCAAGTCATAACCCATGGAAATGAGACAGGCTCTGAAATCCTCATGATCCATCAGGCCATTCTTCCTCTGCAGATGCAAAGGACAGAGAGAGGGTAGTTAGGGCAAGATCAGTACAACCTAGTGGGCTTGACCCAGTGAGCAAGGTAGGGTAAG
>NW_008357181.1:15177-19054 GCF_000622305.1 Nannospalax galili
GAGCCAATGCATGACACGGGTGCACTCACATACGTGCAGGCAATACACTCATACACATAAAATGAAAATAATAAATAAAATATTTAAAAGTTACGAGAAGTCTGGGCTGGAACCCGATGGAAGCTTGCTTGCCTGGAACACGTGAGGCCCTGGGTTTGTCCTCAGCATCACAAGAGAAAAGGAAAAGGAAAAGAAAAGGGCAGGAGCTGTAAGGACTCACTAAAAATGAATAAAGAAGGGCTGGAGAGATGCTCAGTGGTTCAGAGCACTGGCTGCTCTTGCAGAGGATTGGTGTTTGATTCCTAGCACCCACTTGGTGGCTAACAGCCATCTATAACTCCAGTTCCAGGGGACCTGATGCCCTATTCTGGCTCCCTTGGAATTTCATGCATATGGTGCACTTACATAGACGTAGGCAAAATACTTATACACATAAAATAAAAACAAATAAATTAAATTTTTAATGAAAAAGGAGCAAAATGAGCTCGCCGGGAGCTCACTAGAGCTGCCTACTGACAGCAGCACATACTGCAGGCTCTGAGAAAAGGAAGCTCTCCATGCTGAGCCCTAACCCACCCCCTAGTCATCAGCTGTAAAGTTCCCCAGACGACAGTGGTCCTAGAACTAAAACAACTAGGGAATCAGCCACTCTCAGAACCCTGGGGTCAGATGCAGTGCTGGGGAAGGAACCCAGGGCCAGAAGAAATGGACTGTTAGTACACAAGCTCAGCTTCTCCCAAAATCTGAAATCTGATCAGGGTCTACAGAAGGCGGAGTGGCAAGACTGTCCACAAGGCTTTGGCTGCCAGGCCACGTGGGGACAGAGCTCTCACCTCAACAGAGGCAGAGCAGCCAATGCAAAGCCCTGGGCACATGGAGCGTGTACAGGTGTGAGTACCTTGGGGTCTGGAGGAAGGCAGCTACCATTCAAGGACCACTGTGAATTTACTGGCATGCTGACTGATTGTGTTCAACAAGAAACGGCAAGTTTGGAAAGCTAATGTTAGAGAGCTGTTTTCTAGGATGTTAGAAGGTTCTGTTTTGTATGAATGGAACCTGAGTGTCAGCTCTGGGGCCTGAGCACTCCCCACTGCATGTGTCCTCAGCCATTACACAGTCCTGCTCTCTGCCTTATGGACCCTCCACAGGCTTCTCTTGGCACCCCAGCTCTGGTATGGCACCTCCTTTAAATGCAAAACAGCCTTTCTGCCTCTAGCTGGAGAAGATCATTATGAGATGAGCTCCCCACCCCACTAGGCTCTAAGCTGGACACCTTTGCGGGGGTGCGGGGGGGCTTGCTGCAGGGCTTATTAGCTCCTCTGAGCCCTTTCTCCCACAGCCTCCAAATCCTGTTGTCAAGCTCTGCGGATCTCTGTTCCATCTTAGATCTGCCTTTTTCTTCATTCTCACCACCTGTCTCTGAGCCCAGCAGTTCCTTCCTGCCCCCTTTCCTTCTGACCCTCTTCTGGCTTCCTTCACACTGGTACCCCCACCCCCAATCTGACATCTAAATGAGTTACTCTGGGAGCACAGCTCTGGCCATATTAAGCCCCTGCTCTAAGGCACCAGTAACTGATTCCTGGAGGACTCTCTCCAGCCACAGCCTCCATGCTGAGCCATCCCATCTTGCTGTCTATACAGAATAGGAAACAAATTAGCCCACACCCCTGACCTGACCTAACTCCCCACTACAGGCCAAGGAACCCATTTCCATGTCTCCTGTGTTTAACGGAAGAAAGCCTCATTTGGCAAGTTTGCACTCTCCTTGAATTTAAATCATTTTGCTTTTTACCTTACAAAGAGGCCCAAGTAAGTGCCAGATGCCCTTAATAAGGCTGGTGGGTTTGTGTGAGATGATAATCCAATCTCTCCCTCCCTGGGAGAATGTCTTGAGGTCAGCGCTACAATGTGTTTCTGCTAAGAAAGCTGTTGGACCATGCAGACAGCCATACTCTCTATACCAGCTCTCTGCTCCTACCTCTTTACTCCCAGACCCAAATTCTCTCTCTGAACTCCTTAATAGGCACAAATCTGGAGGGCCAAGTCTAAAGGCGTTTTAGGGAGTACTGGTTGCTATTTGTAAATCATAAACTGGGTCCTGTATAAAGTAACACAACGTCATGTGTGTGTGTGTGTGTTTGTGTGTTTGTGTGTGTGTACCCTTTTAACAACTGGAATGTGGCCCTGAAAAATTACTTTTTGTAATTTTTAGTCACCTGATTAGAAAAGTGGGAATTTTCCATTAAGGAGTCAGTTTTACTCAATGTATTTGAATCAAAATACTAGATAATATTCTACAAGGCAGTTCTTAACTTTTATTATTATTATTATTTTATGTGTACGAGTATATTCCCTGCATGCATGTAAGTGCGCCTGCGTCATGCAATGCTCACAGAGGTCAGAAGAGGGCATTGGAGCCCCTGGAGCTGGAGTTATGGGCAGTTGTTAGCCACCATGTGGGTGCTGGGAATTGAACTTGGATCCTCTGCATGAGTAGCCAGTGCTCTTAATCATTAAGCCATCTCTTCAGTCCACCAGCTTTCTTAAGTTTTTAAAAAATGTGTATGTATGTGTCTAAGTGTCTGTGCATGTGATACAGGTGACCATGGAGGCCAGAAGAAGGCGTCAGGTCCTGTGGAAGTGGAGTTACAGGGCAGCTGTGATGCTGGGAACCGAACTTTGCAAAACCAGGAAGCACTCTTCCATCTCTTGAGTCCCAGTTCTTAATTCTCTATATGCCTTTTCTGTGGAAAGTATCAGCATTCTGTTGGCACATTTTCCTTAAAACATACCAGGCACTGATTTTGTCAATTAAAAAGGCTTTAAGTGTTGGAAGAGTAGGTCACGTTTTCATGAAGTGCTCTACCTAAACATTTACTAAGGAGAAGCACATCAGGGTTTTGCACTCGAGTCTTTGCAAAATACTCATAATCTCAGCACTTGGGAATTGGAGCCAGGAGGACCAGGAATTGAAGGTCATCCTTGGCTACACAGCAAGTTCAAAGCCAGCCTGGGCTGCCAAGGCTTAAAGACTTAATGTGGGAGTATGCATGTTATTTTAAGTACACTAAGTACACTGAGGTTCACAGAACTGCCTTTCAAATAACGAGAGAGAGAGAGACAGAGACAGAGAGAGAGACAGAGACAGAGAGACAGACAGAGGGAGAGAGGGAGAGAGACAGAGAGACAGAGAGGGAGAGAGGAGAGATACCCTGTCAAAGTGGTTGAAGGAAGCTCTGAACTCATTCATCTGCTCCTGGGTGATGCCCTTTGCATCTCTCGTCAGGATCTGGGTCTCCACCTCATTGATGGTTCTGGCGATGGTCGTCAGCAACAGTTCCCACCCAACACGGATGTGCTACCAAGGAGAAGAACCAACAATCAGCTCTAGGACATTCTGACATCACTGTCACAAAAGGGTGACCCAAATAAGCAGGAGATAAGCAGGGCTTACTAAAGACTTTCCCGACTAATTATTATTACTATTATTATTGTTGTTGTTGTTGTTGTTATTGTTATTGTGTGCGTGTGTGGACATGGGCATGTCATGGCACATGTTACCAAATTACTGGATGGGCCCTGGGTTATACCCACTGGCTCCCAGGAAGATGAAACTGGGCCAGACTGACAGAAATGAATCAGTATCTACTCTGAATGCTAATTTAAAAAAACTAATAAAGAAAATGGGCATCATTATGTACAGCTGTAATCCTGGCGCTCAGGAGATGAGGCAGAAGGATCAGAAGCTCAAAGTGGCTACATATAGCAAGTTCCAGGCCACCTTAGGATATGTGAGACCTAGTCTCAACACACAAAGAAAAATCCTTAATGGAAAAAAAGGAGGAGGGGGGGAAGAAGGGAGGAGGGGGGAGAGGAG
>NW_008357181.1:19722-27647 GCF_000622305.1 Nannospalax galili
AGCAGCCCAAGGCACTGAAGGTCCCCAGAGAGAACAGGGGACAAGATCACAGCAGCCCAAGGCACTGAAGGTCCCCAGAGAGAACAGGGGACAAGATCACAGCAGCCCAAGGCACTGAAGGTCCCCAGAGAGCAGGGAACAAGATCATAGGTTAATATAAGGTTGGGCACATGTCTGTCCAGAGAATAGAAGAAATCAACCACGATTCAGACCTTAAAAGCAGGGGAAGGAGAGTCCTGCTGGTCTTCTTGGAGGGCAGAGGACATGTCCTGGGCATAGCTGCCCTACCCTGCTGCTGGGAGAACCTGGAGCTTGGGCCATGTGGGCAGAGCTGACGGATAGGCATTAAACCACTGGGAGAATTTCTTATAATTTTAGGTGTTTTCCTCTAAGGTAACACTAAAATTTTATCCCAAAGGGAGACAGAAAAGTATCTCCTGGCTGTTCTTAAATGGTACTAAAATGAAGCCAGACCCTGAGAGCCATTCCAAGACCATTGTTTCTTGAGTGTTCTGGGAAACACCGAATATATGCCTTCACTTGTGCTCTTCAGAGACGAATGGCTTAAAAATGTAGCTCCAGAGAGGCCAAACCCGAGGAAGAGCCCATCATTGTACCCGAGAGGGCAGCAGGGATGGCCCCACCCCACGGCAGCGCCCTCTGCCTGCAGTCCAACCTTTCCACACACTCCAAGCTGTGCCCAAGGATACACAGCAGCCCCAGGCTGGAAGGACAAAGCCCAGTAGCAATGTAGTTAGTGGCTGTTCTGTAGTGCAGTCCTAACACCTGGCTGGGGAAGGCCCTGGGAAGGGCACCACACACCTCCATCTTGTTCTGGATCCAGGGCCCGATGGCATTGGCCTGGGCAGCAAACTGGCGCCGCAGGCGCTCGTTAGCGTGCTGGCGAGCCAGCTCCTCCTGCAGAGACTGATCCCAGACAGGCACCAGCTGCTTCACCTGTTGGGGCCCAAGGACAGCAGGGTGAGAAGCCAGCTCTGGTCTCATTGGAACGACCCCAGGATGAGCTCACCAGCAGATACTAGGCTGCTGGGGTTTGGGGAGGGAGGGAAAAAGGGAAGAGGGCTGGGGGGATGGAGAGGGAACCACCAAGGCCTCTCCTAAAGACCACGTGCACTCAGATCTTCAAAGGTCCCTAGGCTGCTGTTAGATCTTCTAAATGTGTTTGTTCACAAGGCTGCAGGGGCACAAACCTGACTATATCCCAGCTACTGAGCCTATCCCCAGCCCTTTCTTCCACTTTTTGAGATAAGGCCATGGATTGCGTTGAACTTACTCTCTGTCCCAGGCTGTGCTGGACAGCTTTAGTGTCAACTTGACACACCTGGGTTGAGGGAGCCTCAACTGGGGAATTGCCTCCATTGGACTGGCCTGTGGCCATGTCTGAGGGTCATCTTCTTGATGAGTGATGTGGCAGGGCCCAGCCCACTGTGGATAGTGCCACCCCTGGGCAGGTGGGCCTATGTTGTATAAGAAAGCAGGCTGAGCAGGGGCCAAGGGAACAAGCCAATAAGCAGCATTCCTCCATGGCCTGTGCTCCAGTTCCTGCTTCCAGGTTCCTGCCCTGAGTTCCTACTTTGGGCTCCCTGATGAACTGCGACCTGGGAGTTGTAAGCTAAATAAACCCTTTCCTATCCAAGTTGGTAGTCGTCAGAGTATTTTGTCACAGCAATGAAGAAAAAACCAGAACACCACTTATGGTGCCCCCATTTTCCCCCTTTCTCCCTTAATAATATGCTTCTCCTATGGTCCTACCTCTCTTGAGCTCCTTCTTTCCCTTTATCCCCTAGGTTCCTTGTATACCCTTCCCTCCCCACTCCCTATGCAGGACTGAACTCAGGGCCCAGGCTTGTACAGCACGTGCCTTTACCCACTGGGCCATCTTGTAGGCCAAGGTTTTAACATGCCTCCCTGATAGTATTAACATCATAACTTGTACTGATTATGCCAAAGTTTACAATATTTTCCTTAAGGGAAATGGCCTCTACTTTCTTTCCCCACAAACCACAGAAGGTGCTGAACAGCACTGAAAATTTAACCCATTTCACCTGTAAAATTGGAAAGAAAGGAAAGTTCTAATGGTGATGCTCAGTCAGCTCATCCTGAGTCCCCAAGTGCTCCTTCTTCCCCAACTCATTTTCTAAGATGCCACCCCTCACCCCACACCCAGCCCATGGCCACCCACCTGCCTCACCCTCACCCCACACCCAGCCCATGGTCACCCACCCTGTCTCACCCTCACCCCACACCCAGTCCACGGCCGCCCACCTTTTCCCATTTGTTGCGGAGCTCATCCATGGTGACGGTGCTGTATGGGTTGCTAGAGCTGATCCGGATGTTATAACTCTGGATCACCTTCTCCACCTCGTTCTGGATGGCCAGAATGGACTGCCGCTCCCCATCGGCCTCAGGCAGTGTGGCCTTGAACTGCTCGTGTGCAGTGATCAGGCTCTAGGCCAGAGCACAGAGGAGAGAACCAACCTGACATTAGTATCCACTGCTTCCTTCTTTAGGTGAGACAGGGTCTCCTGTGGCCCAGACTGGCCTTGAACCTACTATGTAGCTAAGCATGACCCTAAACACCTGATCCTTCTGTCTTTATCTCCCAGGTGCTGGGATCACAGGTGTGCACCACCACGCCCAGACTTCTAGAGTCAACTTTGTGTTTGTGGATGCCTGTGTGTGGAGGCTAGAGGCCCACATTGTTTTACTACACAGGTTTCCCACTGGCCTGGGGCTCTCTAATTAGGCTAGTCTGGCCAGTTAGTCCCAGGGACCCACCTGTCTCCACTTCCCCAGCACTGGGATTACAAGCACACACCACCAGGCCCAGCTTTTTTTTTAAAATGTGGATTTGGGGGATCACACTCATGTCCTGGTGCTTACAAGGTTATTATTTGACCAACTGAGTTATCTCCTCGGCCCTCATGACATATTAATTTTATAGGAAAAAGAATTACAAAAGTAGTTTTTCTTTATATTCTATTATATATTAAATTTACCATATATAGGTTCTGAACCAACTGGGTACTGGAGACCTGACAGATGCTCTTCTCCATGACATCACCAAAAACAAGTCTTATTTGCAGAGCTATTTGAATGACCATGAGAAATTTATAAGTAGGACACCTTAGGAAGCAGAAGGTGATGTTTGGGAGGGTTCTTTGGTGTGTGTGTGTGTGTGTGTGTATGGGGTACAAGTGCACATGTGTGCACATGGAGGCCGGGGTTCAGCGTCAGGTGTCTTTCTTGATTGCACTCCACCTCATTTTTCTGAGACAGGGTCTCTCACTGAACCTGGAGCTTCCTGTTTTCGGCTAGGCTGGCCAGCCAGTGAGCACATGGGATCCACCTGTCTCTGCCCTCAAAGTGCTGGGGTTACAGGTATGCAACCCCACACACAACTTTGAGGGGAGTGCTAAGGATCGGAACCAAGGTCCTCTTGCTCGGAGCCACCTCCCCACCTCCCTGTTTTGTGGTTTCTTATGTTTTATGATCAGGCAAATTCTATAGATGTCATGTTGGCATGGTGGCGCACACCTTTAATCCCAGCAGAGGCAGAGACAGATGGACTTCTGTGAGACTGAAGCCAGTCCGGTTTAGAGAGCTCCAGGCCAGCTGGGGCTGGATCTATAGATATCAGTCAGCAGGTAGTACTTAGTTTACCCATGAGTAGATTTGTAACGTCCCATGAAGAACTCCAAGAGGACAGATGGACAGATGTCTAGGTTGCTCAGTGGTTAGCATTAGTTTTGAAAGAACAGCTCCATTTTAGAAGATCCACCATTATTTTTAATTAATTTCATCAGGATCCACCACTATTTTTAATTAATTTCATCACAGCAAAGAGCACTAATTAATTTCATCACAGCAAAGAGCACCAAACATATTTCATATATATTAAAATTTTATTTATTTTTATGTGTATAGTGTTATGCCTGCACACATGTGTAAGTGCACCCATGTTATGAAATGCCTGCAGAGACCAGAAGAGGGCACTGGATCACTTGGAACTGGAACTACAAACAGTTGTTAGCTACCATGTGGGTGCTGGTAATCAAACCCGGGTCCGCTGTGAGAGCAGCCAGTGCTCTTAATTCCTGAGCCATCTCTCCAGCCCCCAACTTACATATAGATTTAAAACAAAGTAAAGATGATAGAACTCAATTTTCAAATGGCACTCTCTAGTACATTAGGAGTACCATGTTAAAGCCACGTCAACTACAGCAGTGTTCACAACAGCCATGCTTGAGAATCATCCCAGGTATCCATAAACAGATGACTAGATAGAGAAATATGGTATATACACACAGTGGAGTTTTATTTAGCCATAAGGAAGAGTGAAATTATGTCATTACAGGCAAATGGATGCAACTGAGCTCAACATATTAACTAAGCCAGACCCAGAAAGACAACTATTTCATGTTTCCTCATATATGTAGAATCTAGGTTTTAATTTTATTTTTTGTGTGTATATGTGTGATATGTGTGTATGAATGCTGACACAGCACACGTGTGTAAGTCAGGAGTCAGCTTTCTTCCTCCACAAAGTAGGTTACGGGGATCAAACTCAGGTTGTCAGGCTTGGTAGCCAAGTGCCCTTATCTGCTGCCATCTTGCTTTCCCCAAATCTAGGTTTTATACGCATGAAGACACACACACACACACACACACACACACACACAGAGGGGGGGCTATCTGATAAGAGAGAAGAGATTTGCAGCAGTGGAGACAGGAGAGTGTAATAGGAGTGAATGTGGCTGGAGTACATGATATACTTGAACAAAAGTGTTAATAGGAAGCTCGTTGCTTTATACAAGGAATTTACACTAGTAAGAAGCCCAAATATAAAAGGAACAGCCACGTGGAGCCCTAGTACCTGGATCTCCTCAATGCTGTGGACGATGAACATGTCCTGCAGGTCCTCCATGGCACCCTCCATCCAGTTGTTGAAGGGGGCAGCTCTCTTGGCAAACTCCAGGTGCAGCTGGTCAATGGTTTCCAGCAATTTCTCAGTCCTCTGGAGATGAAGTAGAAAGAAGCCTTACCACAGACTGGAACACATTTTTTCAAATTTTTTGATTTATTTATTTTTATTTTATGTGTACGAGTGTTATGCCCCCATGTGTGTTAAGTTCGACCAGGGTTGTGCAATGCCTGCAGAGGACAGAAGAGGCTGTTGGATCCCCTGGAACTGGAGTTACAGACAGTTGTTAGCTGCCATGTGGGTGCTGGGATTCGAACGTGGATCTTCTTCTGCAAGAAGAGCCAGTGCTCTGAACCGCTGAGCCATCTCTGGCCCATGGAACACAATTTTTTTTTTTAAATCCTATGATGAGCACACACATGTAAATGTGCAGCCCAGATCAACAGTGTGACTTGACACTTAGACTAGCAGATGCTCAAATGATGGCAGGCCTTGAGGTCTCTAAGGGGCCATCTGTGTTTTAATTGTTTGGTTTTGGTGCTGGGGATGAAACCCAGGGCCTCAACAGCAGTAGATAGGTGTTCTACCACCAAGCTTATTGACTGAGAGACCTTCTGAATCAAAGAAGGATTTAAGAAGATCCAGAGCAGCCTTGGTGTTTTTGTTTTTGTCTTTTTTTTTTTTTTTTTTTTTTTAGACAGGGGCCCCCTGTTCCCCTTGCTGGCCTTGAACTCACAGAGATCCGCCTACCTCTGCCTCCCAAGTGCTGCCCTACATCCAGCTCAACAGCCTTGTTTTTAAAGTACCTCAAGTTCTCTACTGCACATACTTATCAGAAAGCTGAAAACTCAAACGCATAGACTACAGCTTGCTTTCACCAAAGCAGGAATTTATTACTATATTTCTGACACAAGGTGACCTTGAATTTCTGACCCTCCCGACTCTACCTCCTGATGCTTTGATTACAATCACTGGCTACCACCCCCAGTTGGATGTGGTTCTGGGAATCAAAGCCATGCCCTCAGCATGCCAGGCAAGCACTTTACTGAGTGAGCTCCCACAAGCCTTGCTCTCCAGTATTTTTTTTCCTTCCATACCTGTTGCCATTTTCCATGTACACATTTCAAACCTGGCCCTTACCAAATCTTGAGTCAGATAGCTATAGGTACAGAAGGATTTGGGGGAATTTGCTGGGATTACCACTTAAAAGACAGAGCTTGGACATTATACAGTTGAAAAGTATGTTTCAGTCTGCTGACAGGATAAATTACGGTGCAAGCTACCAGTCACCCTGTGTTCCTGTCCCTCATGTCTCACATACTCTATAAGGCCACATTCACTAGATACTGTTTCATTTCTCCACTGGACATCACAAAGGAGCACAATTAACAACGCTGACTTAGTTACAGGGCCCCTATTAGGAGATTTCACATCAACAGATGGCTTCAAGGCTTTTACCTCCAAGGCCTCCCTCCTCTTCTGAGTAAGTGTCCCCAATCTGTCCCACTGGTCACAAATCTTCTGGCACCGATCGTTGACATTCACAGCATCATGATAGTCCAGTTCACTGTAAAAAGCAAGCGATAACGGTGAATTCTCCCAGGTGATATAGGGAAAATACACAGGGACTCGAAATGGACAGGGAAGGGAAGGTCTGTGTGTGCATGTGCAGATGTGTACACATGCATGTGGAGGTCAGAAGTCAAGCTGAGGTTATCTTGATTAGTTGCTATCCCACTTCTTTTTTTGGATATGGAGTCTCAATGGCCAAGCAGTCACACGATTCAGCCAGGCTACTTGACTAGTGAGCCCCAGGGATCTATCCATCTCTCTTCCCCAGAAATGAGATTATCATGCCTGTTTTTTTTTTTAAGATTTATTTTTATTTATGTGTGTGTATGTGTACATAAGTATGTGTATATGCTTGGGGAAGCTAGAAGAGGGTATCAGAGCCCTTAGAACAGGAGTTATAGACAGTTGTGAGCTGCCCAATGTGGGTGCTGGGAACTGAACTTAGATGTTCTGGAACAGCAGAAATTACTCTTAACTGTGAGTCATCTTTCCAGGGCCCATACCCAATTTTCCAACCTGGGTTCTGGGGATCCCATTCAAATCCTTATGCATACATAGCTAGCAATGACAGCCGTCTCCCAGGGTTGTATATCTCCCAGCTCCACTCCTTTTCCTATTTTTTTTTTAAGACCTAATAGTAAACTGGTAGGGGGCCCATGGCTCGGGAGTTAAAGGCATTTGCCACCAAGTCTGACAATCTGAGTTCAAGGCTGGGGACCCATATGGTAGAAGGAGAGAACTGCCTCCTACAGGCTGTCTTTTGACCCAGAAACATGGATCCCAAGGTCTCACTAGCCAGCCAGCCCAGCTGAACCAGGCTAGCCCCTGACCGTTGAGAAACTCTATCTCAAAACAAATAAAGGGGCTGAAGAGCTGGCTCAGAGGTTAAGAACACTGGCTATTCTTGCAGAAGACACGGGTTCGAATACCAGCACCCACATGGCAGCTAACAACTGTCTGTAACTCCAGTTCCAGGGGATCTGACAGCCTCTTCTGCCCCCCTCGGGCATTGCACAACACGGGTGCACTTACCTACACGCAGGCAATACACGCATACACATAAAATAAAAATAATGAATAAAAAATATTTTAAAAAAATAAAGAAGTGAGAAGAACAACAAAATCCAAGGTAGCCAGTAACTTATAAGAAACCCAAGGTTGACCTCTGTCCTTTACACGTGCATGCACATGTGTGTATACTCAGGACACACACACACATGCACTAAAATTAAAATGTTAAAGAAAACTGGTACAGTATTTCAGGGTTTTGTAATATGTCAGTGATTATAATGAAAGGGGGAGAAGCAAACGAAGATCTGCACTTATACAGAGAGGGGGAGGGAGGGCTGGAGAGACAGCTCAGTGGGTAAGAGCACTGGCTGCTCTTGCAGAGGACCCAGGTTCAGTT
>NW_008357182.1:0-807 GCF_000622305.1 Nannospalax galili
CATGTTGGTTTCCTAGTGTCTACAGTTTCAATATGAGAAGAAAACTGGACATGAGTGGTCCTATTCAAGTGGTTTATTTTAGAGTTGGATTCAGTGAGAAGGAACAGAGGAGACAGATGGGTAGATTTTTTGTTGTGTCAGCAGATGCAGAAGTGCCAGTTCTGATAGAAGTCAGCTTTGTCCTGGTTTGGTGGGTCCTGGAATGGAGTAGCCAACTATGTCAAATACTGTGGAGCTTCAGCCCTTTTCTTGACCTTCTTCATTGTCAGCAACGTGTGAAAGAAATTATTGTTATGTAAGAAAACTATCAGCTATGAACTCACCATATGCAATCCAAACAAGTCATGGAAGAGTTGACAGGGAACACTGTCAGTTTTTCATAGTTACGAGGAGGGTCACAAGTGGTGGCACATGTGAGTTTGATCTCTGTGAGATGGAGGCCAACCTGGTCTACAAAGCGAGTTCCAGGCGACCTGGGGCTACAGAGAAACCTTATCTCAAAAGACTGAAACAAAAATTCCACTGAGCTTAAAAAATAAGCAGCGTGCTGCAAGCACTTAGGGACCAGCATTTTTTTAGATTGTTGAAGCTGTCAAGTAATGTAACTTCCATCTGGTGAGCTGAACCCCTTCTGGTGATGTGTGTGAATGGGTCCTTCAGCATAGCAGAAATAATTGCATATCCTATTACTGCACTCTTCACTTCATGGAGTCATCTTTCATGGACATTCCATTCCTAGATTTTGTGGAACCTTAGTGTGGATTTTAATAGATCCTTCTCCAGTTTATCATTCCCAAATCACTGTGA
>NW_008357183.1:0-754 GCF_000622305.1 Nannospalax galili
CCATCTCTCAGATGATTCTAGAGTCTGTCAAGATGATATCACAGGGGTGTATGGTATAGTTGAAAGTTTCTCCTGCTAGCCAACCATCACATTTTGTACATGTGGAGGCCAGATGTTCTTTTATTTTTTTTCCCATGGCACTAGGAAGGCTCAGTGCTAGCATCTGATAAAAATGAAGTCAAGCAGGCAGCCTTTCGGAGAGAGAAATAGTTGTGAACACCATTAGGAAAAAGTCTCAACAGATGTTGTGGCCCATGCCTTTAATATCAGCACTCAGGAACCAGAGGCAGACAGATCTCTGTGAGTTTGAAGCCAGCCTGGTCTACATAGTGAGTTCCAGGCCAACCAGGGCTATCTCAGGAAAAAAAAAAAAAGAGAAGTCCCTGGATCATATCTGGGTATGATTTTCTTTCTGTCTGTCTGACATAACATTTCCACTTGACAGATAAATAGGAGTACTATACTTAAAGTTAAAATACTCAGCACAGTGTGCTCTAAAGAACTGAAGGTAGCTGGTAAGGGAATTGGACATCCCCAGCAACCAAAAGGCTGTACTCGTCCTCATTTTCCATAGGAAAAACTGGTCGCATCTTTTCCATGTGTTTACAGTCATTTTTACTCCATGAAACGTTTCATTAGACACTTGGAGTATTTGAAATAATTCATTATTTATTTAATTTTTATAATTTATTTTCACTTCATGTATATGAGTGTTTTGCCTGCATGTAAACCACTTTCCTGCACTGCCCACAGA
>NW_008357184.1:0-411 GCF_000622305.1 Nannospalax galili
CCACAGGAATTCAGCAAGCTGCAATTCCTGCTGGTTGTATAGAGCATATTCACTTGTGTGCCCTGCAAGCCTGGGATCGCTTAACACCATTGTCCACTGGGCCTGGAGAGACCTCCTCATTAACATTTTTAAAGCAGAAGCCAACTGAGGCTCTTCCAGACTTCATACTAAGAGTGCAGGTAAGCTTAGATCGAAAAATAACAGATCCTGCACCCAAAACAATACTTTTGAACAGCTTTGTCTGGGAAGGGATGACCCCTGAGCACAGACAAGCATGTCAGGGACTAAAGAATGAACATTATGACAAGTGGATCGTGGCTACTCAAGATATAGGAATGGCCATGCACCAGGCCTCCTCTCTTGCCCAAGCCCTTGCAGTTGCAACTCTGTCCAACTCAAAATGCTTTAAAT
>NW_008357185.1:0-229 GCF_000622305.1 Nannospalax galili
CATCACAGTGTTACAATATGAATTCAAAATGTTCCATTTTTACAAAACAGTTCTCCAGTGTGACATCCCATGGCTCCAGTGTGCCAACACTATCGCCCCTTGTGACATTATATTGGTCCAATATGCCATCATGATGTTTGGATAGGACTTCAAAATGTTCCATAGTGACACCAGCGTGCTCCATGGTAACATCACAATATTACAATTTGACTTCACGGTGTTCCATTGT
>NW_008357186.1:0-425 GCF_000622305.1 Nannospalax galili
ATTAAGCGAACCACATAACAGAAAGTCAAGAAAATTAAGCATCTGAATTTCATTCTACCAGTTTTCATAGTGTGAATTTCTGGTTTTTGTAACTGGTAAAATAATAAGCAGCATTATTGTCCATGATTAATTTTTATCGCAGTAAAATTACCATATATACATGTACAAATTCCATGAAAAATAATTTCACTGGGAATGGTGGTGCCTTTGATCCTAGCACTTGGGAGGCAAAAGCTGGCAGATCTTTGTGAGTTCCAGGCCAGCCAGGGCTCCATGGTGAAAACTTATCTCAAATGCAGATTAATTTAATCGAAACAAATGATTTCATTGTTGTGGAGTTAAATCTTTTCATGTACATTTTATAGGAAAAAAAATCAAATGCTTTTATAACAGAAATGAAATGTGAATTTTAATCATTGGCTTTT
>NW_008357187.1:0-265 GCF_000622305.1 Nannospalax galili
TTTGTGTCTTATCAGCTATAGGTTTATCAGTTTTACTAATATACATACATATGT
The DNA here is from genome assembly GCF_000622305.1 of Nannospalax galili. Taxonomy (NCBI): domain Eukaryota; kingdom Metazoa; phylum Chordata; class Mammalia; order Rodentia; family Spalacidae; genus Nannospalax; species Nannospalax galili. The sequence continues at coordinate 55 of NW_008357187.1, forward strand.
ACATACATGCATACATACATACATACATACATGTGTATTATGTATGTGTGTATGTATCTATGTATGTATGCGTTTACCATTCTGGCCTTGAAGTCATGATGATGCTCCTTTCTGTTTCAAGAGTGTTGACTTTACAAGTATGCGCCACTGGGCCTGAGATTTTTTTTTCTGTTTAATGTTTTGTAGAATCGTTGTTGTGATTGTTAGTGTT
>NW_008357188.1:0-315 GCF_000622305.1 Nannospalax galili
ATCAAAATACCTTGTTTGAAATTCTAAAATAATAAAAACATCAAAGAACTAGGCTCAGTGGTTAAGAACACTGGTTGATGTCACAGAAGATCGAGGTACAGTTCCCAGCACCCGCATTGTTGCTACCAACCATCTGAAACTCCAGTTGCAGGGGATCCGAGGCCCTTTACTGACTTTCTATGGCATTGCATGACATGGGTGTACCCACTTTCATACAGGTAATAAGCTTATACACATGAGAATGTCCCCAACAGGCTCAAAGTGTTTGCACTTTTTGTTTGCAGTTGGTGGCACTGCTTTGGGGAATCTAAAAGG
>NW_008357189.1:0-917 GCF_000622305.1 Nannospalax galili
TATTTCATGTAGCACAACAGTACTTAGCATTTAACTTGTAAAAATATAAACTACTCTATACAGGACATAATAATGTCAAGAGTATTTAAAAGACATGGTCAGCATCTCTCCTCATAAGTGAAAAAGTTCAGGTTTTTTTTTTTTAGGTTTCATTTTCAGTATCATAAAAAGTACTGATTTTTCAGGACTACATTTCAAATTGATTGTTTCGATGACTAAATTTGTATAGTTTTTTTTTTTTCACTCCCAGGTACAGGCATCGTGCCACTATTATTTCTCTGCTTTTATTTTTTTAGGTTTATAGCTATTTTTCATGGCAGATGCTCTTTATTACTTTGGAGTGTCCACTCACATTTTATGAATTAAGCACTCTGAAAATGCCACTGATATATCTTGAATCAGATTCAATGTTCCAGTCAATTGCCCAATTATGTTTGATCATCAGAAAATTGCCAATATATACCACCTGGTCACTGTGCCGTCCTAAACAACTATTGTGCTGCAAACCGCGACTCCGTCCAGCAGAGCCGAGGAAAGACAACACAGACACCAAGGTGAGGTTCAAGCTTCTTTCTCACTCACTCTCCCTTTATTAAGCACTTCAGCTCTTCATATAGCGTTCCCAACAGCCCTCCCCCCAGCCAGGACCAATCAGGTCACACACACACGTAGCGGGCAGGCAGAGTGGCAGCTTATTGGGCCACGTAGCAGGATCATGCTCGATGATGTCTCTGATCAAGCAGGCAGCACATGATTGGGCTTATTGTGCTTGCGCAGGTTTGAGTAAACAAGTGAGGGGCACGAGGCTTGGCAGCCAGCCAGGGCGCCATCTTGGCCAGCTTGACCATGCCTGCTTCCCACATCTACCCCTTTTTGTTTAATTAAAACCAAGGGAGGCCAAGGGACCGTGCCTGGCT
>NW_008357190.1:0-510 GCF_000622305.1 Nannospalax galili
TCCCCAGAAAACAGCCCTCTCCCTGGTTAATATTTAAAGAAGCAAAAGGAAAAGATGTAGGTGAGGTCATTTCTGACAGAGCACAGCTGGGCCAATGTCCACTCACCAAGGATCTCCTGACATGGCTGGCTCCTGACACATTCCCCTGACCTGAGTACACACACCTGCTCTATGGCAGGCACTGTGAGCCCTAGGTATGCAGGAGAGAAGGCAACAGGAATTCCTAGGGCACCTCCTCCCTCTGCTTCCAGGCCTCAAAACACTGGCTGGGCCCAGGCCCCTCAAAGCAAGCAAGCTTTTGCTAATTCACACTGGGAAACGACAGTCAGGAAAGAATTACAGGAATATCTAAAGAAACTGCAGAAAGAGCCTCCTTCAGCCCCAATCAAAGCTCCCTGGTGTTGGAACAGGTGAAGCCAATGGGCCCAAGAGTTCTGAATCAGCAAAAAAAAAACACAATTTCCCTTCCTTCCTCCAGTACTGGGAATTGAACCTAGGGCCTCACACATT
>NW_008357191.1:0-545 GCF_000622305.1 Nannospalax galili
GCTTGCTTTCTGTAGAAAGAATAGTAGTTCTAACAATGTGTTTAAAATAGTGAAAATGAATGAACAGATGCATTTTGCGTTAAAATCCGTGTCCTACGAATTGTATTAAAAAGAGTATTGCCATGAGTGTCAGTTTCTTTGTTTTTCAAAAATATGTCTCGGTTGTGTATCTAAGTGCTTGCTTTCTGTAGAAAGAACAGTAGTTCTAACAATGTGTTTATAATAGTGAAAACGAATGAACAGAAGCATTTTGTGTTAAAACACTTTTCTTACGAATTGTATGAAAAAGAGTATTGCCATGAGGGTCAGTCTCTTTGATTTAGAAAAATATTTGTCGGTTGTGTAATTAAGTACATACTTTCAGTAAAAAGAACAGTAGTTCTAACAATGTGTTTATAATAGTGAAAACGAATGAACAGAAGAATGGGTGTTAAAACCAGTTTCCTACGTATTGTACTCAAAAGAGTATTGCCGTGAGTGTCTGTCTCTTTGCATTAGAAAAATACGTCTCGGTTGTGTATCTAAGTGCTTGCTTTCTGTAGAAA
>NW_008357192.1:0-257 GCF_000622305.1 Nannospalax galili
ATAAACATCATGAAGCATCATAAAGGGGTGTGTGTGTGTGTGTGTGTGTGTATGTGTGTGTGTCTGTCTGTGTGTTATCTTTTTGTCACTCAATTCTGTGGTCTTGGGGTGTGAACTTCAGCATCACGTAAAAAAGCCCAAAGTTTGGACTGATCCGTGTGAAGATTTTTTGTGTCAGAGTCCGGCTACACACTTTGTGAAGTAACATAAGTCTATTATAGGAGAGGTTGTGGGAGTGACTATCTTCTACTTGTTTT
>NW_008357193.1:0-243 GCF_000622305.1 Nannospalax galili
ATAACTATTCTGAAGATGCTTTTTGACACTGTCATATTTTCTAATGTTTTTGTAGCTGGAAATTCCATGGCAAGATATCTTAGCATTCAGCATATATAACATGGGTGGTTTTTTTGGTTATTTTGGTTTTTGGTTTTCATCAGACAGTGATCCTCTGTAGCTTCAGCTGGCCTGGAACTCACCAAGTAGACCAAACCGGCCTTGAACTCACAGAGATCTACCTGGAGATCTGGGATTAAAGGC
>NW_008357194.1:0-217 GCF_000622305.1 Nannospalax galili
TATCATTCCAATCACAATTACCCCAATAGTTATTCTCTAAGGAAAAAAAAATCTATTTAAAACACACACACACTTGTGTGTGTGTATGTTTGTGTGTGTGTGTGTGTGTGTGTGTGTGTGTTGCCTGAATGATGTAAGTGCACCATATGCATGCAGTGGTCATGGAGACCAGAGGAGAGCATCAGATTCCTTGGGATTGGAGTTACAGATGTTACAG
>NW_008357195.1:0-202 GCF_000622305.1 Nannospalax galili
AGAACATCCCAAACCATCTTATTTGACTATATACCCACTTCCCAGATGGCAGCCTCCCATAGCTTCCGTCCCCACACTAGAGCCCTTATACTCTGATATTCCTGCTACTGTCTGCTGTGTTGTCAGCACCCCACCCAATCCCCAGTACTTGAAGATGAAATCTTAAAGTGGCTTTAATTTGCATTTCCCTAATTATTAGTGA
>NW_008357196.1:0-470 GCF_000622305.1 Nannospalax galili
CAAACAAAATATCCACTAACTTCATAGTATAATTTTAGAGAAGAAAACCCACATCATACCATCAATTTCCAACTCAACCAATATGTTTAACTTTGGAAGTATTAGGAAATACAGTTAAAAGTTTTCTGTTTCTACTGGAAAATTGTCTTGATTTTGGGGAAAAAACTAAAATAGTGTCAATATTTTTAAAGTTCACCTCTATGAATATATGCATATTTAGAAACATTAATTTAGTGGACATATTGAAGGAATAAAATATGACCTCCAATTCTCATCTTTTTTAATCTGTATGTGGTTTATGTAATACAGTTATGTAAGGTTTATACACACAATGAATAAACATTAGAACAACAACAAAAAACAATGATAAACACACATGAAAAGAAACCAAAGCCTCATTTCCTAGTTGATAGAACTAGATAAATCCATTTTGATTTATCCTGAAAGTAGTCATTGTGATTCTGTTAAAT
>NW_008357197.1:0-805 GCF_000622305.1 Nannospalax galili
ATAAACCCACAAAAGCAAGTAAGATATAAGCAATATTTCAAATCTCCCAAGGTAAAAAAAAATCCCAGGACATGATAGATACAGTGAATAATTCTGCCAGATTTTCAAAAAAGAGCAAATTTCAATACCCAACAAATTCTGCAAGATAGAAGAGGAAGGAACACTTTCAAATCATTTTTATTAAACCACTATTAACCTGATACCAAAACAAAACATCAAACAAAAAAGAAATAACCTGATGAATATCGATGCCAAAATTATCAAGAAAACCCTTGCAAACTGAATGCAAGATCACATCAAAATATTATTTACCACAATCAAGTAGGTTTCATCCCAAAGATGCATGGATGATTCAACATGTATAAATCAATAAATGTAATCTACAATTTACCACATAATGTGACTCAAGGACTAAAACAAAGTGATCATCTCATTAATTGCAGAAAAAGGCCTTTGATAATATCCAACATCCAATCATGATAAAAGTCACGGAAAATCCAAGGATACAGAGGACATAATTCAACAGAATACAGACAATATACAACAAGCACACAGCTAACATCATATTACCTGAAGAAAACCTCAAAGTATTTCGACTAAAATAAGGAACAAAAAGGGTTGTATATTCTCTTAATTTCTGTTCAATATATTCCTTGAAGTTTTAGCTAGATCAGTAAAAATATTAGGGAGATAAAGGGATACAAATTGTAAAGGAAGAAGTCAAATTATCCCTGTTTCCATATAATATGATTACGTATATAAAAGACTATAAAGACTCAACCAGAAAACTCCTAAAGCTGATAAA
>NW_008357198.1:0-521 GCF_000622305.1 Nannospalax galili
ATGGAATGGGAAACTAAACCGGGGAAATCTCTTCCTTTAGCAGAATTATCACGTTATTGAAACAAAATGAAAATAAAAAGACGAGTTCCACGTACAAATATGATGTCATTTGGACCTGCATTTGTGATTAATAATGAGGTTTGGTTTCCCCCAAAAGAAAAATATAGCATACAATCTCTAGATGCCCTGCTGCCTTTTATAGGAGTTTATGATTTTAATCTTGAACAAGGAACTATTGAGACTAAACTTTGGTATAAGGAAAAACTACTTGGTTTAGGGAAACTCCCTCTAGAATAGAAAGATTTGCTAGGTCAGTAAAAAGCTGGTGGTGCATGCCCTCTGAAGAAAAAATGCCTATTCTTTTACAAAGACTAAAAGCTATTCAAAAAGCCCTTAAAGATAAGTGGTATCAAATTAATAAATGATACTGAAATGAAGAAAATAATCATATGACTCAAAGAATTCCAACCCTTCAGGAAGAAATAGCAAAAGGGAGAGGAGTAAGATAAATTGGAAAATTG
>NW_008357199.1:0-802 GCF_000622305.1 Nannospalax galili
GTTAAGTTTAAGATTAGTGTTAGGTTAAGGATTAAGTGTTTGGATAGGTTTAGTTTAGGATTATGTTCATGGTTAGGTCTACAGCTAGAATTTTCATTAGGTTTATGGCTAGCACATGTGTCAGGGTTAAAGTTAAGTCAAAGGTTAATATTAGATTTAGTAGTTTATGGTTTATGACATGTGTTAGCTTTTGAGCTAGGTTAGGGTTAGATTTTGGGCTAGGGTTAGTGCTAGAGTTAGGGTTAGTGCTAGGGCTAGGTTTCGGGGCTAGGGTTAGGGTTAGGATTAGAGTTAGGATTAGCGTTAGGGCTAAGTTTAGTGTTGGTGTCAGGGCTAGGGTTAAGTTTAGGGTGAGGGTTACAGTTAGGATCAGGGTTAGGGTTAGTGTTAGGTTTAGGTTAGGCTTAGGATTTAATGTTGGGGCTAGGGATAATTTTATGGCTCTCCATAGTGTTATAGATAGATTTAGGGCAAAGCTTAACATTAAGGTTAGGCTTATGGTTAGATTTAGGATTTAGCATTAGGATTATGATTAGGGATTAGGATTAGGGTTAGGGTTAGTTGTAGGATTAGGGTTCAGGCTAAGTGTAGGATAAGGCTTAGATTTAGGTTTAGGGTTAGTGTCAGGGTTATGATAAGATTTAGGATTTCAGTTATGGTTAGTGCTAAGCTTAGGGTTATTTAGAGTTAAAGTTAGGATGAATAGTAGGGTTAGGGTTATTTTTAGGGTAGGTTTAATGTTAGGCATTTGGCTATGATGATATTTAGGGTTATGGTAAGGATTAGGTTTAGTTTAGGTAAG
>NW_008357200.1:0-760 GCF_000622305.1 Nannospalax galili
ATTGTAGAGGTCTTTAATGTCTTTGATCAGGTTTATTTTGAGATTTTTTTTCCAGCTATTTTGAAAGGGAGGGTTTCCATGTGCTCTTTCTCTGATTGCTTGTTATTGGTACGTAGAAAGGCTACAGATTTTTTAGGTCAATTTTGTAACCTGCCACTTTACTGAGTGTGTTAATAATTTTTAGGAGTTTTCTGGTGGAGTTTTTGGCATCTCTTAGATATAATATCATATCATCTGCAAAAAGGGATAATTTGATCTCTTCTTTTCTAATTATTACTCATTTAATTTTCTGCCCTTGTCTTATAGCTCTTGCAAACGTTTCAAACACTATGTTAAAGAGAAGTGGAGATAGTGGACAGCCTTATCTGGTTCCTTATTTCAATGGGAATGCTTCCAGTTTTTCTCCATTTAGAATGATGTTGGCTGTGGGTTTGTTATATGTGGCTTTAATTATGTTGAGGTATGTTCCCTCCAGTCCAATTCCCTCTAGAACTTTGAACATAAATGCATGTTGAATTTTGTCAAAGGCCTTCTCTGTGTCTATTGATATGACCATGTGGTTCTTGTCTTTGAGCCCATTTATATGATTTATGACGTTTATTGGCTTACGTATATTGAACCATACCTGCATCTCTGGGATAAAGCCCACTTGATCCTCGTGGATGATCTTTTTGATGTGTGTCTGTATGCGGTTTGCAAGTATCTTGTTGAGAATTTTTGCATCTATGTTCATTAAGGATATGGGTCTATAGTTTTCCTT
>NW_008357200.1:908-1192 GCF_000622305.1 Nannospalax galili
CCATCTGGTCCTGGGCTTTTTTTAGTTGGGAGGTTTTGTATTACTGTTTTAATTTTTTGTGTTATTGGTCTGTTTAAGCTCTTAATCTCTTCTTGGTTTAGTTTTGATGGTTCCCATGCCTTTAGATATCTGTCCATTTCTTTTTCAAATTTAGTAGCATATAAGTTTTTAAAGTATTCCCTTATAGTGTTCTGTTTCTTTCTTGTGTCTGTTGTGATGTTTCCCCTTCATCGCTGATTCTGTTGATTTGGAGGTGCTCTTTCTTTCTTTTTGTTAACTGGGCT
>NW_008357201.1:0-287 GCF_000622305.1 Nannospalax galili
TTAGTCACCTCTTCAGGCAGAAGTATTCCTTTTATTACCCACTGTAGAGCTAGTTTACTGGGCATAACTTTTTTATATCTACTTTTATCATGGAAATTTGTCTTCTATTTCAAAAACAGCTGATAAATCTTGCTGAATATAGTAGTCTGGGATAGCATCTGTCTTCTATCAGGACTTCTATAATATCAGTACAAGCCCTTAGAAGAGTTGATCTTCCTAAAACTAGGGCCTCTAGTTAGGCTGACTAGACTCAGTGGATGTATTTGCACTGGGGAATGGCTGGGGAC
>NW_008357202.1:0-1398 GCF_000622305.1 Nannospalax galili
TTTTTATTTTATGTGTATGAGTATATTGCCTGCCTGTATGTGAGTGCACCCATGTCATGCAATACAGGGGAGGTCAGAAGAGGGTTTCGGATTCCCCTGGAACTGGAGTTAAGGACGGTTGTGTCGTGCAATACAGGGGAGGTCAGAAGAGGGTTTCGGATTCCCCTGGAAATGGAGTTAAGGACGGTTTGTAGCCCTCATGTGGGTTCTGGGAAATGAACCTGCATCCTCTGCAAGAACAGTCAGTGCTCTTAACCACTGAGCCATCTCTCCAGCCCCCAATGTCTACTTTTGAGGAGTCCTTCATTTCCAAATGTTCATTGTATATATGAATTAGAATCCAAGGAGAATTTTCCCATGAACACAAGTCTCTAAGTTGGAAGAAACTTACAAGGAAATGTGAGTAAGTTGAAAGCTGCTCTGATAAGATGTATATTCCAATACTGACTTAATCATACATGAGTTGTAAAACTTTGATTTTTATTTTATTTTTTATTTGTTGTGGTTTTTGTTTTTTAAGACAGGGTCTGCTTGTAATCCTAACTGTCCTAGAACTTGCTGTGTAGTCCAAACTGGCCTTGATCTTACAGAGCTCTATCTGCTTCTGCCTCCCAAGTGCTAGGATTAGAGGCACATGCACCCTGCCTTGGCCACGTTGTAAAACTTTGAATGAGTCACTTCTGATCCCTGGTACTCAGTGGTAGCTAATATTCTAAGAATTAATATAAACTTTAATTTTAATTTACTTTGGAAAGATTATCTGAAGGTGCAAAATTTTCAGCTACTTTAGAAATTGAACTTTCTCCCTTGAAAAGGAAGTACGATTGTCAAAGTCATTTGGTCATTTGTTTAAAAATTTCTATCTTATGGAAGTAAACAAATGACCAGAATGGAATCAAAGATTTTTCTCAGTGAATTTACAATTTCTTTCATCAGATTAAGTACATCTTAGAAACAATGTCATATATACAAAGACTGCTTTGCTCATCGATTATATATCTTACCTCCAGAAAGTCTGGCCAAATCTATTACTGACAGTCTTTAGCTGGAGAAGAAGAAAAGGAATGAAATGGGCATGCCAATGAGGACCTTGGATTTTGTCTTTCCAGTTTTTGCCCCTGAATCTCTGAGCTGGTTATGGAAAACCATGAAAGCTGTACTCCACAGATACTTTGAGACACATACTCAGTGGGTAGAGCAACATGGAGGGATTACAACTTGGGAGACTTTAAGAAATACAAAGGTTGTAAGGGCCAAAGGTGGTGAATAACTGCAAGAAAATCGTGGTTACTAACAGCCTGTCAGATAGTCCTATGAACTCACAGTAAGGTGGCAGCATGCACAAGTCTCATGCAAGCTCAAACCAGGCAAAACTCCCAGCATAGGCATGAGGAAGTG
>NW_008357203.1:0-273 GCF_000622305.1 Nannospalax galili
TAGATTAAGAAAATCATTACACATTCACACATATGTACAAACACACACACACAGAGTCGTACACCTGTATCTCAAATTAGTTGTATATATTTGGAAACTTGCTACTTACTTTCCCAAACACACAGACTAGCTTCAGTTTTAACAAGTGCTAAAGTAGGAATTCCTAGTTTCCTAGTGTAACGCTATTTTTGAGGGTTATGGGATCTCAAGAAGGGAATTTTCTGATGTTCTAAGGGACATGGTCAAAATCACTTTATAGTAAATCAAGTTGCA
>NW_008357204.1:0-599 GCF_000622305.1 Nannospalax galili
TACATCCGTGTTTGTTTAGATGTGTCTACTTCCTTCCATTTGTCTTTATAGAAAGGGAAACACCACTGGGTTAGATCAGCAGCCACACCTTGAAGACAAATGATTGGGAGGCCTAAGAGGTCACTATCTTGCCATGATACAAGAGAGATCGCCCTGTATCTGTCACCCCCCCCAAGACTCAGGGAAATTGAGCGTGAGGTGTCGGGAAGATTCTTCTTCTTCTTCTTCTTCTTCTTCTTCTTCTTCTTCTTCTTCTTCTTCTTCTTCTTCTTCTTTTTTGTCTTTTTGAGACAGGGTCTCCCTGTAGCCCCAGGTGGCCTGGATTCGCTATGGAGACCAGGCTGGCCTCAAACTCACAGAGAACACCTGCCTCTGCCTCCCGAGTGCTGGGATTAAAGACGTGAACCACCACGCCCAGCCGGCATCGGAAAGCTTCTAAGACCCGGAGGAAAGGGAGGGCGTGTAGCCCGAAAATGAAAATTACTCATTCCTCCGAAAAAAGTGAGCCTACAGAGCGTAAGCCAGCCAGGGGCAAGATGAGGAGCACTCTGGGAAGAGGAGTGGACCTGTGGGTATTTTAGAACTCCAGGAGCGAAGGG
>NW_008357205.1:0-253 GCF_000622305.1 Nannospalax galili
GCCTATGTCATGCAATACCCGCAGAAGTCAGAAGAGGCTTTCGCCATGTGGGTGCTGGGATTTGAACCGGGGTCTTCTGAAAGAACAGTCAGTGTTCTTAACTGCTGAGCCATCTCTCCAGCTCCAGTACCACATGCTTTTAATCTGAACACTCAGGAGGTGGAGACAGGTGGATCTCCATGAAAGGGGCTAGCCTGGTCTACATAGCAAATTCCAGGCCAGCTGGGGCTACAGAGACCATCTCAAAAAAAAA
>NW_008357206.1:0-508 GCF_000622305.1 Nannospalax galili
AGCATGGTGCACTTACATGCAGGCAATACAAACATACACATAAAATAAAAATAAATAAAGTATTTTTAAAAAAATAATAAAATAAGCCAGCTGTGGTGGTGCACGCCTTTAGTCCCAGCACTCAGGAGGCAGTGGCAAGTAGATCTCTGTGAGTTCAAAGCCAGCCTGGTCTACATAGTGAGCTCCAGGACAGCTGGGGCTACAGGGAGACCCTGTCTCAAAAAGACAAAATATATATATATGAATTGTAGTTATCTTGGAAAATAAACATCAAGCAAATAAATTTAATGTGGAGAGGTAAATATCAAAACAAGGGAGACATCAGCTAAAAAACTTCATGGCACTAACAATGTATCGCAGTGGTAGAGTACTTTCCTACAACTATATGTGAGACCCTAGATTTGACATCCAACATTGAAAAAAACAATCATGCAGCATGCATATGATATATGTATGACATTCATCAAATGTGTAGAAAAAATAGGCAGAGTTGAGGGAGGAAGGAGAA
>NW_008357207.1:0-283 GCF_000622305.1 Nannospalax galili
CCCGCCAGGCACTCAGTCAGCTTGGACGTCTCCATGAGGCCTGTAGATGGGTGTCAGCACTGTCATCTGGTCTTCAGCCTCCAGGGTCTTACACTCCATGGCCAGACCCCTGCAAGCCTCCAGCCCTACCTGGCTGGTCTCTTTAAAAGGACTGGAGAGAGCGCTCAGCAGTTAAGAGCACTGATGGCTAACAACCATCCATGACTCCAGTTCCGGGGGACTCTGGCCTCCACAGGCACTGCATGACACAGGTGCACTTATATACATGCAGGCAAAACGCTCA
>NW_008357208.1:0-636 GCF_000622305.1 Nannospalax galili
CAGAGCCCCAGAAAGAGGCTGTCAGCCCCAGAAAGAGGTTGGCAGGTGTTGGAGGACCAGGGAAGCAGGGAGGGGTGATGGTGGGGCCAGGTCCCACAGAAGCAGTGCTCCTGGAGCCCAAGGAAGGCACCAAGCTGGCCTGGATGAAAAGGATCAGGAAGCAGCACCAGTTCCCCAGGTGTCTGTGGACCGAAGACCAGGAATGGTGCAGGGCCCAAACCAGGAGCAGAGAACAGTGGGGTAGATGGAAGGGTGATTGAGGTCACGGGGGGGGTCAAGGCACGGAGGGCTTCGCGATGGACCCACCCCGAGAGGCCTGAGGATAGGGGAGCAGGCCAGGAGAGTTAGCCGGTGGTGCAGGTCCGGGGAAGCAGAGAGAGGTGAGGGTGGGGTGGGGTCTGGAGGCAGTGCTCCTGGTGCCCAAGGAAGGCACCAAGCCAGTCGGGGTGAACAGGGTCAGGAATCGGCACTGGCTCCCCAGGTGTCTGGGGGCCCAAGACTAGGAATGGCACAGGGCCCAAGCTTGGAGTAGAGAACAGGGGGGGAGATGGAAGGGTGAGCGTGGCTGGGGGATTCAAGGTGTGAAAGCAGACCCCAATCTTATCTAAAGGACTATTGACAACTGATTGCTGCTAG
>NW_008357209.1:0-380 GCF_000622305.1 Nannospalax galili
CCTCTGGGTGGCATGAAGGTCTTTTGAAGGCCCCCTGTCTTACCAGCAGCAAATCCCTGATCTTTCAAAACTGTCACTTTGTAAGGAGTTTTGTGAACAGAACCCAGACCTCAACTAATAGAACTAAGTCATAAAGGCCTTTTAGGTCTGAGGATGTAGCTCAATTGGTAGTGTGCTTGCCTGGCATTCACAAAGCCCTGGGTTCAATCCCCAGTGCTGTATAAACCTGGTATATGCTTGCCATTGTAGCACTTCATAGAAACAGGAAGATCAGAAGTTCAAGGCAGCATGCTTTGTTATACAGTAGGTTATGTCCATCCTGGGATACTTGGAAACTGTCTCAAGCCTTTAGGGTCTGGGCTCCTAAGGTCCCCTGAAGG
>NW_008357210.1:0-509 GCF_000622305.1 Nannospalax galili
TGGCTTAAAATTTATGCAAGTGTGAGAAATTTTATTTTATTTTATTTATTTATTTATTTATTTGTGTGCGAGCTATTTTCTTGAAAACAATAAGCAGATAACACAGCTATTCCTCTTGGGGAGGTACCCTGTTGTTTCAGTAAGTTTCAGTACCTCTTGAAGGCATTCACTTTCCATGGCACCTCAGCTCTCTCATCTCCTAGTGGGTGCAATATCAAAATGAATTTATTCGCCTGTTCCTAATCTTCACTTTCAGATGACTGAACACCAAATATGTTTTATTTTATAGACATTACTATATTTTATCCATTTTCCAATTTTCCAGTGGCATAAAGCTTCAAAGACATCAAAATTTCATTAAACCAGTCAAGGATTTTTACCTAGATTTCGCTCTATCCAGTTCATTCACTGGAGTCTAGTCAGACTACCTAGAGTTACTCTCTTAATAGGTTCAACTTTCTCTCACCTAGCATTAATCAGTTGCCAATAGTTCCTTGGCTAAAGTTGAG
>NW_008357211.1:0-314 GCF_000622305.1 Nannospalax galili
CTGAATTTCATCGCCAGACACCAGATATGGAGAGAGAGTGAAAGATGATTAAGTACGTTAATAGATACTTAGACAAATGGATGGATGGATGAATGGATTGATGGATGGAACATGGTCATAAGAGGTGATAAATCGAAAGTTAGATCGATGTCAGATGCCTACATGATACATAAATGGATGACAGATGATATAGATGATAGAGAGATGGTAGATAATGTGGAGAGAGATGATAGATATTAGATATATACATACATAGATAGATTGATAGATAGATAGATAGGTAGATAGATAGATAGATGGATGATGGATGGATG
>NW_008357212.1:0-296 GCF_000622305.1 Nannospalax galili
CTAAGGGAGGAATCTGAAAGGAGAACAAGGCCGCGGGCCAAGGCCATGGGCTCTGTCCTGTGCCCGCACGAGGAGAATGGGAAAGAGTCCAAGGCTGTGGGCCAAGGCCGCAGGCTCTGTCCTGTGCCTGCGGGAGGAGGGTGGGCAGAATGGAAAGTCACCAGCTCAGGTCTGTCAGCAGTTTTGAGAAATGGCTGAGTCTCAGGCTCCCAACACACTCCCATTCACAATAGCTGCAAAAAAATTAAAATATCTCAGAATAAAACTGACCAAAGACATTAAAGACCTCTACAATG
>NW_008357213.1:0-251 GCF_000622305.1 Nannospalax galili
ATGATTCCTCTGTGTTGACACTCCTCTTTGTAGACTGGACACTGGTTCAAGCCTCCTTGATCAAGAGGACAGATGACCCACCACAATTTCAGGACATTTTGAGAGATGCTCATAGTCCCCAGTAACTAGTTGACCTAGGAGGGCAAGGAATAAAAACTATCCTTTATGTCCCCCTGACCAAATTATGATAGGCCTCAAAGTATATCTGCTAAACATCCAAGAAAGTTAGTTCCACCAGTCTGGTACTTTTA
>NW_008357214.1:0-407 GCF_000622305.1 Nannospalax galili
CAATAAACGTCATTAATCATATAAATGGACTCAAAGACAAAAAAAACACATGGTCATCTCAATAGATGCAGAAAATGCCTTTGACAAAATACAGCATGCATTTATGTTCAAAGTCCTAGAGGGAATTGGACTGGAGGGAGCATACCTCAACATAATTAAAGCCATATACAAAAAAACCACAGCCAACATCATTCTAAATGGAGAAAAACTAGAAGTATTCTCATTAAAACCAGGAACCAGACAAGGATGTCTACTATCTCCACTCCTCTTTAACATAGTGCTTGAAACTCTTGCTAGAGCAATAAGACAGGAGAAGAAATTAAAGGAGCATGAATTGGAAAAGAAGAGGTCAAATTATCATTTTTTGCAGATGATATAATACAATACCTAAGGGATCACAAAAGTTC
>NW_008357215.1:0-255 GCF_000622305.1 Nannospalax galili
GGCTTTATTTAGAGATGAATGCCTGATGCAGGTTAAAAGGAATGACATACACAATCAACAGCTGAGACTACAACAAGGGCAAGATCCACCACCTGGATTCATAGATTGGAACTATGACCAGCTTTTTGGCCAGGGCAACTTTTCCACAGGAATCCAGGAGGCTGTGATTCCTGCTGGCTGTTCTGAGCAGGTCCGCTTATGTGTACTACAGGCCTGGGACTGCCTAACCCCCTTGTCCACTGGGCCTGGAGAGAC
>NW_008357216.1:0-374 GCF_000622305.1 Nannospalax galili
AAGAGATGGACAGTATCGATCTTTTCCTGAACAAACCTTAATAGCCTATTTGTTATGCAGGGACCAATTATGACTAGTAGCAATAGGATAATTAGGGGTCCTGCGACAGCTGAGAGGAGAGTTGTAAACCATGGTCTATGCATAAACCAAGACTCGAACCAGCTTTCATTACTTTCATACTCCTTGCGCCTCCTCTCCAGGTCTTTTTTTAACTTGGTCAAAGATTCCCTGACTGCCCCTGTCTTGTCTAGATAGAAACAGTATTCTTCTTTTAAAGCCACGCATAGCCCACCCTCCTTTAAAAACAGAAGATCCAAGCCCCTTCTGTTTTGTAGCACCACTTCTGATAAGGAAGTGAGAGATTGCTCCAGGTC
>NW_008357217.1:0-1083 GCF_000622305.1 Nannospalax galili
AGGAGAAAGGTGAAATTCTTGGTGTAAGGCTCTGGCTTGTTCTAGTAGAGGTATCTCTACATTTAAGGTACTCTAGGAAACCAAGGACAAACCTGTTCAATAAAATCTATAAAGTTAGTTAATTCTTGTGAGCTCACATTAGCACCTCTTACCTTGAGCATACTTTCAAGCATATGTACAAAAAGCAGACAGCTGTTGCCTTGCCCCATACCTATTGCCTTATGGAAGAAAATGTTAACCTAAAAGTAAAAGTTAATAAGGAGCAAAATTTGACTAAGAAACAAAAGTCTTAAGATCTTATAGAAGTTTAAATAAGGATGAAAGTTAAAATAAAGGTTAATAGTAGAATACGACCTTAATATTTAATAGTAGAATACAACCTTAATATTTCTAATAAGGGCTTTTAAATTCCACGATCTGGTATATGATTTCTTCTCCTTGAAACTTTCAAGAAGTATGCGAAAGCATACTTCAAGGTCTGTCGATATAATGACCTGTAAGTAAAAGAGTTACCCATATACCAAACAGATTTCCAAGGTAACAATCAACAAATTGAACTTAGATACAGAACACTTCCCTATTTCAAAAAACAGGTATGTCATGGTAACACAAACAGACCTTAGAACTCAGAACAAACATCCAAGGTTTCAAACAAACTCCATGGATACTTAGACTTAACTAAAATTAAAAGACGTTAAACAAAAGAAGCTTTGTTGCCAAGGCAGCATAAACGAAGTTAGAAAAATAGACCTAGAACAGGTATCTATGGAAACATGGACAAACTTAACAATTGAAATTGAGCAAACAAACTAAAAGAAATTTTTTAATCAACTTGTAAGAAAAATCTACATCATATACATAATTTAGTACTTAATTATAATAATTTTTAATTTGAGCAATTGGTACCAGTACGTTTAATCAAAATTTTAAATTTAGAAGTGGATTTAGAAGTGTGCACAATATAGTTGACGTCTTTAAAATTGATGGATCCAAATTTTTACAACTTACAAGACAGACAAACACATAAAAAACAAGAAAATTACATCTTAACAAATGAAATCAAGCAAACTAAAGAAAAATTTT
>NW_008357217.1:3841-6013 GCF_000622305.1 Nannospalax galili
CCAGTTTAGAAAGACTGAGGGTTCTAAGACTGCCTTTAGTAAGTTATACCAATCATAGTGGGTTTGTAAATGTAAGGACCACTGGAGAAGAACCTGTTCAAAATATTGGGAGTCAGCCCCCTGATTGATCAGCAGCCTTGGGAATAAGAATGAGTTCAGCAAGTGGGGTGGGCAGCCATGGACGCTGCACCACATTGGGGCCAACGTTAACCGGAAATACAGACAAAGGCAGGTGAGGCTTTAAGGAGGGCAGTCTAGGAGGGAGGGGCACGTTAACAGGGGAAGGGGTGGGATGGTTATGGGGGGGGAGAGTAACTCCTTCCATAGGTAATGGGGTGGGGGAATTTCTGGGCATGATAGCTCTAGGAGAGTATCCTGAGATATAGGCAAAGGAGCTCCTTCCTTATTGGAAGTGGGCACAGAGGCAGCATCCACCTCCGGGTCCGGGGGGTCTGGGAGGTCTGGGGTTGAGGTAATTGCCAGATGTACACTAGATTGCTCCCAGCAGTGTTTGTTGTTGGCTGAGATGACTTCCTCAGGAGAGGAGGATTTAAGGCTAGCAATGATGGCTAGGAGGATCAGTATGAATGATGTGGGGGGAGTGATCCCTGAACCAACCTCCCTTTTTCGGGCGAGGAAGAGGACCCACATCCACATGTCAGGGTCCCACATGTTTTCAGGGGAGATCCATGGAGCTAAATTAGTGGCTTCATCCCAAAAATGTTCTATATCTTTTGGTTTCACTTTCAACCCTCTGGTTTTAAGGAGAACCTTGAGTGCTGCCGTTTGTGGTTCCCTACATTGTGGTGATAAATTGCCCATTGTGGGAGGGTCTCATGAAGGGGAATTTGCCACAAAAGTAGAAGATGAATGTGACTACCAAGAGGGCACAAAGGAAGCAAAGAAGTACTGTGAGCCACTCGGATGTAAACCACCCCGACATGTAAAGGTGTATCGGGTCCAAATGTCTTGTGCTCAGTGAGGGACTTCTGGAGGCCATGATACCTCCAGCCATATGCTCACATGGTGTCTCCAGGACAGGCAACAGGGTGACCTGAAGCCTGGGCTCTAAGCTCAGGGTGGATCAGCCCTTATATGAACTCACCGGGACGAGACAAGAGGGGGGAGGTGCCGATGTGGGCTTCAGGACCTCATGGCGGAGTTTGACTCCCTGATCTAACAAACTAGTCCAACAATAAAGATGACAGACAGGGTGGAGGGGACAGAGGAGAGGAGCTACTCACTAATCCTTGAGCAGCCGAAGAAACAGACAAGACCAGGGGCCTACTTACTGAACGAACCGAGGTTCTGGGTGTCACCAACACCGTGGGCAGGAGTCACTGTTCAGGCGCCAGGTGTTGCGGGTTCTCCTCAGGCCAGCTGTGAAGACCCTAACCTGGATCAGGTCCCCTGCCGATTGGGGGAGGGGGTAAGAGGCGCGGGGTCACAACATACAGACCCCAGGAGTCGGGTAGAAGCAAGCACTAGGTGAGGTGCTGCAGACTCGTTTAATGCAGGAGGAGGCACACCTTATATTTCCCTTTTCTCCGCCCCCAAGTCCCTTTAGTCAGCGTATCGTTTTCTGATTGGTCTGCGCCATGCAGTCTGTCAGCAGTCACTGGGCTCGCGAGCAGGGTACGGAGGCAGCGGCTCCTTTTGGCGGGCTATTTGCAGACCAAGAAGTGAAATCTCGCTGAATCCCAGGCCCTGGGTCCGCGCCACCTTTGGAGGCCTCCTGCTACAGTGCTAAGCCTTGAAAGTTGTAGTTTCCTGTTTTCCTCTTTGAATAAAAATTGTCTTGTAGATATACTTTAGAATCTGTGCTGATATATTTAGTTGGAAAATGGTAAAAGAACTTTCAGTGATCTGAGATCTTTGTGTGGTCTTCAGAGCCAAGGTTGTACATTTTACTTCCCTTCCCTATTAAAGGAAATTTTTTTCAGCAAATGGGAAAACAGCTTTCCCTATCATGAGTAGATTTGAGTTTACTCCCACTTCGTTTGCTGGGGAAAAAATGGAAATGGCTATATCTTTTGGAGGCTTCATTTAAGAAAATAGAAGCTTATATTAAATTACTTAAAAGTTTCAAAATCAAGGCTGGGCATGGTGGCGCCTGCCTTTAATCCCAGCACTTGGGAGGCAGGGGCAGGCGGATCTCTGAGTTCAAGGCCA
>NW_008357218.1:0-688 GCF_000622305.1 Nannospalax galili
CCATTCAGAGTGTTAAAATATGACTTCACAATGTTCAATTTTGACTTCACGTTGCTTTAATGACATCACTATGCTCCAATGTGCCAACACTATCTCCCCAAGAGCCATTATATTGCTCCAATATATCATGACAATGTTAAAATACGCCTTTACAATGTTCCCTTGTCACATCACAATCCTCAAATGTGACAGCACAATGCTCCATGGGGCCATCAAAATGTTACAATATGACTTCACAATGTTCCATTGTGACTTCACAATTCTCCAATCTGACATCACAATGCTTCAATATGCCAACACTATTGCTACATGTGAAGTCAATATGCTCTATGGTGCCATCACAATGTTAAAATATGACTTCACAGTGTTCCATTGTGACATCACAATGCTCAAATATGTCTTCACAGTGCTCAAATGTGACATCACAATGCTTCAGTGTTCCAACACTATCGCTTCATGTGCCATCACAATGCTCTATGGTGCCATCACAATGTTACAATATGACATCACAGTGTTACATTGTGATATAACAGTGATCCAGTGCGACATCACAATGCTCAGAGGTGACATCACAGTGTTCCAATATGAACAGTGCTCCAATGAGTCATCACAATGTTCCAATATGACTTCACAATGGTCCAATGTGATTTCACTATGCTTCAATGTGACATCACAATTCTCCAATATG
>NW_008357219.1:0-278 GCF_000622305.1 Nannospalax galili
ACCTACCTCCTACCTATATACCTATTCTACCTCTCTCTCTATCTAATCCATGTCTCTCTCTGTCTGTCTGTCTGTCTCTCTCTCTCTCTCTCTCTCTAATCCATCTAAATCTATCTGTCTATCATCTATGGTAGATTTGTCTTTTGGGTCTTTTTGAAGCAGTGTCTCCCTGTATGCCCAAGCTATCCGGGAACTCACTATGCAGACCCGGCTCGCCTTGAACTCAAAGAGATCTGCCTGTCTCTGCCTCCCAAGTCCTGGGACTACAGCTGTGTGCC
>NW_008357220.1:0-315 GCF_000622305.1 Nannospalax galili
CCTGGGGCCCAAGGAAGGCACCAAGCCGGTCTGGGTGAAAAGGATCAGGAAACAGCACTGGCTCCCCAGGTGTTTGTGGCCCCAAGACTAGGAATGGCACAGGGCCCAAACTAGGAATAGAGAACAGAGGGGGGGATGGAAGGGTGAATGCGGCTGGGGGAGTCAAGGTGCGGAGGGCTGTGTGATAGACTTACCCCAAGAGAGGCCTGAGGCCAGGTGCGAGGTGGAGTTTTAAGTGGCTGTCAACTGGGAATAAAATTCAAGCACCCTGGTTTAATCTCTAAGCCATCTCTCCAGTCCCCCAAACAAAATATT
>NW_008357221.1:0-1399 GCF_000622305.1 Nannospalax galili
GGAGCACTGTGATGTCAAATAGTGGTATTGTGATGTCACACTGTAGCATTAAGATGTTACATTTGGGGTTTCTCAGGGGAAATTGAGCACCGCGTTTGCATATTGAGCATGGTGACGACACAATGAATCATTGTAATGACACAATGGTGCATTTTGATGGCACAATGAGCATTGTAGTGGCACAATGGAACATTGAGAGATCATATTTTAACATTGTGATGGCACACTGGAGCAATATAATGGCACAAGGGGTCATAGTGCTGGCATACTGGAGCATTGTGATGTCACATTGGAGCACTGTGATGTCACATTGTACCATTGTGATTTCACGTTAGGGGATTTTTGAGGGGAGATTGAGCAATGTGTTTAGATATTGAGTATGGTGAAGACAAAATGGGTCATTGTAATTACACAGTGGCTCATTGTGATGGCACAATGAGCACTGTGATTGCACGATGGAACATTGTGAAGTTATATTGTCAAATTGTGATGACACAGTGGAGCAATATAATGGCATATGGTGCCATAGTGTGGGCACATTGGAGCGTAATGATGGCACATGAAACATTACAATACCAATTAGGAATATTTTGATGACTCATTGGGGCATTATATTTGCACATTGAGCATTATGATGACACATTAGGGCCCTGGTGAGGGGACATTTAGCATTGTGATGTCACATTTAGCATTGTGGTGACATATTGGAGTATTGTGATGACACACTGGAGCATTGTGATGCCACATTGGGGAATGATGAGGGGACACTGAGCACCGTGTTTGAATATTGAGGACAGAATGGATCATTGTAATGACAAAATGATGCATTGTGATGGCACAATGAAACATTGTGAAGTCATATAGTATCATTGTGATGGCACATTGGAGCAGTATAATGGTACATGAAGGCATAGTTTTGTAACATTGGAGCATTGTGATGTCAAAATGGAACATTGTGAAGTCATATTGCAACATTGTGAGGGCACATGGAGCAATACAATGACACATCAGGCATAGTGCTGGCATATTGGAACATAGTGATGTAACAATGGAGCACTATGATACCACAATGGAACATTGAGGAATCATATTGTAGCATTCTGATGGTGCACTGGAACAATATTATGGCACAAGGGGCCATAGTGCTGGCATACTGGAGCATTGTGATGTCACCTTGGAGCACTGTGATGTCACATTGTACCATTGTGATGTCACATCAGGGGATTGTGAGGGGACATTGAGAACCGTGTTTGCATATTCAGTGTGACGAAGACACAATGGATCATTGTAATGACACAATGGTGATTTGTGATGGAACAATGAGTGCTGTGATGTCACAATGGAACATTGTGAAGTCATAAGGTTACATTGTGATGGCACATTGGAGCAATATAATGGC
>NW_008357221.1:3007-5134 GCF_000622305.1 Nannospalax galili
TATTGTAACATTGTCATGGCACATTGGAGCAATATAATGGCACATGGGACCATAGTGTTGGCTGATTGGAGCATTTTGTTGTCACATTAGAGCTTTTGATGTCACATTGGAGGATTGTGGGGGGATATTGAGCACCGTGTTTACATACTGAGCATGGTGACAAAACAATGGATCATTGTAATGACACTATGTTGCATTTTGGTGGCACAATGAGCATTGTGATGGCACAATGGAACATTGTGAAGTCATATTGTTACATTTTGATGGCCCATTGGAGCTTTATAATGGAACATGGAGCCATACTGATGGCATATTGGAACATTGTGATGGCATATGAAACATTCCAATATCAAATTGGAATATTGTGATGACACATTGCAGCATTATATTTGTCCACTGAGCAGTGTGATGACACATTAGGGGCCTTGTAAAGGGACATTCAGCATTGTGATATCAAATTGAGCATTGTAGTGAGACATTGGAGCATTGTGGTGTCACATTGGAGCATTGGGATGTCACATTCAGCATTTTTTGACACTTTGGAGCATTGTTTTGTCACATTGGGGGATTGTGAGGGGACACTGAGCACCATATTTGCATATGGAGCATTGAGACGACACAGTGGATCATGGGAATGACACAATGGTCCATTGTGATGGCAGAATGTTGGCACAATGGAACATCGTGAATTCATATTGTAACATTGAGATAGCACATTGGAGCAATATAATGGCACAACGTGTTGGCAAATTGTAGCATTGTGATGTGACAGTAGAGCATTGTGATATCACATTGGTGGACTGTGGGTGGACATTGATCATGGTGTTTGAATATTGACCATGGTGACAACACCCTAGCCCTAAATGTAACAATAACATTTTCCCTAATCCTATCCCTAATCATAACCCCAAACTAACCCTAGGCCTAACCCTAAACCTAACAGTAATCCTAGTATTAACCCTTTACTTTACCCTAAACCACTAACCCTTTACTTTACCCTAAACATAATAGTAATCCTAGTACTAACCCTTTACTTTACCCTAAACCTAACACTAGCCCTAGCTGCAAACCTACCCCTAAACCTAGGTTTAGCCCTAACACTAAACCTAATCCTAACCATAAACTTATCCCTGAATCAATCTTAATGCAAGCCCTAACATGAAGGCTATTCCTAAACCTATGTCTAACCCTCACTTAACCCTGACCCTAACCCTAACCTTAACCTTCTACCTAAATTTTAGCCCAAAACCTAACTTAGCTGAAAACCTAACCCTATTTCTAAAAGTAAACCTAACCCTACATTTAACTCTCTCAGTAGCCCTAGCGGTAACTCTAACCCTATCCCTAACCCTAACCATACCCTAACCTTAAACATAGCCCTAGTCCTAACCCTAACCCTAAGTCTAGCACTAAACATATCCCTAACTCTAATTCTAGCCCTAAACATACCCCTCACCCTAAACTTAACCATGTCCCTAGCCCTAACAATAACATTAACCCTTACTCTATACCAACCCTAACCCTAAACATAACCCTAGACTTACTGTTATCCTTAGCCGTTTGCCTAACCCTAAACCTAACCCTAAACATAATCCTAACCCTAAACAAAATCCTCACCCTAACTATACCCCTAAGCTTAACCCTAATCCTAACAAAAACATAAAACTAGATCCAACCATAAACCTAACCCTAACCAAAATTGAAACTTAACTCTAACCCTAACACAAACCTTAAACTTGCCCTAATTTTAAACCTAAACATAACCCTAAAACTAACCCTAGCTCTAACCCTAACCACTCCCTAACCTTAACCATAATAATTACTCTAACCCAGAACCTAACCCTAAACATACCTTAGCCTTATCTCTTACCGTAAACCTAACACTTAACATAAATCTGGACCTGAACTTAACCTTAACCCTACATGTAAACGTTGCCCTAACCCTAACCCAGAGTCTAAACAAAATACTAACCCTATACAAATCCTAGGCCCAACCTGAACCCTAATCTTAATGCAAACCCTACAACTAAACCTAAACCTAAACCTAGCCCTAACATTAAACATAAACCTAAACCTAAGACTAACCCTAAATGTGCCCCTAAACCTAACCCTAACCCTAAACCTAAC
>NW_008357221.1:5642-6455 GCF_000622305.1 Nannospalax galili
ACCAAATCCTAACACATAGCATAACTCTAATGCTTAACCTCACGCCAACCCTAAACCCTCTCAACCCTAACCCTAAGCCAAGCCTTAACCCAAACCCTCATCAAAAACTAAGCCTAACCCTAAACATAACCTAATCCTAAACATAATCCCTGCCCTAACCCTAAACTACACTAAATCCTAAACCTAGTTCTATCAGTAACCCTTCCCTGAAACAAACCCTACAGTTAACACTAATTCTAACACTAATATTAACCTTTGACTTATCAATAACTCCAACACTAGCCTTAGCAATGAACCTAACCTAGCCCTAGCCCTAGCCCTAACCCTAACACTAAACCTAAACCTAGTGCTAAATCAAACAATATACATGACCCTAAATCTTACCCCTAACTCTAATTCGAACACTAAATTTAAGCCTATACCTAAGACTAAGCCAAACCCTACACCTAACCCCAGTCCTAACTTAACCTTAACCCTAACCCTAACCGTAAAACTAAGACTAACCCTTCATGTAACTCTAACCATGAATCTACCCTAAACCTTTACCTAATACTAACCATAAATATATAACTTAGACCCAAATATACCCATAACCAAACTACTAAACCTTACCCTAAACCTAATCCTAACCCTTAACCCACACAGTGTGAACATGAACAAAGCCTTAACGCTAACACTAAACCTTGCCCTCACCATAAGCCAAACCTTAAAACTAAGCATAAATGTCCACGTAACCATAGCTCTAAACCTGTCCTTAGCCTCAACCCTAATCCCAATATTCAATGTATTACCTAGACACAAAACTAACCCTAA
>NW_008357222.1:0-464 GCF_000622305.1 Nannospalax galili
TGTTTTCACATGCATTTCTAATCTCTATATACATGACTACCACTGGTCACATTCGCCCACCTTCTGAGCGCCTCCGCATCTGAGCATGAATACAAACTCATCAGGTAGACAGCCTTCCTCTCCCACTAGAGCCTCCATACTCTGTTATCCCTGCCACTGTCCACTGTGCTGTCAGCACCCCCATCCATTCTCCCCTATCTGCCCTTCTGGTAAATCTAGTCAGCCAGAGGTCCCTGTTCCAGGAGGATCAGCTGTTCCTCATCTACGGCAATCCATTGTCAGTATTCCTTTGGATAGATTGGGGTCTGCTGTTCATGTTTCCAGTAGTATGTTGGGTTACTGTTTGGAAGAGCCTTTATCTATCCTGGCCAACAAATCAACTGAAGGTATTGCCTGTCTGGCTTTGCTGTTTATCAAGTAACTTGTAGTTATATATATGTGTGCTCTTATGAAATTATATTGGC
>NW_008357223.1:0-441 GCF_000622305.1 Nannospalax galili
CCTGCCGTCTCCAGAGAGGCGCGGCCGGTCAGGCCTGCCAGCCGCTAGCTAGCCAGCGGGACCAGAACCATGGTGGGAGAGTGCACGCACACCTGACACCGGGCCACATCCAGAGTGAGTGCGCCCAGGAGCCCAGGCGTGCTCCCCACATCGATTGCAGCCAGACTCACACCGGGATGAGCCAGGTGTGGTGGAGACCCCAGGGTGCCCGCACACACCATGCCGGGGGTCAAGCGACCAGATGGCGAAAGCAGGGTCTCCATGGGTCGTGGTTTACAAAGAGACAGCTCTCTCCGGGAAGACTGGATCGTAGGCAGTAAGACACAGAACTCAGCTCAGTACAGCTTCTTTATTCAGTGACTCAGCTTGGCTCCAGGTCTTAGTGATTCGGCTCCGATTAATTAGGGGAAACCAGGATATTTTATACTGTGGGGGCAGTGG
>NW_008357224.1:0-685 GCF_000622305.1 Nannospalax galili
AGGAAAAGATCTTAAACAATTTTTCTCCTTTATTCATGATACATGCCCTTGTTTCGCCCTGGAAGGGACAATCAACCAAAAAAGATGGAAAAGAGTGGGCGATGCACTTCAGGATTATTATCGGACCTTTGGACCTGAGAAGGTTCCTGTAACTGCCTTTTCTTATTGGAACCTTATCCGAGAAATCCTTAAAACTCATACCTTAGACCCAGATATTCGGGAAATCATTAAAAGGGGAGAGGAAGTCCTCAAGGACGGAGCACGCGCAACAATGCCATGCGAGGAACTGCCCCCCGGGTGCAAGAGCCCGCCTGTATCACAAGTAGTAGAAGAGAAGAACAACTTCCCAGTCCTTGAACCTGAAGAGACCAACATTAATAGGGACTCCCCCACACAGGAGGGAATCTACCCCAACCTTGCTCCTTACCAAAATTCAGAACTAAAAGAACCTTCTGAAGGCTCTAGGCCACCACCTTATAATTATAACTTCCCCCTTTCAAAAACACCACGCTCAGATCCCCTTCATCTGGCCAAAGTTTCCCTTACCCAAGATGTTTCCTCTCTTCATAATATTCTTGAACAAAAGAGGGAACATCTGTAATTAGTCAAGGAAATACAGGCTCTTGATGCCGAACTACTTACCCTGACCATTTCTCCTAGAGAGAGAGAGACAAATTAAAAACTG
>NW_008357225.1:0-340 GCF_000622305.1 Nannospalax galili
CTCTGTCCTCACTGAAAAAGAGGTTATCACTGGAAAAAAGATTGTAAATCTGAAAATGACAGGGATGGCAAGCTTTTGCCACCTTTAAACTTCCTCAGGGGCAGCCCTCAGCCCCGCTAACAAGAGGGAAGCCACAAACATTGTGGGTAACCAGTATTACAGAAAGTGCCCATCCAAAATTAACCATAAAAATAGACAATAAGCCTTTCAAATGCCTCCTTGATACTGGAGCTGATAGAACCATCTTAAAGCAATCTGAGGTACCTCCACACTGGGAACTGATACCAGGCCCCAACTAATAGGGGTAGGGGGAGCCTCCCAAGCATTTATCACTAAAAAT
>NW_008357226.1:0-300 GCF_000622305.1 Nannospalax galili
GCACGTTACACGACCAGGTGGACGTCAGAGAAGGCAGGTGACACGACCATGAGAAAATTACAGAGGGCAGGTTACTCGACCATCTGCACGTCACAGGGGGCAGGTGACACGACCATCTGCATGTCAGAGGGCGCATCTGACACTAACATCTGCACGTCAGAGGGGGAAGGGCACACGACCATCAGCAGGTCAGTGGAGGCGTGTGACAGGACCATGGGCACGTCAGAGGGGTCAAGTGACACGACCATCCACACTTCAGAGGGGGAAGTGACACGACCATCTGCACGTCAGAGGAGCAGG
>NW_008357227.1:0-661 GCF_000622305.1 Nannospalax galili
GAAAGGGGAAAGCTCATCCACTGTTTGTGGGAATACAAACTTGTTCAAGCCATGTGGAAGGCAGTGTGAAGAACTCAAAAAACTACAATTGAGCCAGGCGTGGTGGTGCACACCTGCAGTACCAGCACTTGGGAGTCAGAGGCAGGCAGATATCTGTGAGTTCAAGGCCTGCCTGGTCTACATAGTGAGTTCCAGGCCAGCTGAGGCTGCAGGGAGACCCTGTATCAAAAAAAACGAAAAAAAAAAAAAAAAAAACTATAAATGAACCTACCATTTGACCCAGTTATACCACTCCTTGGCATATACCCAAAGAACTCGTCCTATTGCAGAGACGCTTGTACATCCATGTTTGTTGCTGCTCTTTTCACAACAGCTTAGTGATGGAAGCAACCTAAGTGTCCCTCAATTAATGAGTGGATAATGAAAATGTGGTTCATTTATACGATGGAGTTTTACTCAGCAGTTAAGAAAGATGAAATCATGAAATTTGCAGGTAAATGGACTGAACCAGAAACTGTTATCCTAAATGAAGTAACAGAGACTCAGAGAAAGAAAAAAAATGATGTATGTTCTCCCTCATATGTGGTTCCAACCATCAAATCCTGATAAGTGAGTACGTATTCAGACATAACTATAGGAACCAGAATAATTAAAAGGAGCC
>NW_008357227.1:5088-12093 GCF_000622305.1 Nannospalax galili
AGAGATAAAGAGGGTCGTTTCATTTTAATCAAAGGAACAATTGATCAAGAGGATATTACAATCACGAATATATATGCAGCAAACTCTGGAGCACCCAGCTTCATAAAAACAGTACTCCAGGCTCTCGCAGGCAGGCTCTAATTCCTTCACCTCAAGTCCCAGGACTAGCTTTCCAAACCAGATTAACCAATCACCCTACAGTAGATTCCCTAAGTCCTCACTCAGGGAGTTTCCGCACTGCCAAATTCCCAGCCTCCAGATCATACAGACAGACCTGCTCAACTGAGACGCTGGTACATCAGATCAAGCTCACTGTTTCCTGACCCTATTTTGCTCATCCTTCCCCACCTTGTCCAATGCTGGCCTCTCACACAGGTGGACACAAACCCTCCAAACTAAAAATAAAACCCAGGCCCAGATGGATTCACAGCAGAATTCTACCCGACTTTCAAAGAAAATCTACAACCAACACTGCTTAAATTATTCAAAAATATAGAAACAGAGGGAGAATTCCCAAACTTCTTCTATAAAGCCAGTATCGTTCTAATATCAAAATCAGGTAAAGATACAAAAAAAGGAAAACTATAGACCCAATATCCTTAATGAACATAGACGCAAAAAAATTCAACAAAATATTGCAAACCGCATAGAGATACACATCAAAAAGATGACCCACCACAATCAAGTCGGCTTTATTCTAGAGATTCAGGGATGGACCAATGTATGTAAGTCAATAAATGTAATAAAACATACAAATGGACATAAAGACAAAAACCACATGGTCATCTCAATAGATGCAAAAAAGGCATTTGAAAAAATCCAACATGCATTCATGTTAAATGTCCTGGAAGGAGTTGGGCTGGAGGGAACATACCTTAACATAATTAAAACTATTTACAACAAACTCATAGCCAACATCATCCTCAATGGAGAAAAACTGAAAGCACCCCCATTAAAATCAGGAACCAGACAGGGATGTCCAATATCTCCTCTCCTTTTCAGTATAAGGCTTGAAATACTTGCTAGATCAAGAAGACAAGAGAAGGAAATTAAAGGAATACCAATTTGAAAAGCAGAAGTCAAATTATCCCTATTTACAGATGATATGGTATAATACACACTAGATCCTAAAAATTCCACTAGAAAACTGTTAGAATTGATTAATGCTTTGAGTAAGGTGGCAGGATACAAAACCAACTTAGAAAAATCAGTAGCATTTCTATGTACCAATAGCAAGCATTCAGAAAAAGCACTAAAGGAAACCTTCCCATTCTCAATGGCCTCAAAAAATAAAATATTTATGAATAAACCTGATCAAAGACATTAAAGATCTCTACAAAGAAAATTTCAAAACTCTAAAGAAAGAGATAGAGGAAGATACTAGGAGATTGAAAGACCTACCATGCTCATGAATTAGCAGAAACAATATTGGGAAAATGACCATTTTACCAAGAACAATATATAGATTCAATGCAATCCCAATCAAAATATGCGTAACATTCTTCACAGAACTTGACAAAATTATCTTAAAATTCATGTAGAATCACAAAAGATCCCAGATAGCCAGAACTATCTTGGGAGAAAAAAAAAAAAAAACAATGCTAGCAGGGATCACCATACCAAATCTCAGATTACATTACAGAGATGTAGTCATAAAAACAGCATATAGTACTGGGAAAAGAACAGACACATAGATCAATAGAACATGAGAGAAGACCCAAACATGAGTTCATATAATTTCAGCCACCTGGTATTCAACAAAGGTGCTAAGAACACACAATAGAGGAAAGATAGCATCTTCAACAAATGGTGTTGGCAAAACTGGATCTCGACCTGGAGAAAAATGAAACTTGATCCTTATCTTTCAACCTGCAGAAAAGTCAATTCCAAATGGATCAAAGGCCTCAGTATAAAACTAGAAGAAACCATAGGCATTACCCTCCAGGATACTTGTATAGGAAAGGACTTTCTAAACCAGGTACCAGCTTAAGGTCAACAATGAGTAAGTGGGACCTCATTGAACTACAAAGTTTCTGTACAGCAAAAGAAACAATTAAGGGAGGGAAGAGGAAACCCACTGAGTGGGAGAAAATCTTCACCAGCTACACATCCGACAGAAGGTTAATATCCAAAATATAAAAAGAACTCATAAAGAAGATAAATGACCCAATTAAAGATGGGTGATAAACGTAATCAGAGAGTTCTCAAGAGATGAAATACAAATGGCTAAGAAGCACCTTAAAAGTGCTCAACATCCTTAGTAATTAGAGAAATGCAAATCAAAACCATTTAAAGATTTCATCTTACCCCAGTCACACTGGCTAGGATCAAGAGAATTAAAGCCTGGAGAAAAGCTGGAGAAGATGTGGAGAAAGAGGAACGCTCATTCACTGCTGTTGGGAATGCAAACTCCCGAAAACGCTATTGAAAGCAGTGAGGAGAACCCTCAAAAAAACTAAAAATGAACTTACCATTTGATTCGGTTATACCAGTCATTAGCATATACCTAAAGGACTCATCATACTGTAGAGGTACCTGTGCATCCATGTTTGTTTGTTGCTCTCTTCACAATAGCTAAGAAATGGAAACAACCTAAATGTCCCTCAGTTGATGAACGATTAATGAAAATGTGGTACAGCTACTCAATGGAGTTCTACTCAGCAGTAAGAAAAGATGAAATTATGAAATTTGCAGGCAAATTGATGGAGCTAGAGAGTGTTATACTAAGTGAAGTAACACAAACACAGAAAAGCAAGCTATGTACATTTTCCCCTTTTTGTGGACTGTAGCACCAATCCCTTATACATAAGTATATAAATTCTGATGTAACACAAGGAGCCAGGCAAAGGCAAAGGATACATGGATGTAAAGGAAAAGAAACAACCTGAAAGGGGGTTAGTAGGGAATAGATGTTACCGAGGGAGGTAGAAAAAGTGGGAGTAATCAGCAGGGAGGAGGGAGGGACATGCAAGGGACCATGGTGTTGGGGAGGGAAGGAAGTTAGGAAAGGAAAGATGACAAGAGTCGGGAGATATTGGAGAAGGGTGGGAATAATAGGGACATTGTGACTAGGAAGGGAGGGAGAAGGGAGGCCAGATGGTAGAAAAAGGGTAGAGATGAATAAATCTCCAGGGGCTAGGAAATCTAGAGGGAAAAATGATGCCCTAGAATCCTCATGAGAAATGCACATAGAATGTCTGAATATTAATGCACACACACACACACATATTTTGTGTTAAATGCATTTTGTGTTAAAACCCGATTCCAACGAATTGTATTCAAAAGAGTATTGCCATGAGTATCAGCTATATCTATATACCCAGGCACAGAGAACATACACTTAGGAGGTGTCCAGTACTAAGTGACACATTTGCAGTCAAATCTCTAAAACCAAGGCTCATGGAACATAGTAGAATAAAGGGTAGAGAGAGGGCTAATGCACCCCTCAACTCTTACCAGTGAGGCTTCCATGTTCATCAGAGTGTGATACACACAGAATGCCACAACTGGACAAGTTTTGGAGAATAAGAGACTGTGGAGTGTAGGATGGGACTCCTATATGGAACCTTGCCCACCCAAAGCTCAGGACCATTGCAGAAGAGGAGGCAGAAAGATTGTAAGAGCCAGGGCTGGTTCATGAACATAAGGAGGTAGAGGCTTCCAGGTCACTGGAAGCTTGCTCATGTAAGCCTGTGGCAACAGTGGCATCAAACATGGTGCCTATGTCAGCTAGATTAAACAAGGGCCCAAAGGGGAGGTGAGAAATAGGTGGTGGGCCATCTGTAGATTGATAACTATTTGAGACTGATTGCTGCTAGGTAAGGGAAAGTATGACTTATGTACGACCACTGGATGGGCTGAGTAGACACCAGTGGACACATTTACACTGAACAACATTTGTATACAAACTTCTGAGTGAACAGGACTCAGCATATTAACAAGGTTATGACTTCTAATGGTCAGTCAGGTGATCGTTAGCATATAAAACATATCATTTGCCAAATAGCAAGAAGTTAATGATTTCATTATCTCTGGGTGACATCTAGTGTGTCTAATATTGTTTAATCAACACTATTAAAATTACTAAACTTGCTTTTTTTTACTTCCCTGGGCTGTACAGCCTCTGGGCCGCCTGGTTCCAGCACCTTTCCTGGTCCCCAGGAGCCCTCTAGACCAGGTCCTGCCCTCATACCCCTTTTCTTCCGGGGCTGCACAGTCTCCATTATCCTGGTACCAGCACCTTCCCTGGGTAAGTCCAGTGCACCCAGCAGGCCTTGACTCCCCAAGCCTCTTTCACTTTCCCAGCTCCCCCCACTGAGTCACTCCTTCCAGGCTGGGTACAGGCCCATTTCACGTCTGAGCACCCCAGACACCAGGGCCAACCTCTCAGCCCAGAGCCACCAATGCTTTCTGATCCTCTGCATCTGGACCAACCCAGTTCCTCCCTTCCTTCTCCAGGAACCTTCTGGCCCTAGTCCCACCTTCACCTCCCTTCACTTCCCTGGGCTGCACAGGCTCTGGTGTCCTGGTCCCAGCACTTTGCCTGGGTAAATCCAGCATGCCCAGTGCACCTTGACTCCCCCAATCTCTTTCACCCTCCCAGCTCCCCCACCTCTCTCTCCTCCTAGCCTGGGTACAGGCCCATTTCTTGTCTTAGCACCCCAGACACCAGGGCTAATCTCTTGGCCCAGAGCCACCACTGCTTCCTGATCCTTTGCATCTGGACCAATCCAGTTCCTCCTTACAGTCCCCAGGAGCCCTCTGGGCCTGGTCCCACCCACACCTCCCTTTATTTCCCTGGGCTGCAGAGCCTCCAGGGGTTCTGGTGCCAGCACCTTTCCAGGGTAAGTCCAGTGTGCCCACTGCATCCTGACTCCCCCAGCCTCTTTCACCCTCCCAGCTCCCCCACCTCTCTCTCCTCCCGCTCAAAATGATGTTTGTCCTTAAGGGAGGACATATCCTATCAATGCAGTCACTATTATGGTAAATAATAAGATAACGCCAATGTTCCATGTTTCTATGAAGTGGCATGATCCATAGTATATGCATCGGCCTATGTGTAAGAATAAGCAGATAAAAAATATAGATGCACCATTGGTGTGGAGATATTGAATGATTCAGCCATAGTTTATGTCTCAGCAGATATGGGTGACTGAAGAGAAAGCTGTTAGGGTTTCAGATGTGTAATGTATGGCCAGAAATAGTCCAGTTATGGTTTTTAATCCTAGGCAAATTCCTAAGAGGGAGCCAAAATTTCATCATGCTGAGATGCTCGCTGGTGTTGGTAGGTTGGTGAATGAGTGATTAATGATTTTAATTAGGGGTTGGGATTCACGGATGTTTATCATTAGGGTTTCTTTAGTTGAATTACAACGACGATTTTTTTCATGTCATTCATCTTAGTTAAGTGCTATGTAGAAATTATGTCTAATTATATTTTTATTTTGAGTGTTGTTTTGGTTATTAGTTTTTTGGTTTATCAGTTAAGCGTTCGCTGGTTAATGGTGGGTTGTGTTTAATTGTTAGTGGGTGTATTGGTTCTAGTATTATGTTAAGTTCTTGGGGGCACTTTTGGGATTTAATGCTGTTTTTTATTTACTTAGATGGTATATTAGTAGTATTTGGTTATACTACAGCTATAGCATCCGAGGAGTGTCCTGAGATGTGGGGATCTAATTGGTTAGTTCTGGGGGCAGTAGTGGTGGGTGTAATTACAGAACTAGGGTTGACATTTTGGTTTAGTAGTAATGATGGTGTGGAGTTTTTTGTTGAGTTTAATATTATGGAAGATTGGGTGGCTTTTGAGGGGGAGGATATTGGGTTGGTGAGTGAGGATGGGCTAGGTGTAGCTGCTATGTATAGTTGTGCAGGGTGGATGGTAGTTGTTGCTGGATAGATGTTGCTTGTTAGTGTTTTTATTATTATTGAAATTACTCATGGTAATTAAGTTAGCATTAATAGAGAGATGATTGTCAGGTTGATTAGGAATGAGAGCTAATATAGTTTGATTAATCCTTTTTGGTTTGATGTGAGGGTGGATGCTAAGATTTGTGTGGTGGCAATTGTTTTGGGGATGGTTTTTTGTAGTCAGATTAGGTCTAAGAGGTTCGATGCTGTGCTTTGGCTTTTAGAGAGGCTTTTAGTTGGTAAGAGATGGTGGATGATTAGTGGGAAGAATCCTAGTAGGAAGGAGAATTTGTTAGTGGTGGATGGAAGGTTAGGCGTGAGGAATAGGGTTAGGTTGTTTAGTTCTATGGAGACTGTAAACCCTAAGGATGTAACTACTAGGGCAGTTAATTTGAGGAATCAGGGTATAGTTATAATAGGGATGTTGGTTGGGGGGTTGTTGAGGGTAATGATAAAGCCTGCTAGAACACTGCTGAGGGCTAGGCAGCTGATAGCATTAGTTAGTTGTGAGTTTTTCATTGATGGTGATAGTTGGGGGAATTGAGGTTTAGTTGTTACTGCGAAGAAGATGATTTGGTTGCTGTAAATAGCAGTCTTGGAGGTGGCAATGACTGTAATTAGTAGGGCTCAGACATGTTTATGGCTTTGAAGATTAGATCTTTTGAGTAGAGGCCTGTAAGAAATGGGGTGCCAGTTAGGGCAAGACTTCTGATGGTCAAGCAGGAAGATGTGAATGGTATGGATTTTGATAGACCTCCTATTTTTTAATGTCTTTTTTGTCGTTTAGACTATGGATAATTGATCTGGAGCATATGGATAGTATGGCTTTGAAGAAAGCATGGGTGCAAATATGGAGGAATATGAGATGAGGTTGGTTAATTCCTAAGATTACAAATATTAGGCCTAGCCTAGTTGACTAGAGGTGGAGAAGGCTGTGATTTTTTTAATGTCATTTGGTGTTAAGGCACAGCTTGCTGTGTATAGTGTAGTTATTGCACTTGAACATAGTGTCATGGTAAGAATAGTTTGGTTGTTTTGTGTTAATGTAACACACACAAAAAAAAAACAGCACTACAGGACTTTAAGAGCCAGATTAAT
>NW_008357228.1:0-327 GCF_000622305.1 Nannospalax galili
GTGCATGCAAAATGTTACAATATGACCTCACAATGTTCAATTGTCACATCAAAGTGCTGATTGTGAAATCAGTATATGCATATTTGACATTACAATGATCCACTGTTTCATAACCATGCTCAATATGCAGACATGGTGCTGAATTTCCCGCACAATTCTGCAATATGACATCACAATGCGCCATGGTGCCATCACAATGTTAAAGCATGACTTGTGAGTGTACCATTGTGACATCACAATGTTCCAATGTGTAAACAGGATCGCCCCACGTGCAATAATATTGCTCCAATGTGCTATCACAATGTTGCAATATGACTTCACAATGTT
>NW_008357229.1:0-485 GCF_000622305.1 Nannospalax galili
TGGTGAAGATTTTCTCCCATTCTGTGCATTTTCTGTTTGCTTTCTTGGTTGTCTCCTTTGATGTACAGAAGCTTTTAGGTTTAATGAGGTCCCATTTGTTAATTCTTGCCCTTGTTTCCTGAGCAATTGATGTCCAGTTTAGAAAATCCTTTCCTATGCCTATACCTTGTAGTTTTTGTCAATGTTTTCTTCTAACAGTTTCAGAGTTTCAGGCTTTACATTGAGGTCTTTGATCCATTTGGATTTGACTTCTGTGCAAGGCAAAAGATAGTGGTCTAGTTTCATTCTTCTACAGGCAGAGGTCCAGTTTTACCAGCATCATTTGATGAAGATGCTGTCTTCCAAACAGTGAATGTTCTTGGCCCCTTTAAACATGCTGTTTTTCCTCCAGTTGATGTTCTTGGCCCTTTGTCAAATATCAGGTGGCTGAAATTTGCATTTACTTATATTTGGGTCTGCAATTTATTTCCATTGATCTATGGGTC
>NW_008357230.1:0-501 GCF_000622305.1 Nannospalax galili
TGCAGAATCCAACATTTGTTGATAACCTCTATATAAAAACAAAACAAAACAAAACAGAAAAAAAACCTCTTTAAGACAAAGGATATTTATCATTTCACTTTGGAAGACATTGACTAGAAATGTTCTAGGTCAGATAACAATTTACATATTTCAATTTGACTTTTTAAATTTCAAATTAATAAGATGATTTGTTGTTTTTCTTCCTAAGAAAAAGAAATTAGGAAGAGTACCTGAGTTCAGTTCCCAACACCTACTGTCCATCATTCCAGTTCCAGGAAATCTGGCCCACTCTTCTGGCCTCTGGGCATATGCACACATGTGATGTTCTACTCACATTAGGCAAAACACTTATGCATATAAAATACAAATAAATAAAATCGTTTTTTTAAAAAAGGAAAGGAAACTAGAAATGTGTTATATAGAAATTGTCTGAAATAAGACCACATATCTTCATTTGGCTGAGGATATAGTTCAGTACTAGAGTGCTTTCCTACTATGTGT
>NW_008357231.1:0-833 GCF_000622305.1 Nannospalax galili
AGCTACCACCCCTGGTTTTTGAGACAGAGTCTCATTAAGGTAGCCCAGGCTGGCCTTAAACTTGCCATCCCTCTCTATCTCCCAAGCACTAGAATTAGAAGCATGAGCTACCACGCCTGGCTCATTTGCTTTGTGTAACATACTTGGCTTGCAGTCTGTTATTAGCTCGTGTGGCCTGCCTCTTGTAGCTGTCAGCTGCCCTGTATGGTCATCCTGTATATTCAGGATGAAAACTGCTTCACAAAAAATGGAGACTGTAATAGAAGGATTCATGTTTCAGATACAAACACAGAAATGTGTGTGATTGTTGATTGTAACTCAAAAGAGAGGAGTAACATACTGAAAATAGAGCTGAAAGGAAAAATAATTTTTTCATTTGTCACATTTATAGTTTATGTGTAAGTGAATGTGCTGACCATCGATTTCCTCTGCTTCCTCTGTAGTTATTGATCCCTTAGAACTGAAAGCATATCCGACACTTGTGGTGGAGAAAATGTTGAGAGCATTAAAGTTAAACTCTTCTGAAGCCAGGCTGAAGTTTCCTAGGTTACTTCAGATTATAGAGCAGTATTCAGAGGAGACCTTGAAGACAATGACAAGAGAGGTTGGTATCCTTGTGTGTGGAAGGGCACTGTGTGTACGTGCTCTCACTTTTATCCAGACTCAGTGTATGTGTGTGTGTGTGTGTGTGTGTGTGTGTGTGTGGTCAAGGTTAGAGGACAGCCTTGGGTTCTCAGTCCTCACCTTTTACCTTGATTAGGACCGTCTTTTGTTACCCAGTGTAGAGGCCAGACTAGCTGGCCCATGAGCTTCCCAGGATTCTCCTGTTTCCA
>NW_008357232.1:0-255 GCF_000622305.1 Nannospalax galili
CTGCAGAGTCTATGTCCCTGGATAGGACTCCTGTATTAAATTTCACCAACACAGGGCTGAGGGACCATTTTGGAAGAGGGGGGCAAAAGATTGTAAGAGCCACAGAAGGAGGTACATGACCATAAGGAAACATGTACCCCAGGAGCTCATATCAACTTACAACAGAAGTCAGAGCATGCATAAGACTCATGCAAACTCAATAAAAAAAAACGAAAACACAAAAAACAAAACAAAGAAACAAAAAATAACCAAAAA
>NW_008357233.1:0-249 GCF_000622305.1 Nannospalax galili
CCACATGGCCGAGAGTCCAGACCATCTGAAAGCCACGGTAGTTTAATTTGGACCCTCTTGTCTGTCTGTGTCGTTTTTGTGTCTTGTGATCTTCGTTCTAATTTCTTTGTTGATGAAACAGATGGGACTGATAAATACTATGGGCAACACCAAATCTTCCCCTCTAGATCTTACACTAGTCCACTGGGGGGACATTAGGATGATTGCCCATAACAATAGTGTAGATGTAAAGAAAAAAAAATGGACAAC
>NW_008357234.1:0-239 GCF_000622305.1 Nannospalax galili
GGAGCAAGAGAAACCAGCACTGAGCCACCCTAGCCTGGGAACTGCTAGAGATTGATTACTGCTGAAGAGCTCTAGGTAGGCTGACTAGACTCCAGTGGATGAACTTGCACCGAAGGACATCTGGGTAAAAATGCTTGATTGGATAGGACTGAACACATATGGTGAATGCATGAGGTCCTCGGGGGGATAATGGGGAGGTATGGATGAAGGAGGCATCTAAATTTGATTAAGAACTGTTA
>NW_008357235.1:0-281 GCF_000622305.1 Nannospalax galili
ATGTGTGTGAGTACACCCACATCATGCCAGGCTCACAGAGGTCAGGAGACCACATTGGATTCTCCTGGAACTGGAATTACAGATGGTTGTTAACCACCATGTGGGTGCTAGGAATCAAACCCTGGTCCTCTGCATGAGTACCCAGCGCTCTTAACCACTGAGCCATCTCTCCAGCCTTCTGACAAGAAGTCTTAACCTAGGCTACAGGATGGTACACAGAAACCCCAAGTGGTTTGTGGAGGAAGCTAGCAGAGAAGGCCTGTGTCTCACGTCCAGTCTGT
>NW_008357236.1:0-231 GCF_000622305.1 Nannospalax galili
CTCAAAAAATACCAAAAAACTGAAATAATTCCATGCCTTCAATCAGACCACAATGCAATAAAACTTATACTCAACAACAAAAGAAGTTCTAATAACTACACAAATTCATGGAGATTAAACAACACACACTTGAATGATGAACAGCCCATAGAATAAATTAAGAAAGAAATAAAAGCATTACTGGAAGTAAATGAAAAGAAGACTACAACACAACAATCCCACTGAGACACC
>NW_008357237.1:0-777 GCF_000622305.1 Nannospalax galili
GTGCTGGGATTCAAACCCAGGTCTTCTGAAAGAACAATCAGTGTTCTTAACTGCTGAGCGATCTCTCCAGTGCCTTTTTTGTCCATATATGTAAGAGTAGTGTAGCTGGGTCATAAGGTTATTCTATGACTAGACTTTTGAGAACCTACCAGGCAGATTTCAGTGTTCTCACAGTATTTTACAGTCCCACTAACCTTTCCACACATCTTCAATAGCATATTCTGTCATTTTATTCATGTTGGTGGTCACTCTGACTGACGCAAGATGAAACCTTCAAATCATTTCAATCTGCATTTCATAATGTCTAATTATGTTTAACACTTTTGGTGTTATTAGTCATTGTGTTTTTTCTTTTGAAAACTCTCTTTTCTATGACCTATTTTAAATTAAGTTATTGGTTTTCTTAATATGTAAGTTTAAAAAAACTTTTTGGGGCTAGAGAGATTGCTCAGTTAAGAGCGTTGGCTGCTGTTTCAGAGTACCTGAATTCGGCCCCGAGCATCCTCATGGCAGCTAACAATTTTTACTCCAGTTCCTGGAGATCTGATGCCCTCTTCTGGCCTCTGTGAACATTGCATGACATGGATACACTTACATACAGGCAAAGCACTTATAACACATAAAAAAATTACATTTAAATGAACCATTAAAATTATTTGTATATTCTTGATATTAATTCTCTACCAGATAGCTGGAAAAGATTTCCCATTCTTTGGGCTGCCCTTTTTTCAATTGACAGTTTCCTTTGCTATACAGAAGCAGTTTTAGTTTCATGAG
>NW_008357238.1:0-694 GCF_000622305.1 Nannospalax galili
AGGCTAATGCCCGCAGTTGGCTTTAAGGTGTTGGTAATCCTCCAGGTGTTAATAGTCTTATTTACCCTTTTGTATGCATTAAATTAAATTAATTTTTTAATGACACATGCCCTTAATTTATAGCCAATTTAGCCAAATTAGAATTTCAAGAGATCAGCATACAATTTCAAAAGACCAGTAATTCTGCTTTAAAGGAGAATTTCCACTGCTCAACTACGCCAACTGTCCTGAGTGGGGTAGTTACTTGACAGTAACTGTCCTGAATGTGTCTCTAGCCACTCGCCTGAGTGTGACATCTAGAGTGTGTCACTGCTTCTCGGGAGAGCTTAGGACAGGCGCAACGGACAGAAGAGATTCTCATACACGACTGTTTGATTGCAATATGAGTTTACTAGGTCAAAGCATAACAAACACACATCAATACAAACACTCAAGGGGAAACCAGGTTCTCTAGCAATTAAGAGTCCCGAAGTCTCAGGGAGTACCTTCCAGAGGTTAAGCCTTCAGGCACTCCATGTGGAGAGGTTCTCTCATCCGCTGTGATTGGTGCACTCTCCCGGCTGTGGAGCTGTTTCTCGCAGGTTCTGACCACGTCCGGTCATGGCAGACTCCGCCAGTCTCTGGCTCTCAGGCTTGGGTCCTAGATCAGGTCTCAGGCGAGGCTCCGGTCTGGTCTGGTCTCGGGCAGAGCTTC
>NW_008357239.1:0-718 GCF_000622305.1 Nannospalax galili
TGAAACTAAACCCCTGTCTTTCACCCTGCACAAAAGTCAATTCCAAATGTAAAGCCTGAAACTCTGAAACTATTAGAATGTAAAGTCTGAAACTCTGAAACTATTAGAAGAAAACATTGGGAAAAACCTTCATGATAGTGGCATAGGAAAGGATTTTCTAAACCAGACATCAATGTCTCAGGAAACAAAGGGCAAAAATTAACAAATGGGGCGTCAGTAAACTACACAGCTTCTGTACATGAAAGGAGACAATCAAGGAAGCAAAGAGAAAACCCACAGAATAAGAGAAAATCTTCACCAGCGACACATCCAACAGAGGTTTAAGAACTAGAATACATAACAAATTCAAAAAACAGAGAACCAAGACAAGAAGTAACCCAATTAAAAGATGTGCTAAGCAGATGAACAGAGAGTTCTCAAAAGAAGTAAAGATGGCTATGAAGCATCTTAAAATTAGGGGAACTGCAAATTAAAACCTATTTAAGATTTCATCTTACCCCAGTCAGGCTGGCTAAGATCAAGAAAACAAATGATACCAAATGTTGGAAAAAATGTGGGGAGAGGGGAATGCTCATCCACTGCTGGTGGGGCTGGAAACTGGTTCAACCTCTATGGAAAGCAGTGCGGAGAGCTCTTATAAAACCACAAATGAACCTACCATTTGACTCAGTTATACCACTCCTTGGCACACACCCTAAGAACTCATCCTATTGCAGAG
>NW_008357240.1:0-417 GCF_000622305.1 Nannospalax galili
TGGATTCCCATGGGGACCCCCGGCTCCATTCCCCCCTCCATAGGCCGCCTCGGCTTCTCCTCCTCGTGTAGCTGCAAAAGGTGGCGGCTGTTCAACAGGCAAAGGGGGGTAGAGGGAGGAGCTCTCGGGGAGAACTGGCGGAGCACTAGGATCCCCGCCTCTGCAACTGGAGGACTTCAAACCTTCCTGGGTGACCATGATGAAGACTTTTAGTGGGCAAGCATGAGGCTTTCTCACCAAGAGGGGCCTTAACCAGGATGGGGGATCCTCTGCCAGATTCTCCCACAAAAGGATATAGGGGAGTTGATCCGGGTGGCCCTCTGGGTCAGGCCGGGTAATGACAGCCTTGACCTTGCTGATGGTGTCCAGGGAAAGG
The DNA here is from genome assembly GCF_000622305.1 of Nannospalax galili. Lineage (NCBI taxonomy): Eukaryota > Metazoa > Chordata > Mammalia > Rodentia > Spalacidae > Nannospalax > Nannospalax galili. Next base: position 377 of record NW_008357240.1, read on the forward strand.
GACCCCTGGGTCGGCCAACCTACTCCAAAGGTGGGCCATTC
>NW_008357240.1:429-860 GCF_000622305.1 Nannospalax galili
CCCCTCCCTGCCACTGAGGCCCAATTTTAAGGCCCGCTCCTTCACTTCCAAGAAATGAGAGAGGATTAGACCTTTAGGAGTGGCCTGAGTCTGGCCCATGGTAGAGGTCACAGAAGAGAGAGGGAGATGAAAAGGGAGAAGTGAAGATGCCACTCTAAACAATGATGGCCAGTGGGTGTGCCTGTGGACGGGTGCCTGTTGTTGCCCAGTTTTTCTTCTGTGGGGGACGTGAATTTATCTGGGATTCACACCTGGGACCCCCTTATCCTCTCACAGGAGGCTTTCAGTGGCGAGCACCCTAATGGCTCTTATTTGCTCGACCCATGCCTGCAGGGCTTTTTCAGCGGCTGGAGAGAGGGATGGAGAGGAGTGGGAGATACATAGGAAGGGAAGGTTTAAAATAGGGAGCGTAGAGAAAAATACAAAACCAG
>NW_008357241.1:0-325 GCF_000622305.1 Nannospalax galili
AACAACTGTGTTGGAAATGGCTGACTTACAAAGATCAGACCTCTGTGGATGTGTAAGAGTGAGACCACGGAGAACAAATCAGCCTTTGGGTTGCAACAGCAAGAGGTTTATTTAGGACACAGGTACCTGTGGGCACAAAGTCTCCTCGGAGGACTTGCGTGCCCCAGGTTGAGTTCAGGGGTTTTTTATAAGGCAGAAGCAGGGTACAGAAGCAGAAGTGCGGTTATTGGTTAATTTCAAATACACATAGTAATTTCACCAGTAATTTCAAAGTTATGCAGAGATATGGGGTAAGGGCCGGGGCTGAGGGGAAGTGGGATTGCTA
>NW_008357242.1:0-678 GCF_000622305.1 Nannospalax galili
TGCAAACAAACACTGACACAGGCATAGATACAGACACACAGACACAAACACCCAGACACAGACACAGACAGATACACACACACACATACCCCCGTATAAACTTTCTTCTAATTCATTTAATCATTTTTCTATTAATGGATATTCCTGTGGTTTAAACGTGTCCCCAAGGGTTCATGTGCTGAAATTTAATCCCAATTGCGACTATTAGGAGGGTGAAAATTGAATCTGACTGTGATGTTTAGAAGTAGGGCTTTGAGGGGTGATTAGGGTTATATAAGGTCATCAGTGTGGAACATCCATGACTGAATGCTGGTGGCTTTATAAGGAGAGAGACCAGAAGGAATATACATGTACACATGCCTGTGCCCTATTCCTCACAATACGATACTCTGCACAGCCTTGAGATTGAGAAGGCTCAGCAGTTAAGTGCACTGGCTGCTCTTGCAGAGGACTCGGTACACACATGGTGGCTAACAACCGTCCATAACTCCAGTTCCAGGGGATCCAACACCCCCTTCTGACTTCCGGTGGGCATTGTATGACACAGGTACATTTATAGACATGCAGATAATATACTCATACACATAAAATAAAAATAAAAAATGGAAATAAAACAAAAATAGGCCTTTTTTCTTTATAAATTACACAGTCTTGGATATTTGGTTATAGAAATGCAAA
>NW_008357243.1:0-525 GCF_000622305.1 Nannospalax galili
CTGGCTTACCTGGAAAGTGCCACCAAGCACGGATGCCTGAGCTTATTTGGATTATGACCTTTGGCATAGTTAACTGGACTAAAAACTACCCCCAGGTTTTTTCTATATGATAATCAGGACTTGCCTGATATTTGGACAACAGGATCCCACTGCCACATGTAAATAAAGCATACTATGAGCACCTATCAGCTGAGGCTTTGTCTACTGCCTCCACACTATAATTTCTCTAGTTCTTCCTCTGAATAAATGGAGCTGTTTCACTGACTCTGGAGCTGTATCATTGAATCTGTTTCACTGCATCATGGAGCCTGCCTCCCCGGAAGGGCTTTCTTCCGTCAGTGCTCACTGGCCATCCTGACTCCGTTCATCGCTTCTGCTCCCCCTGCCCTCATGGACCAGTGGCCAACGACCCGCGAAGAGAGGGAGATACCCCCCACAGGTAAGGATTATGTCTAGAGTTGTGTTTAGCGTTAGGAACAGTGGTAGCACTAGTATTACTTTTAGGGCTATTATGTTTCAGTTTAG
>NW_008357244.1:0-283 GCF_000622305.1 Nannospalax galili
GCAAGCTAAAAGAAATGACACTCATAACCAGCAGCTAAGACCTCAACCAGGTCAGGATCTACCACCTGGATTTATAAATTGGAATTATGACCAGATTTTTGGCCAGGGTGACTTCTCCACAGGAATTCAGCAAGCTGCAATCCCTGCTGGCTGTATAGAGAAGATTCGCTTATGTACCCTGCAGGCCTGGGATCGCCTAACACCACTGTCCACCGGGCCTGGAGAGACCTCCTTATTAATTTTTTTAAAACAAAAGCCAACTGAGGCTCTTCCAGATTTTATA
>NW_008357245.1:0-3380 GCF_000622305.1 Nannospalax galili
CTCATTCTGCTGCATAAGCTGGCAGAGGACTTAATATATAAACTTCACAAAAGAACTCACCAAGGATAGAGAAAGTTACAAGAGCTCCTGACTGTACCACACCTTCGAGCTAACCAAAATGATTGAGAGCTGTCTTTCCAGATGTAGCTCCTGCCAGGTTACTAATCCAAGAGGAAAACTCATGCCCCCAGCAAGAAGGGAGAGGGGCACTGTGCCTGGAGTTCATTGGGAGGTGGACTTCACTGAGGTAAAACCTGGCAGGTATAGCTATAAACATCTCCTAGTCTTTGTAGATACATTTTCAAGATGGGTTGAAGCATTTCCCACAAAAGGGGAAACCACCTAAATGGTGGTTAAGAAGATCATCGATGAACTAATACCAAAGTATGGACTCCCCTCTGTGATCGGGTCAGACAATGGACCAACCTTCATCTCTAAGGTAACTCAAGAGTTAATTAAAACACTGGGGACTAATTGGAAGTTACATTATGCATATCACCCCCAGAGCTGAGGGCAAGTAGAGAGAATGAATTGGACCTTTAAGAGACCTTGACCAAATTAACCCTAGAAACTGGCAATGACTGGACAGACCTCCTACCTTTTTCCCTATACAGGGTCAGAAACACCTCATATACTCAAGGCCTAACACCTTATGAAACCATGGGTGGCCAACCACCCCTTTTGCTCCCCAAGCTGCCTTCAGATGTGCTAACTGACTTGTCTGAATCCCAATTTCTTAAGTCCCTACAGGCCTTACAGATTGCACAAGACAATAAGCTGCCTTCAGGTGTGCTAATTGACTTGTCTGAATCCCAATTTCTTAAGTCCCTACAGGCCTTACAGATTGCTGAGCCATATCTACCAACTTGCTTCCCCTTGCTGAGGCACATCTACCAACTTCCACCAGCCCAAGTGCATGGATTCAAGCGAGGTGCCCTTGTTTGGCTGATATGGCACTGCAAGGAGCCCCTCGGACCTCAATGGAAGGGGCCACACATCGTGATCCTTACCACCCCTACTGCTGTTAAGGTGGCCAGTGTCCCGACCTGTACATTGCTCACTTCTAAAGCCTACATCAGAAGGTTGGTCAGACCAAGCCGGCAAGAGATGGAAGGTCACACGGGTAAAAGACAATTCTCTCAAGCTAAAAATCTCTGCAACACCATAATCCTTTTTGTCTTTTAATTTTTTTTTATAAAGCCTTCCATAGCTAACTACCCCGTTGACTCCAAAACCTCACCTGGGTAGTTATTAGCACATCCACTGGAAAGATAGTGAACATCTCCTCCCACCTGGGACCTCCAGGAGCCTGGTTCCCCACGATTACATTAGACCTCTGCGACCTGCTTGAAGGAGCTTGAGAATCGTACACCCTGTTAGGCACTGCAAATTAGGCTTGCCAGTCTCCACTCGGCTGAAAGAGGATGAAGGATCATCACTTCTCTATTGGCCCAGGCAACAATGGTGACTGAAGAAGTACCTTTGGGGGACCAGGGGACTATTTCTGTGCTTCATGGAGCTGTGTGTCTACTGAATGTATTAATTGGGCTGCCCCCATCACTACCGACTTGATCCAGGTAACTGCAGTCCTGGGCCTAACCCTTTGGTGAAACCCCAGATCAGGGAAATTCGAGGGACCCTGTTCCTCCTCTAGATGCAACCCTATCTCCTTGAGCTTCACCCTGAAAGGAAAGGAACCTAAAAACGTACAAAACTGGATTGATGGGCGAACTTGGGGCCTCAAGTCATACACCACAGAAACTGATCCAGGAATACTTTTTTCAGTCCATCTTCAGGTGGGTCCAGTCTTGGGGACCCAGATGGGGCCAGCTCAGACTGTTATAGCCTATAGGATGACCAACACCGGCCTTAACTATTTTCAAATTTGTTGAGAGGCCAGCTCCTAGACAAATTGTCCAATTGGATAAAACTGCTACTTTCCCTACACCTAGATCCACACCCCCAGAGATCCAACGGGTCCAAGAGACCTTGTAGCCTTCCCCTGGGCTTATGAACCTCCTAAATGCCACCTTTATTGCTTTAAATAATACTCCCCTAACCTTACTATCCATTGCTTGTTTTTCATGGACCTGAGCCCTCCCTTTTATTATGGGTTAGCTCTCCCAGGAAATTACGTTGTCACTTCTGACCCCACTGCCTGTAGAATTCCCCTGCCTACAGGGAGAAGGGAGCTTACCTTTACCCAAGTTTATGGAAAACGGCTATGCGTGACTCCCTCACATAAAATTGTCCCCCTTCTTACTAACATCTATGTAACTCTGTTCAAGAGATAGGGGCTACTACACCTAACCCATATATGGTGCCTCCCAACTCCACTTGGTGGGCCTGTACCTCTGGCTTAACTAGCACCACTCATCCATTTTAAACCAGACCAGGGATTTTTGTATACTAGTGTGGCTGGTTCCCCATGTATATTGTAGAACAGACATAGAAATGGAAACCAGAGTCTCAGAAGAGTCTAGACCTTGGAGGGCCATAGGAACCACTGCAGTTGTCTTGTCTACTTTATTTGGGATCAGGGTAACCACTGCAACTGGTCTGGAGGCTTCAGTGCTAGTCCTCCAGGATAAAAATTATCACCTTCTTGGAGAGGCCATAGACTTACACATACAATCATTAGAAACATCTATCTGCCACCTAAAGACTCACTATCCTCTTTAGCTGAGGTAACCTTACAAAATAGGAGAGGGCTGGATTTACTTTTTCTAGAAAAAGGAGGAGTCTGTGTTTCCCTAAGGGAACAGTGCTGTTTCTATGTTAATCACTCAGGAGTTATAAAACAGTCTTTGGCTGTTTTAAGACTTAAGGAAAGGGAAAATGAATGACTAAATAAAAAAAATTGGTACGAATCCCTATTTGGTCCCCATGGTTAACAACTTTGATCTCAGCAATAGTCAGCAATAGTCTCCTCTTACTCCTATTAGCAGCCACCTGTGGCCCCTGTATTCTTAATGTCTTGCTCTAATTCATCTGAGAACGGATACAGACAGTCCAACTGATGTTACTGCATTCTCAGTATACTCATTTAAATTGAGACCCCGAGCCTTATGACAATATAGAAATGGTTCCACCTCCCTAAATGTGCCATCTAACCACTTCTTTACACTTCTGTAGTTTGCTTGGCTTAAAGATTTAACCCTAGCCATAACTCTAGGGGGAAATGATGAGCCAGAATGCGCTGACTTCATTTTGGCTAGTTTCTTTAGACAAGCCCAGGCAAGCTCAGGCATATTGTACATGTAAAAGCCTTGTAAGATATGAACAAAAACTTCTGGCTCTAAAAGATATTAGTCAGCACATTCCAACGCCGTGAAGACAGCCCCTACCAATCAAGACTTCCCCCGTACACAGAATATGGG
>NW_008357245.1:4042-7321 GCF_000622305.1 Nannospalax galili
AAAAATTGACCAAAACAAAAAATTCTGTACTAAGGCATTTCTTGGAGGCTTTAAAGCCTGAGGAAGAGTTCACAAAAGGCATACAAAGGATAAAAACTGCCCCAAGGGGTGCTTAAAATTCTCAAAATATTAAACAAGGTACATTTCTCTCCTGAGAAAGGCTGTACTAGGGTTAGAGGCAGTTTTTCTCACTAGGGCCTCCCCCAGAAGCCAGGTATGGTCAATGAAGAGATGGCAGATATGGTTACAGACAGGAGGCAGACCCAGGGCCTACCTGACTCAGGGAACCAACAGGTGCAGCAGGGACAAGAGGGATCTACTGCCTCCTTAGCCCAGTGCAGGGTCAGGCAACTTGATCCAGCATCCATGAGTTTATCATGGATAAAAAGATACATAAAGCCTCCATGTAAAATCCCAAGAATAAGATATGACTCCAAAGGGATGACTATAGATAGTAAAAAACTAACCAAGTTAATGCCTCTTATCCATGTTATGGTACCCAACAGAAATCTCTTCGGAAAACAATTAATACAAGTGGATAAAATCATTCCATGCTGTGTTAGCCCTTGTCTATGTTTGATTTAATAAATAAGGTTAACCTATGAATGTTTCACAGATGTGAAACCAATCTGAGAGGTCAGAAGGCCATGTCACTCAAGACACTGCATGTTATGTGAATGCAGAAGAGGAAGAGATGGCCAAGACTAAGCTGAAAACTCCCTGCCACTGGATAACTGGCTTTCATAGAGCCAGGCATGCTATTAAGATGGCTGGGGGAGAAGGATCCCTACAGTTCTACTCAACAATAGACCCCATGTGCTGCATGCTATCAACCCAAGAAGGAATGCTTGCTTGTAAAATAATGGCTCAACAGACAAATTTCTAATAGAATAAAGCCCACTCCTATGGGGTGGAAAACACATCTGGTGCTGTAGATCAGGCCAACATTCTATGTCAGAGAAGGTTATAGGCCCCAGCAGGAAAGCCGCTGAAATTATTTTGTTTGATAAATATGATACACCTGCTAATGCTTATCTTCTAAACATTTGTATTTACACCCATGTTTCGATGTGCCCGCTTCTTTTCATTTGTCTTTGCAGTAGGAGAGACACCACTAAGATGGATCTACAGCCACATCTTGAGGACAAATAATGGAAAGGCCCAAGATTTCAGTGTATTGCCACAATAAAAGAAAGATCATTCTGCATCTGTCACGCCCTCCAAGGCTCAGGGACAAGAATGACAGAAAAAACTGTGAGAGGCAGAGAAAGTGGTGGAGTGTTGGATTGTGTGTCCTCTGAAAGAACCAGCAACAGCTGAATATTTGAACTCTAAGGGATTCAGTAGACTTAGGGAGAGACAGTTACTCCTCCCACCCAAAATAAGTCGGACAGGTAGTGCAAGACTTGCCATCATGGGGCTGGAAGGTGTGGATCTGAACTCAGCTGAGATGTAGGGAAAAGAGCCCACTGGGCAGCCATACCTTTGTAAGTGACACCTTCCAGATATCATAAGCTTTATTGGTAAGCCCAAATAAATATCTTTATTCCCTAAACTGTAGCTCAGAGGTACATTGTCTCATTTGTTGGTCAGGTTGTAAAGACAGCATAGGGAGGGAAGGTTGCAGCACACCTCACTGAGGATCTGGCAGGTGAGAACTCGTGCAGTGTGAACCTCCAAGGAGAAAATTTGGCTTCACAGTGACCAAGCCACATGGCTATCTTTGTGAGATCAGCTGCATGATAATATAAGCCCATTACCCACCATGACACAAACCCTGTGGGATTCACGTATCTCACAGGTTAAATGTGGACAGCGGCCATTTTTTTTTTTTTTTTTTACAAACACTCAGGTAAGTTATACTGATATAGTAAGTAAAAGTACCCTCAGATATGTAGGCCCCAAAGAGGAAAGCAAAGTAAAAGAACTCATGGTCTCAAACCAAGAATGGGAGTCCATGTCTCTTACCATGCGTTGTAACTGTGAATGCAAGGCAATGTCTTCATACATAGGCACAAGATGTTGTTGGAAAAGAAACTGGTGAAGGCAGCAGAAAAAAAATGGGAAGCCATGTCCAGTGCACACATCCTTGGGCTCTTGTTCTGAGAGCACAATTGGGAATGAGGTCCAAATTCCAGGCCCCTCAGATTGTTCTTTTTTCCCCAACCCATGGAGATAACCATTGTGGAGAAAAAAAGAAAGCCTGAGATAAGTCTAGAAAGGAAATAAATGGCTTATAAAATCTTTTTTTTCTCTTTTATCCAAGAGGTGAGTTGTTTGTAGCCTCAAATGCCCTGAAGCAAGACAGCAAGATAGGTAAAGAAGTTGACCTGCTTCGAAGTCAAAATCAGTGCACCTGAAGAAAATTTTTGTATGACCAACAAATAAATGTTATTAGAATTTTGGGGTCCTTGGTGATCACCAAGATGATACTGGGAGGAAGAGCATCCCCTAGAAGGTTCTCAGTCTCATTTATAAAACAATTTTAGAATGAACCCAAACAGAAGGGACAAAGCCATGAGACCATCCAGCTTTAGAACCTGCATGGAGGTCAGACACATGGTGGACTGGCAGCCACATGGTGGAGAGAACTAAACTTAAAAAGAAAAAAATAAAGAAGTACAAGATGCTAGGGCAGCATAAATAATTAAAGAATGCATGTTCAGAAAAGGGCTATGAAGAAGGAGAGAAATTATGCTTCTCTGGAGAATTTAGAAAAGTGGGAACACTTACAGAGACCAACATGTCTACAGATGGGTCCAGAAACAGAACAAGTGTTGCCAGGGCTGGGGGGAAATACTTTGCCTCTGTAGGTACTCCATAACTAGTTAGAGGGAGGAGGAGAGATAGCCTTGAGTAAACGATGGAAGAAAAGGAGACATAAAATTAGATTGAAAATAGCAATATCAGAGATCATCCCCAGGAAAGTGAGGAAGAAAGAGGACAAAGAGAGAAAGAAAGATGAAAGACAGAGAACCTTCTAAACCCATGGCAAGGAAGGGTGAAGAAAGGGGTGGGGTCACTTGCGGCCAAGTGGAAAGCTCCTGGAGCTTCTAAGCCTCCTAAGTTGTAGAGACTATGAAGGAGAAAACCTTCCAATCCCCAGGAAGGGACAAAGGAGGCAGTCATAGGAAAAGGCCCAGTTAGGGGTAGTCAGAGGCCCCAGCCACCTTGATCCTTAGATGGTGAGAGAGTTCTATGAGATAATTCTTTCCAAGTCCAGGACAGGAGGAGGAAGGCGAGGGTGAGATCTTCCCAGAGAAACAGCAACCATGGGAG
>NW_008357245.1:7490-18028 GCF_000622305.1 Nannospalax galili
CAATATTTGACTCAAAAAAGCAGTTGGTACTTGAGGGTTTGCAACGTTAATACATTTTATTAGTCACAAGAGTGTTAATTGAGAAACAGAAATAGGCAAGGTGTGGCTATCTATGGGGTTAAAGATGTCCCCATATAATTTGTGAATAGGCTCTGGATCTGCAACATTTCAAACTTTTACAGTCATTGAAGTGTTTATCATTTGGTAATTTGCAGGAAATTAAGCTCAGGATGCAAGAGTTCTTTCTGGGAACTTTCTTTCACACAGACAAAACAATCATAATTATAAAATAGAAATTGTACACAAACATACTGTCTGTTCTGTTTTGGTGCTACTTTCAAAAACAATTCACAAGCCCACAGAAGGTGTCTGCACATACAATCAAACTCACTGCTCCTGTCATTAAGAGCCTAACAAGCCCCACTAATTGCTCATATTTCAGAGAGACATATACTTAATCTTGATAAAGTTTATAGTTATCCATAGACATATTAAATCATTTGCTAACTTGAAATTGAGGAATATCTGCACACCACATGCTCTCTCTCGTGTATGGCAGCTACTTTTTAATCTCTATGTATGTGTTTTTCAACTGAAAAATCCATAGAGATGAGGAAACCAGTCAGAGGCTTGGGGTGGGGGGCACTTCTAGAGAGGAGAGATAAAATGCAGTGATATAAATGAGGAGAGGAGAACAACGGGATAGAAAGGATTTAATGGGGTAGGGAATGGGAAGACAGGGCAGGGCAGAGGAGGGACTACTAAAAAAGTCAGATGGTGGCTGGAGAGATGGACCAGTGGTTAAGAGCAATGACTGCTCTAGCACAGGACTCAGGTTCATTTCTCAAAACCCACATGAGGGCAAATAACCATCCATAGCTCCAGCTCCAGGGGATCAGATTCTGCGCTCTGACCTCTGTGGGCTCTGCATGACATTGGAGTACTTACATACATGTAGGCAATACACTCATACAAATAAAATTTAAAAATGAAAATTTTCTAAAGAAAAACTCAGATGGAAATGAGATACAATAGAAGCTTCATATATATGAGAGAGACAGAGACAGAGTAACAGAAAGAGAGAGAGAAAGAAACAGAATATAATGGACTTTCCCTATAACAGGACAAGGCCCCTATCAGACACCATAGATTAACAAATAAAATCCAATATCAGGAATGGGCTGCTCAAGGTCCCATAGACCCTCAAAAAATAATGGCTATTGCTATTGCTCGTGATTACCCCCCCATAACCTGACCATAAGACCATATTGCTGAAGTCACTACATATGAAAGTCACTGAAAAAAGAAACATGGAAAACTCAAGTTGGTACTGACCTGGAAGTGTCATCTCTACAAGCTAAAGCTGGAAAGGCCTATGCATGCTGCTAGAAGAGAAAAATCATCATTAAACTTACCCAGCTGTGAACCCTGAAAACTACAATAATGACAGGCTTGCCATGATGTGCCCGTTTGTGCAATAGTTAAGGAAATAACTAACCACTGTCTCGTTGGATTTAAGACCCAGTTCACAAGATGGAGTCCATTCCTGATACTCTTTTTAGAGCCAAGAAACGGTGTATAAAGGGGTTATGGGTCATAGGAAAGAACCTACTACAATTATCCTGTTTAAACAGACATAATGTTCAAGTGACTCCTAATGACTTCTTGATATGCCCAGAGACTGTGCATCCCACAACTCTCACTGTAGAACCAACTTTGTGTACCAACTTCAAATTAACTGAGAATCCTTCAGAAAATAAGAAACTTCAGATTGCTCAGCCCTAAATGGGACACTGATATCATTTCCTCTCCTCTCAAAAATCATTGTGAAAGAGGGGGTGAAAAGATTGTATGAGACAGAGGTAGTGGATGAACATAAGAAAACTGTGCTTTCAGGAAACAACTGGGTAGTTGCACATATGAACCCACAGTGCTTTTGTCAATATGCAGAAGATCATCCCAAAAACCCAGCATGGGAACTATTGGTACTTGGTTGCTGCTGGGATAGGAGGAATCCGTTTTTGTTAAGGGTGTTGTGCCACATAGGTTGACCAGGCTTCAGGAGATGGATCCATGCTCAAGGGGACTTGGGAAACAAGTGAATTAGACTATAAAGGTTTTACAAAACCAATAGAGAACATGAAGTATTGATCAGGTGGTGAGGGATCTGAAAAGAAATAAGGTAAGGAATCAAAATACAGTGTGTCCAATTCTGAATAATTAATAAAATCATTATTTAAAACAACTGAGCTATACCAAATTACCATAGCCATGGAATTGAAAATTATATTACATTTTTTTATTTGATATTTTATTTCTCATTAATAAAAGTATATATTCATGCCAGGATACAAAAATTACAATGAGTACTTTAAGCATATTGGACTTCTAGAATTTACCTTGTAGTTCAATGAGATAATGAACACTGACAAAATTTATATAGTCACAAATACCACCATAATGGACTCTGATTCCTCTGGAACTGTAAACTCAAATAAACTTTCTTCTATAGGTTCCCTTGGTCAAGATGTTTTATCACAGCAAGCAGAATAGTAACTAATACAGAAGATGAGAGCTAGCTATGGGCTCTGAGGAACCTGACCATGTGGGTTTTTTGAGGAATGTGGAAGAGTTGGTGTGACCCGGAAGATGTTCTTCTGACCCTGTGATGACAAGCTATGTACCCACCTCCTTCCCATGTTTTGCAAAGAAGCCACTCCCCTTCCACTTGCAGGGGAGGGGCTAAGGGTATAAAAGCTGGGAAAACCACGAGGCTGGCCTCTTGCCATTTTGTAAGGCTGTCTGGAACCACAGGATTTATGTCTGGGTGTGGACATTTGGCATCAGCTGTGAATGCCGTGGGGCACTTGTCTGTAAGTAAACCTGCACCCCAAGCTGAGTTAGCAAGTCCAATAAACTCATTAAGATTCTCTAAACTGGGGTTTGGAGGATTTTTTTTTCCCTCAGGCTGTTGCAAGGACCTTGGGAGGAGGGAATTGGATGCCTAGTGCACCTTCCAGCAGTGAATTTGACTTACAGTTGGACATTTGGACATGAAAAGTGGTTGATTTCTGTAAGCAGAGCTTCATTCTAGAAGGAACATGAAAGAAAGTAGTGCTGATATCACTGCAGTTCCAGAGGGAAATAAGGACTTAAGCAGCAACTGATTCATTTTGGCAAAGAGTCTGTCTGGATTCTGCCTACAGCCTAAGTGCTTGCTAAGTTGAAAAGTAAAGGATTAATTTCTTTCATGAACAACATTTCAAGATATCCTAATGTAGAATTGGTGGTGTGGATATTACTGGGGAATATAATGCACATCGACATGAAAAAGAGCAAGTGGGCCAGAAAGAAATGCAGAATGTCCAGTTTGGATGGCAAAAGGAGTACTAGGAAGCTTAATGTTGGAGCCAAGTCATGTGCTGAAGGAGAAAATATCTTTGATAAGGAAATTAAGGTGTTTAAGGAGAGCCTTAGAGATTTGAACTTGAACAATGGAACAAGTACTTACAGGAAAGACCACACCAAGCTAAGCCTCCCTCTTGTTAAAGGAAAATTCTGGAAGGGTTTTCTACTCTCTAGTTCATCCTAAACTTGCAGCAAAACTTGGCAGTGGCATAACCTGGCTTCAGAGGCACAAAAGATGCAAGAGTGGTGGGATCATTTGTTCTTCCTCCACAGTTTCAGAAAGCCACTGAAGCCAAGCAGCACAGAGAGAGAGAGAGAGAGAGAGAGAGAGAGATTCATGTAGATATGGGTGGATCTTTCAAGAAAGGTGCTTTTTACTATACAATGAAATTGTCAAATGGAAACTTTCCACTTGTAAGTAGTATTCAAAATACATTATTTTGTTTTTCAAAATGGTATTATCTATGATACTTATGTCAGTATGACTTGGAGAAATCATGCTTGTGCTAACATGGAAGCTTCATCCTAATTATTTAATTTCATAGGGTCTGAAGTTTCTACTGAGGAATGACTTGTGAGCTGCAGCAACAACTGGACTGGAAATATATGCTCACTGGTGCAATAGTCACACAAATAGTCAAACAAATGCCATGGGAATAACCAGAAACTTTCTCATATGATGTAAGACCTACTCTGCATGATGGAACTGATCTCTGGTACTGTTTACTGAGTCAAAAGCCAATAACTGGCAAGATCCTAAGTCCTTATCTTTATACCTGTTAAGGTTCAGATAGCCCTGCCCCCTCACCAACAGGATTTCAAGGACTTTTCATGCTCCTGAGAAAAGGGAACCTAGCTGATAAGCACCTTGGTCTTTGAAGTCAAGAGAAACAGACTTTTCTCCACTGTTTGGCCAACACAGCAGGCTTCCCCTTTGACCTCTAAAGAGGACAGGTTTTAACAGTCCCGCTCTCCCACTCCCCCCAACTTAAAAAATATACACCTTCCCACCTTCTGCACGAGGCAGAAGCCTCGCTTTTAAAAGACCCCAGCTGAAGTCCTGGCCAGACATTTTCCCTGCCCAGAAGGGAATATGTCCCATGTGTTTCTTTGCTAATAAACCCTATTTTGATGGAGTTTTAGCTGTGCCTCGGTGCCTCATCATCCATTTGCTCATTTTCCGCCAACATTTTAACTATCAGATGGTGCGAAAACCCAGTTCTTACTTCAATGGACCCGCCTGGACTTCTCCAACGCCACTAACCTGGCTCTCAGGTACACTTCTCTCTCCTCCTCTCCCCAGCCCTCTGATTTGCTTTCACCTCTTTCTGGCTCTCCTCACTGGGAAATACTCTGCCTTGCCTACTTCTTTTGATCTCCTTTCCCACTGATTTTCACCACTCCCACACAGCACTATGGTCTCCGTGATGGACCTACTTCATCCACTCCCTACCTCGGTTCCCCCACTGCCGCTCACCTCTGGCATCTCACCCCCCCCTTTGCCATGGGCCTGCAAGCTCTGCTGTCTTCCATCCTTTTTCCTGTCTTTATCCTCTTCCACTGCCTTTCCTCCTCACTTTACTCTGCATGATTTCTGATACCATTCAATCCAACACATACAAATGCTCTGTATCTTCTCCTCTCTCCCCCTTCCATACTAAAGCTTTCTGCTCCCTGCTATGTGCCTGCCAGCCAGCCCGCCTGGTGTCTGACCTTCCATGCATGCTTTAAACCTTCAGGACCCCAAGGCTTTTTTTTCTTCCCACTATTCACCCTCTCCAGGCAGCTGCCAAGAGCCAAGATTGCCAGCTCCCCTGCCCTGGAAATATTTTTGTTTAACATTCTAACGAAATGATAAGTTTCCAGCTGGGCCCAACACAGAAGGCTTACCCTTTGATCTCTAAAGAGGACAGGTTTTAACAGTCCCGCTCTCCCACTCCCTACAACTTAAAAAAAATACATCTTCCCGCCTTCTTCAGGAAGTAGAAGACTCCCTTTTAAAAGACCCCAGCTCAAAATCCAGGCAGACATTTTCCCTGCCAGGAAGAAATCTGTTCCATGTGTTCCTTTGCTAATAAACCCTATTTTGATGGAGTTTTAGCTGTGCCTCAGTGCCTCAACATCCATTCGCTCATTCTCCGCCAACTTTTTACCTATCAATACCCATACATTAATGCATCTCTCAACCACCATAAGAGACATTTCTATTCACAGTGGATGGTGATTAATACAGAAATCTGAAACTGGTCACCATTCAGAGAATAAGACACTGTGGCATGCTCACCTCTAAACAGGACATCTGTATCATCCTTTCCCACCAGCACTCAGAAATAATCATGAAACAGGGGGCAGAAATATTATGAGTCAAAACCAGTGGAAATCTGCAGCAAAAGAGTATTTGCTGGACATGACAGGGGAGTTTCACACATGAACTCACAGCAGCTGTGACTGCATGCACATGAACTACAAAAGATCTACACAAGATCCAGCCAGCCAAAATTCCAGCATGGATGGGGGAGGACTCATCAAGCGTCACCCCTAGCTGAAAAGCTATTTATAACTGATGAATGCTGAGAGAGGGAGAGGAAGTCTCCTTCAGAGATGTGGGCTCTGAAAGGCTCCAGTAGATGGTGTTATACACATGCACCTAAAAGTAGCACTGAGTGGACAAAATTGCTTTAAAAAAGAAAGACAGCCCATGAAGTTGGGAGATTAAAATCGTGTAGGAGGTAGGGTAAAGTTTGATGGGAATTGCTCTGGAGTGGATTTGATCAAAACTCATTATATGCACATATGACATTCTCAAAGAGCAAAAATTATGTAATTAAATGTCTTACTGCTGGCTACAAAAGTATAATGATGCAGACTGTGAGTGGAGGGAGAAACAGAGGTGAGACAGAGTAACGTCAAGGTTTTTTTTTTAAATAAAATCATTAAATATTATGAAGTTCTTTTAAGTATTACTTGAACATGTCTCATTGAGAATGTCCTTTTTAGTTTTTCTCTTTTGTGCTGCATTTGTACAAAAACCAAAAAACTGATGTAAATTCTCTAGGATTATTGATTCAAAATAGCTTTGTTCCAAACATGTATTATTTACTTTCTTATATTAATTGTATCAATGTAACACTACTGTCCACTGTAGTATGAGCTTGAATGAGTTCACTTTAGAGCATGTCCAACAACAAAAGAAATTTGCTTCCAACCATTACTTAGTAGGAACTAATTAAAATAAGAATCATCTCCATTGAAAGCACTCTGCCAAGGAATTTTCTCTGCTAACACACCTGGGAGGGGGGTAAATGAATGGCCCAGGTGTAAACAGTGCCTCAGAGGTTTGTGGTAAGCACAGAAATTGTAAACCAACAAACTGTAGTTGTTTTCTACTACTGTGTGCCTGTTCTAGGTTTTATGGCACCTGTATGAACTGTGAAACTGAATTATGAATCTCAGTATTGGATTTGCACACATGGACAACAGTTTCCTGTTCTCTCTAAAGTGAAAATTTTAAGTGAATTTTGTCATAATTCCTTTCCATTAGAGAATATAAATATAAGGTAAGTGAAATGACATTAGCTTAAAGGCCATGCATTCTCAAGGAAAGTGTAAATATCTGTGATTGCTGGTCTGATGTGCACATGAATGACATACACTGCTTCAGCCTAGGGAATCTTTTCTATACTTAGATATACCTTGTTCAGGGATTCCAGGAAAAAACTAGGTTTCTCTTTAAAAGTATATTTTCTTTCAGCTTCTTAATTGTAAAAGCATGTAAATTGAACCAAAGAGGATTTTTGACATATACTAAATACATGAATTAAGAATGAAGTCATTTAAAGATGTAATATATCATAGGAATGCTAGGGGCTGGCGCCCTGCTGACCTCATTGACTCCTCTTAGTTCCCTGTTTCTTCCTTCTGCATTGTGCGTGATATAAGCGAAGAAGTAGTTTAACCTTTTAACTAAACGAAAGAATTATTTTTCTGGGTTTTAATGTCTGGAGTCCTTCAAAAATTGTATGTTACAAAGGGTATTCTCAAAAATCAGCAAACCTTGACTTGTGGTCAAGAAAGCTTTTCAAAAGTTTCTGACCACAATGTCATGGGACTTTCCAGACTTTTTTATAAGATTTTTCTCAAGATTTCCTGTTATACTGTAGAGTTTGTGTAAGCCTTGCTAAATTATGCTGTAAAGGTTGTATAAGCCTTGCCAAATTATGCTGTAAAGTTTGCGTAAGCCTTTCTAAATAGCTAACTGCATATTTCTGCTTTTGTTATGAGCTTGCTTGCTTTGCGAAAGGCCATACAAGACCTATAAAATGACTCTGCTACTTTAACTCAGGGCCACTTTTCTCCTACTCCAGTGGAGAGTGAGTTTGGCCCAATTGCAATCATAAATAATTTTTTACCTTGCTTCCTTCACCTTTGTCTCTGAGGCTGATTGAGTTCCTTCTCTGAGACCACAACATTTGGAGGCCCCACCGAGATCATTGAGTGGCCCCGCAAGGCAGGAACTGCCAGGGGACCCATACCGTTTGTGAGCTGAACTGGAAGCAGATTCCTGGTCTTAACTGGCCAATATAGGCTCTTTTGACCTTAAAGTTACTTATGCTGTTCACAGGAACTCCTTGATTTTTGTGTTTTGGGTGCACCTAGTTTGTGTGGTCATGAATGTCTTTAAGTTTTCACATGTGTTGGGATCTCAAGTAATTCTGTTATATGTGTCTGTGATCATTGTCTTCATATGTTTCCACCAAAACAAACTGGCCACTTCAGTTACTATTTTCATTCATTTATTGTGCATGAAATTATTGCTTTTATTTTGGTTTATTTTGGCATGCCTAATTAAAATACACGTGCAGATTTATTTTTTAAAAAAGGATATTTTGATAGTACATTCAGAGGCCTTATAAATTTGGGTACTGTAAATATCTTAAAATTTATTGGACAATGTCTCTAAGTCTGTTAAATGTTTCACAAAACTTAAGTGCTAGTTGTTTATACAAAACAGTATCTGAGCTGGTTGTTTAAGGACCTTATTTATTACATACCTTTTGGTTAAGTTTGTTTTCATAATGTTTGCTTTAAGGTATCTCTTTGGTTTTTTGGCTTTGGAAGTATTTTGGTTTTGACATTCTTGGTCTGGTTTGTGTGGATTTCAGACCTCAAAAGGCCTGAAAATGACTTGGAAAAACTTATTAAACTCCAGTTATTTATAGGTTTAATTTAATATGTTAACTCATCTTCAGAGCGAGATAAATTCTGGGACTGCTCTTCCTGTCTCATTCTTTTGGCCTTGTCCTTTGTTCTCTGTTTCCTGCAACATGGCTCTGTATACAGGCAGATGTGGCCTGTTTGGGGAAGGGTGCATTTTGTCCCTGGAAACTCTGCTGTCTTAGATATGGCTCTGTGCTTTTCTCCCTTGGAGTAACTCTTGTTTTTAGCTCTCATGTTGAAGTCTACATTGAACTGCCTTTATATTAGCTATTCCTAAATTCCTATTGGTAATTGAAATCAGAAGTCTCAGTTTGGCTTGAACGGAGGTCTCTGATACCTGGAAGTCCTCTTTCAAGCTCCTGGAGATGGCCATATGGCAACAGTGCTTTTGTTTCTCTGGCTAGAGGACACCTGAGTGAGACAGAGTAGCACGTGGCTTCTTCTGGGGTACCTTGTAAGAACTGATCCCCAAGATGGCCTGAGCCAGTCACTTGCTTCCAAAATAGCTGGAGACAAAAAGAGACAACTAGAATGTGTTCAGAATAACTATTTGTAAACATTATTATGCTTATCTTGTAAAAACTACCATGTACTTTTAGGCATACACTGAACAACCTCTAGAGAGCTCTCAGAATTAGCTCAAAATTGTTCACTGTAGTGAACACACACACACACCTTTTCCTCATAAGAAAGCAAATGGCCACTCTGAGCCTGAGCTGTCACAGACTGCCAGGTCTGCAGACTTGGCATGTTGCTTCCTCTGACTCTGTGTGCTGTACTCTTGTGCTTTCACTTCCAACTCTTTCTAAGTTCCTGCATGATACTATAGAAAAGAGTTAACTGTAGACAGCTGTAATTGAATCATACACATGAAAACTATTTTCTTATACTCTATGCTTTTGGTACTGTCAATCTTAAATTGTCTTTAATAATAGACTGATTCTGTAGTGCCTTATTGAGACTAAATTCTTCTTATCCAAACTTGACTACACACAACTTCATCCAAATGATATTTGACAAAGGTGCCAAGAACACACAATGGAGAAAAGACAGCACCTTCAACAGTTGGTGCTGGCAAAACTGGCTCTCCACCTGTAGAAGAATGAAACTAGATCCTTATCGTTAGCCTTGCACAAAAGTCAACTCCAAATGGATCAAAGACCTCAATGTGAAACTGGAAGCCTTGAAAGTATTAGAAGAAAATATTGGCAGTAACTTACAAGATATAGATGTAAGAAAGGATTTTCTAAATCAGAAATTGCTCAGGAATTAAAGTCAGCAATCAGTAAGTGGGACCTCATTAAACTAAAAAGCTCCTGTACAGCAAAAGAAACAATCAAAAAAGTGAAGAGGAAACCCAGAGCATGGGAAAAAACTTCACCAGTGACACCTCTGACAGATGTTTAATATCCAGAACCTATGAAGAACTCAAAAAACAAACAAGCAAGAAACAAAATGATCCAATTGAAAGACGAGATAAAGATCTAAACAGAGAGTTCTCAAAGGAAGAAATAAAGATGGCTAAGAAACATCTCAAAAGGTGTTCAACATCATTAGTCATTAGGGGAATGCATATTAAAATCACCCTAAAGTATGATCTTACTCCCATCAGACTGGCTAGGATCAAGAGAACAAATGATACCAAGTGCCGGCAAGGATGTGGAGAAAAGGAAATGCTCATTCACTGCTGGTGGGATTGCAAACTCGTGCAACCTCTGTGGAAATCAGTGTGGAGAACTCTTAAAAAACTAAAAATGAACCTGCCATATGACCTGGTTACACCACTCCTTGGCATATACCCTAAGGATTCATTCTATTGTAGAGACACTTTTGCAACCATGTTTGTTGCTGCTCTTTCCACAATAGCTAAGAGATGGAAGCAACCTATGTGCCCCTCAACTGACAAGTGGCTG
>NW_008357245.1:18331-41927 GCF_000622305.1 Nannospalax galili
TCTCTATCTACCTGTAGAAGAATGAAACTAGATCCTTATCTTTTGCCTTGCACAAAAGTCAACTCCAAATAGATCAAAGACCTCAATGTGGAACTGGAAACCCTGAAACTATTAGAAGAAAACATTGGCAGCAACTTACAGGATATAGGTGTAGGAAAGGATTTTCTAAATCAGAAGTTGCTCAGGAATTAAGGCCAGCAATCAGTAAGTGGGACCTCATTAAACTAAAAAGCTCCTGTACAGCAAAAGAAACAATCAAAAAAGTGAAGAGGAAACCCAGAGCATGGGAAAAAACTTCACCAGTGACACCTCTGACAGATGTTTAATATCCAGAACCTATGAAGAACTCAAAAAACAAACAAGCAAGAAACAAAATGATCCAATTGAAAGACGAGATAAAGATCTAAACAGAGAGTTCTCAAAGGAAGAAATAAAGATGGCTAAGAAACATCTCAAAAGGTGTTCAACATCATTAGTCATTAGGGGAATGCATATTAAAATCACCCTAAAGTATGATCTTACTCCCATCAGACTGGCTAGGATCAAGAGAACAAATGATACCAAGTGCCGGCAAGGATGTGGAGAAAAGGAAATGCTCATTCACTGCTGGTGGGATTGCAAACTCGTGCAACCTCTGTGGAAAACAGTGTGGAGAACTCTTAAAAAACTAAAAATGAACCTGCCATATGACCTGGTTACACCACTCCTTGGCATATACCCTAAGGATTCATTCTATTGTAGAGACACTTTTGCAACCATGTTTGTTGCTGCTCTTTCCACAATAGCTAAGAGATGGAAGCAACCTATGTGCCCCTCAACTGACAAGTGGCTGAGAAAAATATGGTATATTTACACAATGGAGTTCTATTCAGCAGTAAAGAAACACGGAATAATGAAAATTTCAGGTAAATGAATGGATTTAGAAACTGTTATACTAAGTGAAGTAACACAGACTCAGAAAAACAAACAAAGTATGTTATCCCTCATATGTGGGTCCTAGCACCAAATCCTTTTAAATTCCAGGTCCTTTTTAATAAGATGGCACTATACAGCAGTCCCTTCTGTATGAAATAATTACCATCGTCACGACTTCAGTTGAGCCTGATCACTAAACGTCGTCACAATTGGGCTTGTTGATGGTTGTGCTCATTCATTAAAGAAGGGCCAAGCAGGGTCACTGGACCCTTACTGAAGTATCCAGCCAGTCTTCCCAGCCAACTGTATGTAGCCTGATCACTAAACATCATCACAATTGGGCTTGTTGATGGTTGTGCTCATTCATTAAAGAAGGGCCAAGCAGGGTCACTGGACCCTTACTGAAGTATCCAGCCAGTCTTCCCAGCCAACTGTATGTAATTTGACCCTAATCACACATGGCCTCCTGGATTGGGGAGGGCTAAAGCACAATCTGTAGAAGGCTAGGAAGAGATGGCATGACACATGCTGGGTAAAGGCTATCCAGTGTGCGTACACTCAGGTCATACATACACCTCAGCAAGCCCTTAGTTATCTCAGTAAGTAAGCTCAATAAATTCATTGGTTCCCCAGTAAAACTTTAATGAAACATTGGCTTGTCACTAGAACCTTAGAAGGGAAGAAGCATTGCTTAGCATCCCCAGGAAAAGAAGTTTCACAATGGATGTATTTGTTAATGCTATTATGTCTCATAATTATTTTTTAAAAAAAGAAAATGAGAATGTAAAAGATGTTAAAAGGTATGGGAATGGAGCTATTTTCCAAAATAGAAAGAAAAAAATGAGAAAGCCTAAGCGAGTGATGAAGGTCTGTTTAGGTTTGTTGTATATAAAGGATGAGACAAAAATAATATACACATAATCGTAAATTTTCTATGTCATAGTTTAGTCAACTAGTTTAAGGAACAAAACATATATCTAGTTAAGGTTTATCTGAGAATATTTGGTTTTTTAGCACATGATAATTAAAAGTGCCAGACTGGTGGAACTAACCTTACTGGATATTTAACAGCCATACTTTAAGTCCTATACTAACGTGGTCAGAGGGACTTAAAGGACAGTTTTTGTCCCTTTCCCTCCAAGGTCGACCAAGTTCCAATGGACTATGTAACATCTGTCAAAATGTCCTGTAAATGTGGTTAGTCACCTGTCCTCTTCTTCAGGGAGGACACTGAGACCCCACAAGGTGGACTTGAACGAGTGTCCAATCTACAAAGAGGAGGGTCAACTTAGATGAGACATCTCATTCATGCTTCCAAGTGAAGCCACATGTGGTCGAACAGGAACTTTGAATTATCTTCATATAGATGGAACTGGTAAAAGAAAGGAGTCAGGAGCTCCTCCGAAGCACATGTGACCCCTGATGAGCAGATCTTAAATGACTTTAAGTGTAAAAATAAATTGATTTATTTGGGCCAGCTGTACGGTCTTAAACACCCAAACGGAAAGTATAACCAAAGAATAAAGTCATCAGTATACTTCTTTAAGAGTTCAAGGGATTACACTTCCCAGATGTTAGGTTTAAGTCTATATAAAAAGTTATTTAGACAATTATTTATCATTGAAGATTTTGTTCCCAACCAGAAAGTGCTGATCAGATGTAAAACGTTAAATCTTGGTCTCCAATACTGTAGTGTCAGCCTGTAGCTAAGGGAGACAACCAGCTAGTGTTCTAAAATGATGAATAAATTTGTTTTTTGCCTATTTAGAAGCCTTTGTGAGGGAACGGACACTGATTCTAACTACTCCAACAAGTTGCTGGAGTATTTCAAAATACCTGAAAGCAAATCGAATCCAGCCTTGGAAGACAAAAGAAAAATTAGGAAAATCCCAATAGAGAAATACTTTTGGAGTCCTTGTCAAGAAATTCCAATGGACTCTCATATGAACATTTTAAAATTGCCATTCTGACATTTTTCTAGTTCCCTGTATAGAATTTGTAATGCTAATTACACTTGCCTTTACTTCTCTTTCACATCTCCTATTCACAATTCAACAACTCTCTTTTCCCCTGAGAAATAAGAATTATACAATTTGGGAGTCTATTAGATAGACCCGTTGAAGGCGTACTCCGATTGCCTCACCTGTGTCCCTGTTCAGCATGGAAAAAGCCAGAGTGGTCTGTGTCCCTACTCCCTGTTGGCAATTTGGGTAACCACTTCAGAGGATGGCATGATAAGAATAGGAAGTAGAAATTCGCTAGGCAGTTAGGGTAAAAAGACCCCAAAGAGAAATAGCCAGTTTCTTGTATAAAAGCCAAAATGTCCTTGGGACTGTTAGCAGTATACTCTGTTCCAAAGGCCAAAAATGCCAAAAGTATTTGGGAGCTTGTATCTAATCTTTAAAATATTATCCAGGTACCTCTTAAGAGGGGGGAATGTTAGCGTACCCAAAATCCCCCCAAAAATAAATAAATGAAAGAAGAAAAGAAAAAGAAAAAAGTGATAGGGAGATATGGAGGTTTTGGAAGGGAGGGAGTCGGCATGGATTTGATCAAAACATCTTATATGAATGTATGAAATTCTCAATAAAGTTTTTGTAAATGTTAAAAGAAAGACTAAATACTGCCAGGTGTGGTGACTCACACCTTTAATCCCAGCACTTGGGAGGAAGAGGCAGGCAGATCTCTGTGAGTTCAAGGCCAGCTGGTCTACATAGTGAGTTCCAGGACACCTGGTGCTACAGGGAGACCATGTCTCAAAAAGACCAAAAAAAAAAAAAAAAGATTAAGTACTTCTTAATACACCATTCTTTATCCTCTCATTTCATGGACTTGTCTTTGATGAAAACTGTTTAAATATTAGCTTGTTTTAATCATACTGTAACTTCTGGCTATGGTTAGCCTTAAGGTCAAATGAAATGTATACTTCTGTTTTCACCACTCATTAAGTCTGAAACCCAGATAGAAATATTTACCATATTAAAATGTAAATGATAATTCTGAAAATGCTTTCTTCAAGTGAAAGCGCTTTATGTCTAGCATCAATGTGCATGGCTTTGTTCAGCACAAACATTTTTGAAATGAAATTCTCATATATATGTGTATATATATATATATATATATGTGGATAGATGTATATGTATGTAAAGTACTGCTGGCTTTTAAGAATTTCTTTTATTTACATCTGATCAAAATTTCATCAAGGTAATCAGTCTTTGTTTTGAAACTGGTTTGTCATGACCTTGTGTCTAACCACAGTATTCACTGTATGAGACTGTTGTGAATGTGTAGAGTTTTGTTTAGACTAAGGGGAGAATTTTTAAATAATAATTTACTAAATATCAAATTGACTTATCAGTAAATTCTCTTGTAAATTAAAATTGTTAAATTACAACATGGTTCTTCATATCTCAACATAATTAAAGCCATATATAACAAACCCACAGCCAACATCATTCTAAATTGAGAAAAACTGGAAGCATTCCCATTGAATTCAGGAACCAGACAAGGCTGTCCACTATTTCTACTTCTTTTTAACATGGTGCTTGAAACTCTTGCAAGAGCAATAAAACTAGAGAAAGAAATTAAAAGAGTAATAATTTGAAAAGAAAAGATTAAATTATTCCTTTTTGCAGATGATATGATATTATATCTAAGAGATGCCAAAAATTCCACCAGAAAACTCCCAGAAATTATTAACAGGTTCAGTAAAGTGTCAGGTTACAATATTAATCTGCAAAAGTCTATATTCTTTCTATATACTAATAACAAGAAATCAGAGAAAGAGTACATGGAAACAGTCCCCTTCACAATAGCTGCAAAATAAATAAATAAATAAATGAATAAATAAATAAATAAATAAGCTAAAATTCTAGACCACTAGTTTCAGAGTGTCTGATATAATGGCCTGGACCAGATATGCCACTGTTTGAAATAAATCAAGGAGAAGGTTTGGGCAATGGGACAGAGGCCTGGGTGAGAGCTGATGGCAGTGAGGGTGGAGACAAGGACATAAATAATGAGGCCTGCACTGGCATATTGCAACATCTCAGTGACATTAGTGGGCTGGAAGCACAAAATACCTCAGATAGCCAAAGTAACCTTGAGCACTAAGAGCAATGCTGGGGGGATTACTATACCAGATTTTAAACTGTATTACAGAGCTATAGTCATAAAAACAATGTGGTACTGGCACAAAATAGACCCATTGATCAATGGAACAAAACTGAAGACCCAAATACGAGTACGTTCAATGTCAGCCACCTAATATTTGATAAAAGAGCCAAGAACCTTCACTGGAGGAAAGATAGCATGTTCAGCAAATGGTGTTGACAAAACTGGACCTCCACCTGTAGAAGAATGAAACTAAACCCCTATTTTTCACCTTGCACAAAAGTGGATAAAAGACCTCATTGTGAAGCCTGAAACTCTGAATCTGTTAGAAGAAAACATTGGCAACAACCTACAAGATATAGATGTAGGAAAGGATTTTCTAAATTAGACATCAACTTCCCAGGAAACAAGGTCAAGAGTCAAAAAATGGGACCTCATCAAACTAAAAAGCTTCTGTACATCAAAAGAAGCAACCAAAGAAGTGAAGAGACCCATAGAATGGGAGAGAGGTTTAACATCCAGAATATATAATGAACTCAAAAAACAAAGTATCAAGAAAGGAAGTAACCCAATTAAAAGATGGGCTAAGGAGCTGAACAGAGAGTTCTCAAAAGAAGAAGTCCACCTGTAGAAGAATGAAACTAGAGATTTATCTTTAGCCTTGCACAAAAGTCAACTTCTAATGGATCAAAGAACTCAATGTCAGACTGGCTAAGATCAAGAGAACAAATGATACCGAATGTTGGAGAGGATGTGGGGAAAGGGAAACGCTCATCCTGGTGGAATGGGTGGTGGTGCTGGTGGGATTGCAAACTGTTCAACCCCTATGGAAAGCAGTGTGGAGAACTCTTAAAAAACTAAAGATGAACCTACCATATAACCCAATTACACCACTCCTTGGCATATACCCAAAGAACTCATCCTATTGCAGAGACACTTGTACATCCATGTTTGTTGCTGCTCTTTTCACAATAGCTAAGAGATGGAAGCAACCTAAGTGTCCCTCAACTGATGAGTGAATAATGAAAATGTGTTTCATTTATATGATGTAATTTCACTCAGCAGTTAAGAAAGATGAAATCATGAAATTTGCAGGTAAAAGGATGGAACTAGAAACTGTTATACTGAGTGAAGTAACACAGACTCAGAAAAAAAACGCATATGTTCCCCCTCATATGTGGATCCTAGCACCAAATCCATATAAGTGAATACGTATCCAGACATAACTACAGGAACCAGGATAGTGAAAAGGAACCAGGGAAGTAAAGGAAAAGAAAGAATCTGAAAGAGAAGAACAGTAGAAAACAGGTGTTAACAAGGGAGATATGGATAATAATGGGGTTATTTTAAGGGGAGGGGGAGGGAAGGTTATACAAGGAATCTAGGGGATAAAGGGAAAGAAGGCACTCAAGAGAGGTGGGACCTCAGGAGAAGGGTATTATTAAAGGAGAAATAGAAAAAAACGGGGGTACCTTAAATGGGAAAACCATGGAGGAAGGGTTACACAATGTGAGAGATAAACTATGCCTAGGTAGTTTTAGAAAACCAGAGGGATCTGTATTAGGCCAACAACTCACTTACAAATTATACATACAACTAGATCAAAGAATGCAATATATGCCTAGGCAAGGTTTATCTGAGAGTGTTTTTTCTTTGACCATGCTCTATTTACATGGCATATGGTAATTAAAAGTAACATATTGGTGGAACTAACCTTCTTCGATGTTTAACAGCCATACTTTGAGGCCTATACTAATTTGGACAGTTTTTGCTCCTTGTCCTCCTAGGTCACTAAATTCCAGGGGATTATGAGCATCTCTCAAAATGTCCTGTAACTATGGTGAGTCACCTGTCCTCTTGATCGAGGAGGTCATGGAGACCCCAGCAGATGGATCAGAACCAGTGTCCAGTCTACAAAGGGAGGGTCAACACAGAGGAAACATTTCCTCCATGCTTCCAAGCGAACCTTTCTGGGTTTTTTAAAAAATAATTTTCTTTTCTTTTGGTCTTTTTGAAGCAGGGTCTCCCTGTAGCCCCAGCTGTCCTGGAACTCACTATGTAGACCAGGCTGGCCTTGAACTCACAGAGATCCGAGAACAAGAAACAATGCCAGACAGGAGATACCTTCCTCTGAGTTATTGGCCAAGTTGGCACAAGAGACTCCCAGACAGTAACCCAGCATAGAACCGGGAAAATGAATAACAGACGCCAATCTTATCTAAAAAATTATTGACAATTGATTGCTGCTAGATGAGGAACTGATGATCTTCCTAAAACAAGGATCTCTACATAGGTTGACTAGATTCAGCTGACTGGACAAGCACTGGAGAATGGCTGAGGGTGTTGACAACACAGAGGACACTAACACGGATGGCAGAGTATATGGGCTCCAGTATGTACGAGGGGGAGGCTATGGGAGGGTGCCATTTGGGAAGTGGGTATATGGATGAATAAGATTGTATGGGATGTTCTGTATGATATACACACAGAAAAATCAACAAATATAAAAAAAAGACATTTGAGGAGGAAGCATATAAAATTTACTTCATGTTAAATGGTAGAGGTGATAAACTTTACCGGTGAAATCTACCTGCAACTGTGACTAGTAATCATCAGATACATAGAGATTAAAGACACATGTGCAAACATCTAAGTGTTAGTAGCATTAAAATGTAGGAAAGAGCATATTTTAAAATGAAATGGAGATCTTTAAAGGGTAAAAACTCATCCAATTTTATATTATACAGGGTCTATACTGAGTTCAATATTGTATAACTGTATTAATTCAACTGTGAAACTAAAAATTTAAAGCCACTTTTGAAAGAGATGTATCCTTGCTCTAGAGTGTGTAACTGAATATGTTAAAACTGTAATGAAATGCTTCTTCTAGTTATGTGATTATTAATTGTTTTAAAAAATTAAAAAATAATTCTTCTAAGCATAAAATTTGCTCCTTAATAATTAGTAGATATGAAAAACATTATGATTGAAATCTACCTGATGACTTTATATACATGCTCAGGTGCCAAGGATCTCAGAAAGTAACTGACTTTGACTAGTAGTAATCAGGTATATAGAGATTAGAAATGTGAGTGTAAACATTTTAGTGTTATTGCATTAAAATGAATTATTCTGTATGAAACTGTGTATTTTAATAGTGAAATGGAAATCTTCTTAAAGCTTAAAACCTTGTTTGTCTTATAGGGTTTATACTGAGTACAATATTGTATAACTATTAATTCAACTGTAAACCTAAAAATTTACAACCAATTTCCAAAGAGATGCATCTTAGCTCTGGAAATTGTTTTTAAATATGTCAATGCTGTTGTAATTAAATGCTTCTAATTATGTGGTTATTAAATAAATAACTGAAAAACCAATACCATGGGGGGATTACAACATGGTTCCTATTAAGAATATAAATTAACTTTAAGAAATGATTGCTTCTGCTCCAGAATGGAATTTATATCTGTGTTTAGATATGTTTTATATAGAATAAACATTTTCCAAGTCTATTGAAAACATCTCTAAACCCTTAAAGGAGACTTGGTCATTAAAACCTACTTCAAGGCTTATAAGGGCATCTCAAAGTTTATACAGTATAATACTATATTTGCGATCATTGGTTCACCTCTCTATATGAGGTAAAATATTAATTGCTTGGTAAATTTGTTTGTAAATCTTATTAAAGGGGTTTATTAAGTCTTAACAGAGATATAGCACAGTTTTTTAAGTGATTATACTGGAGGTTGTGTGTGAGTGTTTCTCTTTAGCTTGTGTATATGTGCCTTCTTTGATAGACGAGTCTGAACTACATGAAGAAAATATTTGAATGGTTTTGTATTTTCTATAAGGTCTACATGGGAACTTAAAGCAAAGTGTGTGTGTGGGTTATGTTAGCACATTATATTATCTTAATCCATGTACAGCACCTTTGAGTCAAAGAATTACCATCTTAATGACTTCATCTGTCTGCTTACGAAAGGTCACCACAGTTGGGCTTGCTGGCAGTTATATTTCTTCATTAAAGTGGAAATAAGAAGGGTCATTGGATCCTCAGCTGAGTATCCAGCCATTCTTTCCAGCCAGCTATATGTAATTCTGCCTTAATTGCAAATGGTCTTCTGAATTTGAAAGATACTACAATAGTAAAAGATTTATTTATAAAAATAAGATATCAGAATATTTCCAGGATATAAGGGATAATGAAACTCATTTTAAGCAAACTTATTAAAGGTCTGAACATGTTTATAGAGATACAGAGTTGTTAATCTTCAGTCCACTCCTGGCTTGTACTGCAAACTGGGTTAGAGACTTCGATTAAATTAATGAAGACAAGAATTGGGTTACCTATGGCTACTGAAAGATATCTTTTATGTTTCTCTGTATTATGCAAATGTTACTTTTGGCACTTTCTTTTCCCATAACAAAAATGACTTGGCTCAAGAAAAATGAGGGCTATCTCCTTGACCCAGATGTATGAAATCTAGAAAAACACTTCTGGTGAAGCTTGGTCTGAATTCTGATCAGTTTACTTCCTGTTTATAGTTATGTGATATGATGCCTCCCTTACTTCTGAAAACTGTAAATCAGGGTATGGGAAACTGGAAAGGAAAGGAGACTGTTTCTGTTTGTAATAGAACAGCCTTCATTTGAGACAGACTTAAGAAATTGTTCTTTTATGGTCCCTTTCCTGGGCTGTGTATAGTTAACCTGTGATGGTAAATCTCTTCCAGCCAATGTTTATTGAGAACGTTTGGGTTTTGTTGAAGCTTTATCTATATATTACACAGTAATTAAAGGTACCAGGCTGGTGCAACTGACCTTCTTGGGTGATTAATAACCATACTTAAAGGCCAATACTAATCTAGGCAAAGGGGTTTAAGGGAGTTTTGTTTCTTGCCCTGCAAGGTTGACAATGTCCCAGGGTACTATGAGAATCTCTTGATATGTCCTGCAGCTGTGATGAGTCGCCTGTTCTCTTGTTAAGGGAGGTCATGGAGACCCCACCAGAGGTACTCAAACCAGTGTTCAGTCTACAAAGAAGGGGGTCAACAGGACAGAAACATTTCCTCCATGCTTTCAAGTAAAGCCCAGGTTGAGCAGAATCTTTTGACTTACCTTCAGGTAGATGGAACTGGTAAAATAAAAGGCCTAAGGAGCCAGAGGCTCCTCCCAAGCTCATGTTACCCATGAGGACCAGAACCTCAACCAACCTTAAAGTAAAAGTAAACTGGTTTATTTGGGCCAACTGTATGGTCTCAAACACCCAAAAGGAAAGTATAACCAAAAATTAAAGTGATCAATATATTTCCTTAAGAGTCCAAAGGATTGCATTTCCCAGACATTAGACTTAAGTCCAGGTAAAATGCTATTTAGACAATTATTTCTCAGTAGTGATTTTGTTCTTAACAAGAAAATCCTGATCAGGTCAGGACTTCAAATTTGGGTGTCCAATACTGTAATGCCAACCTGAAGCTACTATTGTTCTAAAATAATGGCTAAATATATTTTCTCTCCCTGTCTAGGAGACTGATTCTAGCCACTCCAACAGCTATCAGAATGCCTGAAAACAAATCCTGAGTTCATCTCTCTCAAGTCCAGCCTTGGAGGCCAAAAGGAAAATGAGGAGGAATTCAATAGATGGATGCTTTGGAAGCCTTCATGAAGAAATTTCAATGGACTTTAATTTGGACGTTTAAAATTTGCGTTGTTCTGATTTTTCTAGTTCCCTGTCTAGAACTTGTAATGCTAACTATTCTTGCTCCCAGGCATTGGTGAAGGACTTTCATTTCTCCCTACGGTTAAAACTTATGCAATCTGAGAGTCTTTTAGATAGACCCACTGCAAGGGTACCCCAATTGCCACACCCTGTGTCCCTGTTAAGCATGGAAGAATCAGGTCTGCATCCTGATTCTCCATGGGCAAATTTGGTTACCTCTTCAAAGTAATAAAAATAAAAGGTAAAATTAGACAGTTTTAAAGTAAAGTCTCCGAAAGAAAAATGACCCTTTTCTTCCTCAGCTCAAAGCTGGAAAATGCCTTGGGTCTGCCAATGGGCTTGTTTCTAAGACTGAAGATGCCAGAACCATAAAAAGGAGGCTTATGTATTGCTGTTGGTGAACAATGTTGTTTCTATGCTAATCATTCTGGGATCATTAAGGAAAGCTTGAGTCTGGTCAAAGAAACAATGACAGAGAACTACACCGCATAAGTAATCAAAATTGGTACGAGTCTTTGTTCTCTTGGTCCCCCTGGTTAACTACCTTCCTGAGTGCCTTGGCAGGCCCTATGCTTTTCCTTCTGCTTCTTCTCACTTGTGGCCCTTGCCTTTTAAATACAGTTGTCAAGTTTATTAATCAGCGTGTTAATTCTGTAAAGCTTATGGTTCTAAGGAGTCAATATGAGCAATTAACACCAATTTCCCCTCACTAAATATTGATCTTCAAGGATTTGAAGATTCTTGAACAGGAGTGGGGAATGTTAGGGTCTGGTGCCCCCTGACCTCATTGACTCCGGTTACTTCCCTGGTTCTCCTGTCTACACTGTGTGTGATACAAGTAAATCAGTAGTTTAACATTTTAGCTAAATGAAAGAATTGTTTTTCTGGGTTTTAATGCTTGGATTCCTCCAAAAATTGTATGTTACAAAAGGTGTTCTCAAAAATCAGCAAATATTTTCGCAAGATTTTTCTCAATATTCCCTGTTACACTGTAAAGTTTGTGTAAGCCTTGCTAAATTACACTGTAAAGTTCATGTAAGCCTTGCTAAATTGCTAACCACATATTTCTGTTTTTGGTCTGAGCTTGCTTGCTTGCAAAAGGTCACACAAGACCTGTAAAAGGACTCTGCTATTTTAACTCAGGGCCACTTTTCTCCTACACCAGTGGAGAGTAAGTTTGGCCTGATTGCAATCATAAATAATTTTTTACCTTGCTGCACCTCTGTCTCTGAGACTGATGGGGATCCGTCTCTGAGACCACAACAAGGAATCTGTTTTGAATATATGGTAAAACTTCCTTGAATAGATTATCCACATGTTTCATTCTTGGGTCTTGGTATGTGACAAGTGTGACTGATTTCTTATAATCTTTTACTCTGTGCATATCTAAAATCTAAAAGCAGGTAGAAATGTAAATGAAATTCAGTGTGTGATGAAGTTGAGATGTGACTATGATACACTAGAATGAACATGTGGTATTCAAAGATGCCAGGAGTAGTAGAGTCTGGTGAATATTAAAGTAACTCTAAATATTTGTGCAGCAGCAGATCCGTATAGAGAAAATGATGGAAATTCACTTAAAGCAGAAGAACCTGATGGAAGCAGAAGGAAAGTAAAGAAACATGAGGCTGAAGAGATGGGATCCGATAACATGATTAACATTATTAGACACACTTCAGAGTAAATCACAGTGGCACAGACATCTGTCGTCATCTCTAGATTAACATGAGGAGAAATAAGCCATGGCTAAGCATCATTAAAGTAAAAACTAATTAAGGTAAAATATGAACAACATCTGTATAACACAAAATGAATGAAAATACCAGCTGCATGTAGCACGGATTACTGTCCTCACTTTCTATTAGACATGGTAAATTATGGGAGGATTTCAGGAGGATTAAGTATAAAACTACCCTCTAAAAGCATAAAGAATGACTATTGGTTGAAAATTTTTAAATGTGATTGTAAAAAATGCTAACTGAATAGACAACAAGCATCTTATATTGCAACTATTAATATGTGGAACTATAGCCTTCAGAACTTCACTTTAAACAATGTAAAATTCTTGGGGGTGTCCATACATGTGCACATGGAGACCATAACACTCCTTAGGAGACATCTAACTTGTTTTTTGAGATAGGTCTGACCTGAGGCTCATAATTTAGTCAGTCCCAAGGCTTGTGTCTTTCTATATCTTCAGTGCAGGGATTACAATCACAGGCCACCATACCCAGCTTTTTTACATGGTTTCTGAGAACTGAACTCAGGTCCTCAAGTTTACATGACAAGTATTTTATTAAATGAACTACCTTCCCAGCCCAATATAATTAATTCTTATCATAATTTTTACATAGCCCAAATATAAAATAACAGTTTTAGTTAAAAGATGATTTAATGAAGATAAGTTCTTAAACTCAAGTTGTGTGAAAATAGTATCTTGAATGTTATCAGCTACATAAAGTGTCCACCTCATGCAGAAAACACCACTAGACACAGGTGCTTTCTATAGACTGTAGAAACTTGGAATTTGTAGTCTCAGTATCTCCCTGTTATTTGAGGAATTGTTTCTTGATGTTTAGGCTTCTCTACTTATTAGCACACTATAATAATGAATTGTTGACAATATCTGTATGTGAGAACTCAAATTTTTTTGGTGACATCAAGTTAGTTTTAGCTTCATATGATGAGTCTTCTATGCTTCTTCTTTATACTTTAGTGGAATGATGTGAAAAACTTTGTTTCTTTTAAAAATCTGGAAGAATTTAGGGTTAGATTAATACACCTCTCAACTCTCACTAGAGAAGCTTCTTCATGTACCAGATGGTGAAGGAACAGATTTTTCCAGATATCTGGGCAGTTCCTCATATGAACTCATAGCAGTGGTGACAGCAAACACAAAACATACATAATCTCAAGCCAGACAGAATCCCAGCATGGAACTGGGGAGTGGGGGAGGAGACCACAGTTCTGGCTGTGGAACTGTTGGCAGCCTGATGAGAGGGAGAGTAGGTTTTCATTAAGGGAGAAGTTGATCAGGCACCACTGGATGGACTCACATTAAACGACACCCGAGAACACAGGGGTGTGTGTGTGTGTGTGTGTGTGTGTGTGTGTGTGCATGCGCGTATGTACACAATTAGTTCCAGTTTTAATTATTTAAGCCCTAATTGTTGTTACATCAGCTGCTTCTGTTTTTATGAGTTCTTGCTATACGTCAGAAGATTATTCACATGGGGTATGTGTATATTTGTTTAAATGCAGACAGTCATGGCCATGATCTTCCCCCTCAGAACTGATTCATTCTCTCCCTTAGGATTGGTAGCTAGGGTTTGTATTTTCCTAGACTTTAGTAGATTTTTAATTGTCTTTCTCTTTTCTTTGGTTATTGGTCATTTAAAGATATGCTTTTTAATCACCATATTCTCATGAATTTTCTTTGGTTTCCATTTCCATTGATATATACTTTTATTCCATTTTGATCTGGTAAAACACAAGTGGCTAATTAAATTTTCTTAGATTTGGTAAGACTTGCTTCATATTATAAAATGTTTTATTCTGCCAAGAATTCTGAGGGCTGATGAGAAGAAAGTTCATCTCATGACTATTGGATAGAAAATTTTAGACATTACCTTCTTCTGTTTATGTTTTGATGTAATTCCAATGTGTCCCTGGTGATTGTTGTCTGGGTGACATTCTTATTATGAATGTGGTATTAAGGTCACCTGCAATTATTGTGTTAGAGTCTGTTTATGTCCTTCTATACTCAGTATTTTATGAAGTTGGGTTCACCAGCATTTGGTGCATATATTTCAGTGGAATTTTTAAATCTATCTAACGGATTATTCCTTCTATTAGTATAAAATGTCACTATTTCTCATGAATTATTACGTTTTGCCCTCTGTCTGTCAGGAAACAGTGTAGGAACTCCTGCCTGCTTTTAAGGCCCATTCGATTTGAATACAGTTTTTCATACTTACATTATGTGTGTCTTAGGAGGTGAGGTGTGGTTTGTGCAGGCAGCAAACTCTTTGGTCCTGTATTTCACAACAATCTACTAGTTTCTGCATCTAGACTGGAGGATTGAGATTAAAACAGTAAAATTTGAAAGATGTGTGCAACTTTCCATCATTTTGTTATTTGTGCAGTGGTGGGTTCCACCCTGATGCTAATGGACTATCTGTTCCATTACCGTTCCTGTGGCCTCACAGCCATGTTTATATTTTTATTTTGCATATAGAATTCTTCTGCAGTGATGATTTTTATTATCAGACATTCCTTTATAGTTAGTTCTTATGATTTTTTTTTACAGCATTAGTTGTGAAGAATAGCTTTTCTGGGTAGAATAATTTAGTTTCGCAGCAACTTCCATTGAGGAATTGAAGTGCATCCTTCCATATGCTCCTAGCTTTTAGAGTTTGTCTTGCTAAAGAAAATGATAGTATATATTAAATTTTTATTTTTTGCACACTGTAATGGGGTTTTCATATGAGTACAGGTGTCCAGGCTGGACAGAAGACAAAGTAAGATTCCCTAGAGCTGTAGATACAGGTAGCAGCTAGCCACCCCCCCCCAACTTATATACTGGGAACCAACTTAGGTTTTGTGCAAGACAATGCATGTTCTTGATCTCCAAGCCATCTCTCCAGCCCAAACTAGAAAGCCAATATTATGGAGCTGGAGAGATGGCTCAGCAGTTAGGAAACTGGCTGCTCTTGCAAAGGACCTGGATTCAATTCCCATCACTCACATGGTGGCTAACTAACAATCTTCCACAACTCCATTTCCATGGGATCCAATACTCTCTTCTGACCTCTAAGGGCACTGCATGACACGGGTGCATCGAT
Organism: Nannospalax galili; assembly: GCF_000622305.1. Taxonomy (NCBI): domain Eukaryota; kingdom Metazoa; phylum Chordata; class Mammalia; order Rodentia; family Spalacidae; genus Nannospalax; species Nannospalax galili. The sequence continues at coordinate 33,926 of NW_008357245.1, forward strand.
GTTCATGCAGGCAATAGATGCGTACAAATGAAATAATAATAAATAAATATTTTTTTAAAGCCAATGTTTTTCTTAAGGGTTTGTTACTATATGAGTCTAGGAGCTTCATTCAGTTTTCAGTCACTTTTTAAATTCTGTGTACTTAATGATTTGAGTTACCTGGACATGAGGAGGTTCTTTTCTGTTTGGCTTCCTAAAGGACTCATGGGTCTGGATCAGAAGTGGTTTGAGCTCACAGGACTAGGTGAGCTTCTGAGCACAGAAGCAAACCTTCTGTAGAGTTAGAAGGCTCTCATTTAAAGATCCTCTGAAGCTGGAGGAGGTCTCACAAAGTTTGACAGATGTTCCTTACATAGCTAGGGCTAGGGTTACAGCTGTATAGTGCTGTCTGCTCCCTATTGAAACTCAGAGCCTTCCAAGCAGCACCCACCTCGGAAAGTAGCTGCTCTCCAAAAGTTCCTAGCTTATTTCATGGGAAGTCTATAATATGCTGTGTGGTGTTGCCATCACCTCCTCTCAAAACTCTGCTATTGAAACAATAAGACCTTTACACTTGAACAAATTAGGGGATAATTACTGTGAAAGATCAAACACGTAATGCTTTGAGAAGTTGCTCAAGAAAAATATGGACACACAAATTAAAATTCTTCAGCATAGGAGCCCTACATCATTGCACCTTAACTTGATTTCAATTTATACTTGAAGAAATTGATATAGAAAAAATTTAAATTTCTTGCATAAATTCTGTGCAGGTCCAATGGAAATGAAATGATTATTCATCTACTAATGGGTGGAATGATCCTGGTTGTTCTCACATCCAGGTGCTCTTGCTCCTATTGAAAATGAGAAGCTCTTTATGTTCTCTTGGTTTTTACAGTGCCTCATAGGCATGTTTCTTAACAGGAGTCATTTGATCCTAATACTACATGCTGTACTCACATCAGCAGACACCTCTATATTGGAGCCATGACCTTGAATCTAGGAGCATCTTTAGGTGAGGCTTACACTAGGTAAGATTTGAAAATTAATTGTTTTGAAGTCTCATCAACAAGGGCTAGTTGACTTTTCTGTGAATCGTCACCTCATAATTATTGCAAAATGTTATTTAAAGAGGAGGAAATGGTGCTCCAGAATGCTACTTGACCTACTAAGGCAATTGACTTTGCTAATCATTTCATAAGGAGAACATTGGTCCCCTAATAACAGAGTTATAGATTCTTTCCCCAAGGTTGTTTGACTTACTTTAAACAGTGAAATGCTAATGCTCAATTATATTTTTATTCCCTGTAATTCTTTCTACCCTTTGAACACTTCCTCACTGCAGGCAAATCACATTGCAGAGAATGGCAATCATCAATGAGAGCTGACCTGAAGAGTTCATTCTGCTGAGCTTTGCTGACCATCCTTGGGTAGAACTCCCTCTCTTCATTGTTCTTCTGGTAACATACATCCTGGTCTTGGTAGGGAACATCTCTCTCATTCTTGTGTCTACATCTGACCCTCATCTGTACAGCCCCATGCATTTCTTCCTCATCAACCTCTCCTTTCTGGGCATGTGCTACATAAAAACATTGTGCCTCAGACACTGTTTAACCAGGGAGCCTCCACAAAGACCATTAGCTACATGGGGTGTGTAGTTCAGCCTTATGTCTTCCATATAATGAGGGGCACAGATGTCTTCTCCTGACTATCATGTCCTTTGACTGCTATGTGGCCATCTGCAGACCTCTGCACTACACCCTCATCATTAATCAGCAAGTCTGCATTCTGTTAGTGTCTGTTATGTGGCTAACTGGAGCGTCTTTGCTTTTTCAGAGGTCACTCTTACATTACAGCTGCAACTTTGTGGTGTTGATAAACTGGGTGACTTGTGTGAGATTCCAGTTCTGAGAAAGACGGCCTGTGGGGAAAAGGAAGCCAATGAGTTTGCTCTCACTGTGGTGTGCATTTTTATACTAGCTGTTCCTCTGTTCTTAATCCTTGCTTTCTACATTAATATTGGATTTGCCGTTCTTTAAAATAAAATCTTCAGAGGGAAGGAAGAAGGGCTTAGGGACATGTTCCTCTCATCTCATTGTGGTTTCCTTATTTTACAGTCCAGCCATTAGCAGGTACCATCAGTCTTCTTCCTCCATCACAGGGGACCATCCCAAGTTCATGGCTCTCTTCTAAGCAGTGATGATGCTTTCACTGAACCCCTTCATTTATACTCTCAAAAATAAGGATGTAAAGGGGGCCTTAAGGAAGCCGTTGAGTGTTTTTAGTTCAAAGTGAAACTTACTTGATATCAAAGTAAATGAGGCAATAATTGGAGGTTTATATTAGTCTATCTAATAATGCTCACATGGTCCAGTTTCATGGAATTTGCCTTTCTTGCCAAACACGGCTCATTTCTAGTATTTTTCTGTTCAGGTTGGATATGGAGAACATTCAGCTTATATGTTCCAGTTTGGGCAGTGCATTTATAAAGACATGGAAAAACACGGGCTGTTTTTCTTATAGATTCACAGTGAACTAGCAACTGTAATAACTAATAAAAGCAGCAATAATACATTAAAGTGTAAGTCCATTAGGTCTAGGCAATTGCAATATCACTCAATAAAATGGCATCAGTGGGTTTCCTGTTAGTGTCACCTGCAAACACTGCTTAGCTCTTGGACTTTGATCAATGTATCTGTGACCATCACGGCTTCATAATGTGCAGGAGAAACACACTGTGCTGAATCATGCCCTTATCAACCTCAACTCATGTGAATGCTACTGCTTCTTTTAAAATGCATGGTGAATTTTGCTATTTTAATTAGGGTGAAATGATTTGATGTTTAACTAAAGAAATTCTCATTAAATATTAAAAAAGACAAAGACAAATCTGACCATGTTTAGTTCTCTTTGTCTTTCTGAGTCTCTCTGTAGCACCAGGTGGCCTGGAACTCACTATGTTCACTTGTCTGGCCTCCAACTCACAGAGATTTGCCTGCCTCTGGCTCCCAAGTGCTGGGATTAAAAGCCAGTTTTAATTCTCTTAGACATACCAAGCACGAGTCTTGAATCAATCAGAAAAAAGAAAATGCCATTACTATTGAATCATAGTCTGGAAATATCTCTGAGAATAAATTGGAATATTTATATGTATCATTTTTAATGATCATGAAACAATAACAGGAAGCCCACTGATGCCATCTTATTGATTGGCATATTGAAGAAAGAAATTACTTTATTTCTAAGATGAAATTTGAACTGGCTCAGCAAACTTGTCTGTTACTCCATTTTGTTCAGAGACACTTTAGCAGCAATTTTGCTCCACACCAAAAGGAAAAGGGGGGCAACCTTGGGTCTTGGGAAATTGTCCTAGCCATGAACCATGGAATGTGCTAATTCCTGACATTTTACATCTCGCTAACCAGCTTGTTTTCGCTTCTGTAATCAGCTTGCTATTTTTGGGTCACCTTGACACAGAGCATAAGACCACTCCTCTTATCATGTTATTGTATGACCACCTGAGAACTGCTGATTTCAACTTTCTTACTATATTTGTTATAGCGAGGAAGTTGACTAATTTTAAAATTACAAAGTTGATATCCAAGTTATATGACTGTTTCATTTGTCTGTATAATGACTGGTTGTTGATTAATAGATTCAAAGATCTGCTACGTTGTACAAACCTGATTTGTTCACAAGTGTCCTGTTTAAATAATATTTCTGTAATCCTATAAAAACTCTGACCCGACAATCATCAGAGCTGCTTCTACTCCTGAGATAGACAGCCTGGCCGGTTGAAAAATAAAATTTACTTTCCTACTTTTCTTAAAGTGGTGTTGGTGATTTTTTGTGAACTCCATCCTGTAACAAAAGTAAGTGAGTTACACTGATTAACAGAGTTTATTTAAAGGTACATATTTTATATACAAGTGGTCTGGAACCCCAAACTTAAAAAGTTGACATAAGCCGGGAGTGGTGGCACACGCCTCTTCTCACAGCATTCAGGAGGCAGAGGCAGGAGGATCTCTGTGAGTTTGAGACCAGCCTGGTCTCCATCGTCAGTTCCAGGCCAGCTGGGGCTACAGGGGAGACCCTGTCTCACAAACACGCAAAAAAGCTGACTGAAAATTTATTACAATTCATGAAAGCAAATTTATTGATTTGATGTTGAAAGTTTACTACTTGAAATGAATGCTGTCCTAGTTAGTTTTTCACTGCTGTGATAAAAACACTAACCAAAACAAACTTGGGGAAGAAAGGGTTTGTTTTATATTACATCTCCCAGGTCATAGTTCATCACTGAGGGAAATTGAGGGAAGAATTGAGGGCTGGAACCTGGAGACAGGAGCTGAAGCACAAATCATGGAGGAACATTGCTTAGTGGCTTGCTCTCTGGCATATTATGCTCAGCCTGCTTTCTTAAACAGCACAGGACCACCTCCCCAGGGGTAGCACCACCCATAATGCACTGGTCCCTACGAAATTTCTCAACAATAAAGAAAATGCTCCACAGACATGGCCACTGGTCAATCCGATGGAGGAGCTTCCTCAGCTGAGGCTCTCTCTACCCAGATGTGTCAAATTATCAACTCAAGTTATCCAGCAAGAAATGCACATAATGAGAATTCAATGTGTAAGGCTTCATAAAGAAAAAAGTCATACACAAATAAATATGTCATGGTCTTTTCCAAAATGCATTCTGATTATAATTGAGGTCTGAAGTAATCAAAGGAAAATCATATATTCTCCTGAACAGAGTTCCATGACATCCAGACCCAGCTACTGAACAATACTAGATCAAAAGCTGGGGAGATGGCTCAGCAGGTAAGAGTACTTGCTGCGTAAGCAGGAAGACCCAAGTTTGTGTCCCTGGTCCCCACATAAAAACATGGGGATGGCAGTGCACACACCTGTGACGGGGGAGACAGGAGGATCTTCAAAGTTTGCTGACGTCCAGCCAAGATGTAGATTCAAAAGACCCTGGCCCAAGGGAATGAGGCAGAGACTGACAGAGCAGGGCACTTCATCTCCTTGTCCTCTGACTGGGCATGCACACTATCACACAGCTACACACACAGTGCACATATTGCACATGCACACACACACACACACACACACAAACTGCACCCCATCCCTCACACGGTATACACTAAAGGAACATACTACAAACACACACTAAAGGAACATACTACAAACACACTCACATACACACCACACACACACACACACACACACACACACACACACACACAAACATACTGTTCCCCCATATCTCACATAGTACACACTAAAGGAACATATTAGATCTCACACTGCCCCAGGTTGAAGACCTTAAGGGTTTTCATTATTCCATGAGCACATATCTTAGTATTAGTGACTATTTTCTAAAAGTTAAAATTCAAATATTTCAGATTTCAGGTGTTTTGGAATTGGCGATATTTTATTTTAAAACTTAATTTATTATTTTTACGTGTATGTGTGAGAGACCTGAGTGACTCCATATTGGATAAAACCTCCATAGGACTGACCCAGCCCTGGGCCCTGTTCCAAGAAAAACCACAATACTTGGAATGGATAGAGAACAACTCCCCCACCAATGGTCAATTAACCAGGGACAGGAAAGTACTAAAAGTCCAGATATCTTTTCAGATTTCCTGAAGCCAGCAGTTTATGGTTTGGACCTGAGCTGCAACCAATCAGATGCTTGCCAGGCTGAAGACCCCCTACTCCCCTACTTCCTGAACTTGCTGAAATAAACCTATAAAAATCTCTCTCTCCCAAAGCAAGGGGTCTCACATCTGAGATCCGCTGAGTCGGTGACAGAGTGGGCCCAAGCTTAAGCTTGTAACAATAAAAGAACCCTTGTGTATTTGCATTGGTTGGCTCCTTGGTGGTCTTTGGGGTCTCGCGAATTGAGCACAACAAGTGCACCCATGTGTGCAATGCCCGAAGAGGACAGAAGAGGCTGTCAGATCCCCTAGAACTGGAGTTATGGAGAGTTGATAGCTGCTGTGTGGGTATTGGGATTCTAACCCGATTCTTCTTCAAGAACAGCCAGTTTTCTTAACCACTGAGCCATCTCACCAGCTTTGGGATTGGGGACATTTTAATACTCATAAATGAAATATCTTGATAAACAAAATTATAAATATATAGTTATTTTATATGTGTTCTATACACATAGACTGAAGATAATTTCAAGTTTTTATATTTTTGTACATTTTGACTGCAGTCTTTCACCTGAAGTCATGTGAGAATTTTTTCTTGCAGAATCCTGTTAAGTCTGAGCCTATTGGAGTATAAATATTCAAACCGCAAAACCCAGAAATCTTACAACAAAAGCAGTGAAACTGATGGTAGTTCTTCTTAGTGTATATTTATATTACTGTGTCGTGGGCTCAAATGTTAATACAAAACAGCCATAGCCTCTACGCTTTACTCATTTCAACCAGTGTAAATGTAGTGCAGACTCTGATATATCAAGACTTTCTAAGCATTTCAAAAAGGATCTCAGAATAGATGATACCTCAAATACTGGTGCAAAGCAGTCATAATTTAATGTCCCAAGATGTATACATTCAGTAATTCTCAGAATCAGGAAAGATTCTAGAAGAGCTATTGAAGGAAAGGATAAATTATATCAGATAGTGAAAGTGTCTTACACCCTGGATACAGAGCAATGAGCTCTCCTGGCTGCAGCTTTGTCAAGGAAGGCAATCTAAACTTAATTCCTCAATCAACTCAGTCAACCCCCAAATGAAATAATCCATAGATGCGCATTTTAATTCTAGTTTAAAAACAAAATATTGCAAACACTCACTTGGAGAGTTTCCTTAAGTTAGATTTAACAAAGGTTTTCTCCAGCTAGAGATGTCTTCACATTTTCACATTGTAATAATGTGTATGGCTAACCTTGGATAATCAAGCCAATTACTAAACTTCTTACTCATTAAGGGTGTATTATTAAACTTAAATTTGGGATTTGGTTTCAAACAAATCACTTTCTGATTAATATAAGCCCATTAGGGTTAGAGGGATGGTTCAGTGTTTATGAGCACTTGCTGCTCTTGTGGAGGACCCCAGTTTGGTTCCCAACACCCACCTCAGGTGGTTCTCAAACTCCAGCAACCTCAGTTGCAGGGCATCCAATGTCTTAAAACCTCTGTAGGCACCTTCACACGTGTGATGTACAATAGCTCACTCAGACACCCAAACAGAGACATAAATTTTAAAATAATAAATTTAATATAAATCCAGTATAATCTCAATCTGTGGTATTCAGGCTTATGAAGTTGTGGAGGATACAGAGGCAAGGGAGAATAGGGTAGATTGGAGTATTGGAGACCACTGCCCTCTTTGAACTCTGCAGAAAACATGCTTGAGTACATGTGCAGTCACCAGTAGCCATGATTGTTTATGATGGCAGAGGCATATAGATATCTATGTCAACGCAGGATTCTGAAGTACAGTGTCCCTTATGTTTATGTTTGTGTTTAGATTAGGTAACAACTATGCCCTATTTACACTGTTGTGTGGACATTTGCTCTGTACCTTGCACAGGGGCAAGGTACATATTTTGTTGCTAATCGTTTTCTGAGCTCTTGCAGAGCAATGTCCTTGAATCTGCCTACTCTTTGCACCTGAACACCTGTTTAGAGCTCCCCATCCCTATGAATAAAACCTTGAGAGTTAGAGACTGGGCGATCTTTGTTCTGAGGAACAGGGAGTCTCCTGGTCCTCCAACTTTCTAAAATATTAAATTGTATGTGTGTGATATTTTGTTATTAGATACCTCGAGGTCCCTCTTTGCATTCACCACTACCCAGCCACACGGGACGTGCCACCAAATCATTGCTACTCATTTTTCCCCTGCCACACAACACTGAAAGCACTTCATTTGTCTCTGCAAGAAGTTTTTAAATAAAAAAAAAATGACTAAAATAATCTCCGAGTTGTGGCTGTCAGGACACAACAGGCCAGACAGCCATGAAGTTCTCCTAGCTACTGGGCTTAAGGGGGGCCC
>NW_008357245.1:45281-58695 GCF_000622305.1 Nannospalax galili
ATCCATCCATTAACTTGAAAATTTCATTATTTCATCTTTCTTTACTGCTGAATAGAACTCCATTGTATAAATATACCACATTTTCATTAACCACTGGTCAGTTGAGGGGCACTTAAGTTGCTTCTGTCTCTTATATATTATGAAAAGAGCAGCAGCAAACATGTTGGTGCAAGTGTCTCTACAATAGGATGAGTCCTTTGGGTATATGCCAAGGAATGGTATAACAGGGTCATATGGGAGGTTCATTTTTAGTTTTTAGAGTTCTCCACACTGTTTTCCATAGAGTTTGCATGAGTTTGCAATCACACCAGCAGTGAATAGTTCCCTTTCTCCACATCCTTGCCAGCATTTGGTATCATTTGTTCTCTAGATCTTAGCCATTTTGACTGGGGTAAGGTGATACATTAGGGTGCTTTTAATTTGCATTTCCCTAATCACTAATGATGTTGCACATTATTTGAGATGATTCTTAGCCATATTTATTTCTTCCTTTGAGAACTCTCTGTTTAGATCTTTAGCCCATATTTTAGTTGGGTCATTTGTTCTCTTGGTTCTTTGTTTTTTGAGTTCTTTATATATTCTGGATATTAAACCACTGTCAGAGGTGTCACTGGTGAAGCTGTTTTCCCATTTCCCACTCTGGGGGTGTTCTGTTCACTTTCTTGATTACTGCTTTCTCTATACAGAGGCTTTTTAATTTAATGAGGTCCCACTTATTGATTGCTGATCATAATTCCTGAGCAATTTCTGTCTCTGTAGAAAATCCTTTCTTATACCTATATCTTGTAGGTTACTGCCAATATTTTCTTCTAATAGTTTCAGGGTTTGCAGTTTCACATTGAGGTCTTTGATCCATTTAGAGTTGACTTTTGTGCAAGGTGAAAGACAAGGATCTAGTTTCATTTTCTACAGGTGGAGATCTAGTTTTGCCTGAACCATTTGTTGAAGATGTTGTCTTTCCTCAATTGTGTGTTCTTGGCACTTTTGTGAATTATCATGTGGCTGAAATTGTATGTACTCGGGTTTCATTCTTCAGTGATGTTCCATTGATCTATGTGTCTATTTTTGTGCCAGTACCATGCTGTTTTTATGATTGTAGCTCTGTAGTATACTTTGAGACCTAGTATAATAAACCCTCCATCATTGCTCTTTGTGCTCAGGGTTGCTTTGACTGAGCCTTTTGTGCTTCCATACAAATTCAAGGATTTTTTTTCCTAATTCTCTGAAGTACGTCCTGGGGATTTTGATTGGCATTAGCATTGAATGCATATATTGGTAAGATGGTGATTTTCACAATATTAATTCTTCCAACTCATGAGCATGGCAGGGTTCTTCATCTTTTGGTGTCTTCCTCAATCTCTTTCTTTAAATATTTAAAATTTTTGTTGTAGAGACCTTTGATGTCTTTGGACAGGTTTATTCCCAGACTTTTTTTTTGCATCTACTGTTAATGGAAGCATTTCCCTGTATTCCTTCTCTGCTTTTTGCTTGTCATTGTTTTTTGTCTTTGAGTCCATTTACATGATTGATGACGTTTATTGACTTGTGTATATTGAACCATCCCGGCATCTCCAGAATAAAGCCTACTTGATCATGATTGGTGATCTTTCTGATGTACAACCTGTATGCAGTTTGCAAGTATTTTGCTGATAATTTTTACATCCATTTTTATTAAAGGTATGGGCCTATAGTTTTCTTTTTTTGGTTGTGTCTTTACCTTATTTGAGTAATAGATTGATGCTGGTTACATAGAATGAATTTGGGAGTTCTCCTTCTGTTTCTATAATTTTGAATAATTTAAGTAATATTGATTGGAGGTCTTCTTTAAATGTCAGGTAGAATTCTGCTATAAATCCATCTGTACCTGGGCTTTTATTAGTTAGGAGGCTTTGTATTACTGTTTTGATTTCCTTACATGTTATGGGTCTGTTCAAACTGTTAATCACTTCTTGGTTTAACTTTGGTGATTCCCATGATTTTAAATACCTGTCCATTTCTTTTAGGTTTTCAAATTCAGAAGAGTATAGGTTTCTAAAGTATTCCCTTATAATGTGCTGGATCTTTTCGGTGTCTGTTGTAATGTTTCCCCCTTCATCTGTGATTTTGTTGACTTTAATTTGCTCTTTCCTTTGGTTAACTGGGCAAAGGTTTTGTCTATCTTGTTTAGCTTTTCAAAAAAAAACAGCTCTTACATTCATTGATTCTTTGTATTGTTTTCTCTGTTTCTACTTCATTAAAAATTGATTTTTGTTATTTCTTATCTTTTGCTGGGTTGAGGTTTCCTTTGTTCTTGCCTTTCCAGCATCTTGACCTGCAATGTTAAATCATTTATTTGTGCTTTTTCTAATTAAAAAAAAATTATTACTTTTATTTTGTGTATACATGTAATGCATGCATGTAGGTAAGTGCATTCATGTCATGTAATGCCCACGGAGGACAAAAGAGGTTGTCACATCCCCTGGAACTGGAGTTACAGACAGTTGTTAGCTGTCATGTGGGTGCAAGGAGTCAAACTCGGGTCTTCTTCAAGAACCGTCAGGTGTTAACTACTGAGCCATCTCTCCAGCCCCTCTTTATTATTTCTTAGTGTAGACACTTAAAGCTATAAACGTCCTCTTGGGACTGCTTTTAGAGTGTCCCAGAGGATTTGTTGTGTTATATTGTCCTTTTTATTGAATTCCAGGTATACTTTTATTTCTTTCTTAATTTCTCCTTTGGCTCATTGGACTCATCATTTAGGACAGTGTTTTTTAAACTTTATGAGTTCATGTAGTGACCACGGCTCCTTCCAGTGTTGATTTTAGGCTTTATTGCAATGTGGTCTGATAGAATTCGTGGGAGTACTTCAATATTTTTATATTTCTTGAGGTTTGATTTGTGCTCCAGAATGTCTTCAATTTTTAAGAAAGTTCCATGGGGTGCTCAATAGAAAGTGTAGTCTTTGTGGGTTGGGTGGAATAGCTGAAAGATGTCTCTTAGGTCCGTTTGATGTATGGTATCATTTAGTTCTGATGTTTCTCTCTTTATTCTTTGCTAAGTTGACCTGTCTAATGAAGACAGTGACGTATTGAAGTCCAGTACTATTACTGAGTTGAGGTTAATCTTTTACTTATAGTACTATAATGTTGATTTTATGAATTTGCTTGCACCACAGTTTGGTGCATATATGTACAGGATTGTAATATTTTCTTGATTAATTGTTCCTTTGATCAGAATGAAGTGACCTTTTTATGTCTACTGATTAGTTTTACTTTGAAGTCAATTGTGTAAGATATTAGAAGTGCAATCCCTTCTGCAATTTGCTTGGAGTATTCTTTTCAGTCCTTTCACCTAAAGATATTGCCTGTCCTTGAAGGTGAGATGGGCTTGCAGACAACAAAAAGATGGGTTTTGTTTCTTAATACATTCAAATAGCCCGTGTCTTTTGACTGGGGAGTTCATTCCTTTGATATTTAAAGATATTGTTGAAAGATGTGTGGTTGCCATCATTTTGATTACTGTTTGCTTTTTTTCTTCTAATTTTGTGTTTCCACAATTATACCTTTATTTAGTTTCTATCCTTGCCCGTGGGGTATAGTCGTTCCTTTCTCCCATCTTTGTATTGCTTCAAGTATTCTTTGAAGGGCTGCTTTTGTGGACATGTATTTTTTCAGGCCTATTCACATCATGGAAGATTTTTCTTTCCCCATCAACTATAATAGACAGCTTTGTTGGGTAACATATTCTGGGTTGGCATCTATTGTCATTTAGAACTGTAAATACCTTGGTCCAGGCTCTTCTGGTTTTCACAGTTTTCATTGATCAGTCAGCTGTAATTCTGATGGGCCTTCCTCTATATGTGAGTTGTTGGTTTTCTTCTGCTGCTTTCAGTATTCTCTCTTTTGTACATTTAGTGTTTATAGTATGATATACCATGGGGAGTTTCTTTTCTGGTCCTGTCTATTTGGTGTTCTATGTGCTTCTTTTATTTTTATAGGGATGTCTTTACTTAATTTTGGGAAATTCTCTTCTAAAATCCTGTTTAAGATATGGTCAATACAATTAACCTGAAATTCTCCTCCTTCCTCTATACCTATGAAACACAGATTTCATCTTTTCATGGTGTCCAACATCTCTTATTCTGTTCCTGTGTATTTAATTTTTTTTCTTTTTTGATATTTTATTTATTATTTTTATTTCATGTGTACGAGTGTATTGCTTTCATGTATGTGAGTGCCCCAGAGTCATGCAATGCCACAGAGGTCAGAAGAGGGCTTCATATTCCCCCAGAACTGGAGTTAAGGATGGTTCTTAGCTGTGATGTGGGTGTTGGGAATTGAACCCAGGTCCTGTGCAAGAGCAGTCAGTGTTCTTAATCTCTGAGCCATCACTCCAGGCCCTATTTTCAAATTTTCATAGTCTTTGGTTGATTCCCTCAAGTTCTTCAACTTTATTCTCCAGTGTTGCTATTCTGTTTTTCATTTCATTCATTCTAGCAGTGAAGCTTTCCCCTGTTGCTTCAAGTTGGCTTATTGAGTTTTTCACTTCCTTCTTTCAGCTTGAGTTTTCCTCAATATTTCTATTTGTCTTGTGAATTCATTCAGAAGTTTATCCCTAACTTTTTTTAGATCTTTAGTTTGTGTTTTCTTTACATTCATTGAGTTCATTGATCATGTTTATGGTTGTTCTTTTAAATCTTGTGTTATCTCTAGGGAATTATCTTTGTAGAACTCTTCTAAAAGATTGGGGGAGTTTTCTGGGGACATAGTGTTTTGGATTTCCATTTTATTATTTTTTGTTGTGATTTAGGCATGTGAATTTCTTTTTTTCTTTGCGAAGTTTGCTTCTGTTTGTATTATTGTGAGCCCTGCTGTTTTCTTATTGGGTATGTAAAGCTTGTTGGTCTAGGTTTCTGGTTCTCTAAGATTTTATTTTGGAGGAAACTGATGACTTCAGACCAACTACTCAAGAGCTCCCATAGAAGCCCAATTCAGGCTCCAGTCAGGTATACCCAGGCTTCATTCTAATGTTTGGACCCCTACTAGCAGGTACTCAGAGCACAATTTGGGAAGTTCGCTAAGGCGAGGCCAGATTTTGGTACTCTCAGGAAGTCTGCTGTGTTCTCAGCCCCTATGCCAAAGGGTGGCTTTTGGGGGACCCTGCCATTAAGGTCACAGTCCACCATGTACAGATAGCTCTATGAGATTGGTGCTAAATAGAAGACTCCCTTTCTCGGCAGGGACATCCTACTCTCTGCCTGACCTTACTTGTAAAGTGTCTCTAGGCACAGATGCCTGACCTTATTTGGAACATGAATTTTGACAGAGTCCACTGCAAAACCTCCTCGTAGGTTTTTCCTGTATGATAATTAAGCATTGCATTACAGCCACTCCATCTCACATACCCTTTCTATGTGGTAGGATCCTCATGCCACATGCAAATAAAGAATGCTATGAACACCTATCAGGTAAAGATTTGGCTGCTAGCCTCACCTTATATTTTCCCTCCAACCCCCCTGAATAAACGAGCTGTCTCACTGAAGCTGACTCCCAGAAATTCCTTCCATCACACTCATGGCTGTCCTACCCCTGTTCGTCACCTCTGCTCCTTTTGTTCTCGTGGATCAGTGGCCAACAACCCACAAGAGAAGTGAGACCTACAGGAGACAAGATCAGGCACTTTCAGACTATCTGCTAAGGTCTCAGCCTTACCCTGAAATAGGGCAGAGGTCTGCCCTGGGACCGAAATCCCAATAATTATTTACAAGTAGATTTTAATTATTTTTTTTTTGTCTTTTTGAGACAGGGTCTCTCTGTAGCCCCAGCTGTCCTGGAACTCACTAAATTGAACAGGATGGCCTTGAACTCACAGAGATCCACCTGATTCTGCCTCTCATTTTATGTGTATGAATATGTTGCCTGCATGTGTGTAAGTTCACCTATGTCATGCAATGCCTGTGGAGTTCAGAAAAGCGTGCCAGATCCCTAAAACTGGAATTTTGGATGGTTGTTAGCTTCCATTTAGGTGCTGGGATTTGAACCCAGGTTCTCTGAAAGAGCAGCCAGTGCTTTTAACTCTTGAATCATTTCTCCAGTCCCAAGAGAGGGTGTTTGAGATCAATCTTTGTTGAGATCTTTGAGTCTACTGGATTCTGCTTTTCCATGTCTTCTTAAACAATTGGGAAACTTTAGCTATAATTCCATTAAAAAGGTTTCAGAAGCCCTTTCCCTTTCTCCTGTAACTTCAATGATATGAATATTCAGTCACTTAACCTTATACCACATGGACTTTCTTCATTTTGTTTTTCTTTTCTTTTACTTATCATACTTTTGTCATATATATTCTTATTGAACTTTTGTGCATTTCATACAATACATATTTATCATATTTAGACCTCTTCCCTATCTGCTCACCCCCATTTAGGCTGAGAAGGACAGAGAAAGAATAAAGTTATATAAAAGACCAGAGGCAGACCTTGCAGCAAACTAAACAGGGTTTATTCAGCAAGGTGACAGCAGCTTCTGCAAGGGATAGTTAGCTGTGTGTCTGTGGGAGGAGTGGAGGTGGATTTTATACCACTGGAAACAGGGAAGGCACACACAGCTGAGAAATCTGAGTTAAGGTGTCTTTGGGCCCTTTTCCTGGATGTGCTTGTTTGAGCAGAACAAAGAAGCTGTTTTCAATAAAGGCTAGCTGATAATGGGGAAGCAAGGGCACCGCCGAGACATCCTGGCAGGAGAAGTGGGTTGTCTGGCTTTTCTGAGAGGGGGGTTTCTTTTAGTATTTTATTTAGTATTTTTTTTATCACAGCAATAGAGAAACAAAAAAGGACACTTTCTACATAAAAGAATACCAAAACCATTCTTTCTAGATAACCTTTACTTTATAGCCTTTGTTTCTTTTCTTTATTTTTCTTAAATGCCAAGCTAAGAAAAAATTTGCAATAGAGAGAAGAAAAATTCTCTTCCAAAATACCTACATCTGTACAACTTTGTCACAATCAATATACATGAACTGTATAAATTTACACCAGTTCATAATTTACCAATTAAAAGATGACTAACAAAGTTCTGGTGGTTTGTGGAAAAACCTTTTACCCAAGTAGGTACAAGGAAAGTTAAAAACCAGAACTTCATTTTCTAAAAATAAGAAGTTTACTTAGTCTTAGAAAACTACAAGCCAGCAAATGTAGAGAGCGCTGACTGGTGCTATCAACCACAATTGAGACAGTGTCTTTTAAACCACGGCAGATTCTCATCACTTGCTATTTTCAAAGCCACAAAATCAATACAAGCCAACCCTGGGTCATGTGTACTAGTTTGACTTTATGATGTGCATTTACTCATTTAAGTGCATAAAAAACAAGGTAAAAGTCTTGTAAAATTTCCACTGCTACCGTGCTTAAAACGTTGAGCTTTCTTACCAAGCTGCCAAAAAAGTTATTGATAACTCTCAAGTGTAACAGTGCAAATGCCTCTGCAATATTGACTGCAGAGAAGGGTTCTTCGAAATACAGAATTTCCTTAAAAGGTTGGTGTGACATTTAGGTATATTTAGGTCTGGGATAGACTGCAAACCACCCTAGGATTGGACTTCACTCCCTAGCAAATAAAGTGATTACTTAATGGACTCACAGGCTTTTAAATCATTAAAAAGTACTGTCCAAACTATGGCTATGTCACTTTAAAAAAAATTATTACCACTCTGTCTTGTTCCAAATTTTCACTGCTGTGACATGGTTTAAATTCCATAATCCAAGAGGAGTTCACTGAAAGAAAATCAAACGTATCCATCCATTATAAGATGATCCATCCATAGACTCTATCTTAACCCGATACAGTCATAATACTGTAGTTTTTGGAAGGGCTTCTTCTGCCCAAGAGAAGTTCCTCCTTACAGCGGATTCTTCTGCCTACCATTTTCATGTTGGTGCTGTTTTGAGCACTACCTCCTGCTGGTGACCCTTCATACAGCACACAGATGGAGCCATCCTCACCAGTCCTGTGGGGGTGAACCCAATCAGAGGATCGATTTTATGGTTGGTGTGAATACAACGGTAACCTGGTCCCTTGCATGGCTTTTCAGGGAACCAGCGATGTTTATAATGAATGCTCTGCCAGTAACCCCTGCAGGCTGTGACTAATGGTCTGCAGCTGGGACTCGCTTGTAAGCCCTTTGTTGCAGATGAACTTGGAGATGAAGGACATCGCAGCCATTTAGCCTATCTCGATGGCTGCCTGGGTGCAGAAGGGATGCATGGGGGCGATGGACCAGGATGCGTGGGGATGGCGGACCGGGAAACGTGGGGTCTGAGGACCCGGATGCATGGGGGCCGTGGACCCTGACTGCAGAATGGCCAACTTGGACTCCCTCCCAGACCCAACTGCGAGGGCGGGAGGCGCAGACAGTTACTGATTCCAGGGACTCTTTTTCTTTTCTTTCTTTTAGAGTAATAACTTGTTTTTGAACCAGGAGGCGACAGGAGAGAGGGAGAGATGACTACTGGTTCTGTTACATCGCTCAGACCTCCCCAGCTGCTTTTGCCTCCATCTGCTTGGCATTTCCAGAGCTGCCAGCTGCCTTGCAGCCCATTTTTGCTTTTCATTTGTTGATATATTGGAGATTTTAACCCTATGTTCTCCCTTTGAGAGATTATTGGCTCCTGATTGTTTCCTTTGCTTTGCAGAAACTTTGCACACTGAAAGAACCCTATTTAGCCACTGTTATTATTTTGCTGTATATCCTTTAACATTGTTTATTTGTTTGTTTGTTTTGGGCAGCTGTAGCTGGCCTGAAACTTCTTAAATAGACTAGACTGGATTCAATTTCACAGAGACCTGCCCGCCTCTGCCTCCTGAGTATTGGCAATTAAGTTTTTAAATATTTTTTGTTTGTTTATGATAAATGTCTAGGACCTATTCTCACCCCTGCAAACATCCAATTTCCCAGCGTTATTTAAAATCCTGTCCATGACTAAAAGGGAACTTTGAATTCACCAAAGATTAGTTTTTGTAATCTTTCTTCCCTCACAACTAATGGTATTTTATTCATATGTTTGTGTGATCTTTACCTGATGACTGGACCATCTTGCCAGCCAGCAATAACCATGAGATTTTCATAGGAATAAAACTTTCTGTTTGGTTTGCTGTTGTTGTGAGATAAGCTCTGATTGTTTTTCCAGGCTGACCTTGAACTCTTGAGTGTTGGGAAAACAGGCATGTGCCACCTAAACCAGGGAGTAGTTTTATGCCATGATAATGTTTGATTTTCTTGTGTTTTATTTTGACCATTTCTTCCCCAAATGAGTTTGTATGGTGTGTTTTATTTATCTCCTATTCTTCCTGTATTCTGCACTCTAAAAACCTAACAATCATCATGAGTGAATAACAAATGTTTGAAGAGCTGGGCATGGTGATACATGCCTTTAATCCCTGTACTCTGGAGGCAAAGACAAGGAGATCTCATCTCTGTGAGATCAATCCTATCTGGTCTAGATACAAAGTGAGTTCCATGCCAGAAGGGGTTACACAGAGACACTGTCTCAAAGAAAGAATAAAAGACAATAGGGGGGAAAAATCCATGCTGGCTTCTTTTGAGCTGGAGAGATGGCTGAGTAGTTAAGAGCACTGGCTGCTCTTGCAGAGGACTTGAGTTATGTTCCCAGCACCAACATGTGGCTAACAATGGTCTATAACTCCAGTTCTAAGGGTCCAACAGCCTCTTCTTACCTCTACAGGCATTGTACAACCCAGGTGCACTTGCATCCATGCAGGCAACACACTGATACACATTAAAAAATTTCAAGTAAATAAATATATTTGTTAAAAAGAACCTACTCATCATGAGTGAATAATAAGTATTTGATAAATATATGTTATATGTTTTCAGCTGATCAACAGTGTATAAATGTGCTAAAATATCACAGAGTATCCCCAACTTTGTATAATTATTATTTGTCATTAACAAAATAAATGCTTACATACCTCCTCACACCAATAGATGAATACTGTGCAGCAATTCCCACTAAATTGAAAGATTCCCTCCTGGGGGAAAGCTCTTTACAATTCAGGAAGTAGAAAGCTCACAAGTCTCAGGAAGTCTCAGAAAGGAACAAGATTCACAAGGATCCCATGACAGCTGTAGAAGCCATAAAAAACTACTGGGGGTGGGGGGCTGGAGGGAGCACTGATCAGCCACCGCCCATAGGAGATAAACTGGCAGGTTGTCTCAAGTTCACCCATTCTGGGAGGGAATACTCTGATCACCCAGCCACCTGTGGAACATCTTTGAGAGCAGTTTCCTTGGCCTGCTTTCCAGTATTCAAGGGATAAGGAAAGTGGAGGAGGTGTGGGATCTCAAGCAGGAAAAAGAAGTCTGTGAGCTGGGGATGTAGCTCAGTGGCAGACACAGTTGGCCAGTATACACTGAGGCCCTTTAGTCCCTTGTCACATAAAACAGGAGTGTCTTGGGTGCAAAGACCAAGCTGTGGAATGAGGAAAGGGGTGGGTTACCTTGGTTGTAAATATCAACACAGTAGTCGGTATTTTTTCTTTTTGCACAGATAACCTCACAGTGTTGCTATGAAGCCTCCAGTTGGAAAAATTTAGCTCCTGACAGAAGCTAGAATCCATAAAAAGAGCTTGTTAGAAGAGAAGATGGGGAAGACATGGAGCCTAGCAAGACATAGCAGTGAGAATCACGCTTTAGAGTGTCAGGCTGAGGGACAGGAAATAAAGGTGCTGGAGCACACTGCAGACATAAAGTGATACTGGGGAACTGGCCCTGGTTATGAAGTTTACTATGGGGTAGATAGGGGCAGGGACAGGGTGAGGGGAACCACAGACACACCTGTTACAGCAGGTCAACCACAAACACTCAAAATCATGCCCAGGCATGAGGGATGAGGGTGAGGTAAGGAATCACTTAGCAAGGTAGATGTCAGTGTGGTGCCTCCCTGCCCATGCTGTCCTGGTCTCGACTTAAAAGCCACACCCCATCTCAGGAACCTCCTTTACACTGTCTTCTTCCTCCCACTGCTTCTGGGATCCGATGCCATGTCACTACTGCCTCCTTATACAGAATCCAAGAAGGCCAGGTCTTCGTCCTATTGGCCCACTGTCACACCTGGTCTGAGGTCAGTGCTGAGCCAACCTAGAGGAGATGAACTGTCAGGTTGCCTCAAGTCACTCCATTCTGGGTGGTCTTTTCAGTGATGCAGCACCCCTTGTGCCATCCTGGCTCCTGTAAGTATCCCCAGTAAACACACTGGTCCTCAAGTCAGACTTTGGTAGAATCATTTCTTTGGTCTGTCATCAGTGCCCCTATCTAAGGTAAACAGATATTTGTTCAAATCTCCCCCAGGAAATCTCACACAATGAATTAAACCTAAAATGTGTCCAGTGAATTAGTAAATTTAATGAGCTTATTTTAAATCAAATTTCAAACAAAATAGTCAAAGAGACTTGCTTTCAACACTGTACCTCAGTAGGCTCTGACAGGTCACATCAAACAAGATTACAGAAATTCCCAGTAAATGTCATATATCTAACTGAAGGTTTAACACATAGAAACAAAATTTAAATACATCTGTCCTTAAAACAGGATCTTTCTTTCCAACTGAGGAAGAACAGTAAGGAAACCTCTTACTTAATAATTATAGAAAAAGAAGTATGCTTAGGTAAGCTGATTCTAAATTACCACCTGTTTTTTACAGTTCTGTTTCTGTGTTCCACCTGAGAGGAAACAGCTCTGCTACTGTCCAGGGGCCACTTGTTTTGTGTTTTGTAGAAAGAAGCCTACATGTTTTCAAGAACTGCAAATAAAAGCTATTAGATGTACAACTAGATGTATTTTCATTTTGGCTTTTGACACAGATGATGACCATTCACAAACCAACCTACAGTTAATAAGTTAGAAATAAGAAAACTTAAAATAATACAAATGTAAGAAAACTCATAAAAAACACTGTAGCAAATACATCGTTGAAGACAGATGCGAATAATTACAAAGAATTCAGAATATTAAATCTGAATAATCCTTTTAAATATTGCGGGTATTTAGGATAGAATAATATAAAATGTGATTACTACATTATTAAATAGACAACAGTCATCTTGTAGTTTAATGATGAAATAGTATGGGTAGGTTGATATTTTTAAAAGTATATCTGTCTGATTGAAATGTATGAAAATATTTCTTGTAGCTCCTATATGCTGAAAGAATAACTGCTAAGTAGCTTACAATGAATAATAAAAATTAGTTTAATACAATTATAACAATAACATTTTTCCCACTTATTAGTGTACTTCCCATTGATAACACTGAAATACTTTCGTTATCCTCAGAAAGTTTGGCCAAAGTGTATGCACATCCCAGAAACACTGCATTCTGTGCATAGAGTATCATACCATTATCAAAGTCAGTGTTTGTAGATACGAGTGTGTTTTTATTACATTTGTATCTGCCTGTCTGTCTGCCATATCACATGGGTGTAAGACAAGAACAACTTCTTGCCTGAGTTAATTCTCTCCTTCCACCATGTGGGGCCCTGGAGATTAAACTCAGGATGTCAGGCTTGGCAACAAATGCCTTTACCCAATGAACCATCTTGCTGGCCTACTAGTGCTTTTTGTTTTGTTGCTGTTGTTGTTTGGCGTTTTGAGACATAGTCTCCCTGTTACCCCAGCTGGGCTGGAATTTCATATGTAAACCAGGCTAGGTTCCATCTCACAGAGATTCACCTGTCTCTGCCTCCTGAATGCTGATATTCAAGCATGCACCACCACATACTGTTCCACTAGTATATTTTTTAATGCCTGAAATTTCTTGGCTCATGAGTAATAATGTACTATTGTATATGATAATCAATAATTAAGGAATTTGTATTTAAATGCTAAATCACTAAGCCAGGGTAAAGATGTATTTTCTGATTTTAAATACCTTAAAATGTGTTTTGAACCCATGAGAGAGAGCAAAAAAGTGATGCTTACCTAGGTAAATTTTCTATGCATAAGTAATAGTCAGGAATGTGTTTTAAATATGAAAAACATAAGTTCCCTCCAAAATGGCATATTTGGAATACAAAAGCAACTTAATTCCATCAGTAAGTTTATTAAGGTCTTTTAAAATATTTTTATTGATTCTCTGAGAAGTTCATATAGTGAATATTGACCAAATTTAGACCCCTCCCCCATTGCCACCCCCTCCTTACCTTCATGTCCTCTATTATTATTTTTAAAGGCCTATTGAGTCTAATTTGTGTTCTTCAAATGCTCTTGGGTTTGAGCCCATGCCCTATGCCCTGGAGAACCTACCTGGGGTCACACCCTTAAGAAAACTGACTCTTGCTCTCCCCAAAACTAGCAATAGGCAGTGGATGAACAGTTGGGGCTGGAGTTGTTCTCTGTCTCCTCCCCTCCATTCTGGATTCTGGGAT
>NW_008357245.1:60740-67853 GCF_000622305.1 Nannospalax galili
TCTCTCTCTCTCTCTCTCTCTCTCTCTCTCTCTCTCTCTCTCCTTCTCTTTTATCTTGTTTCTCCCATTCACCTTCCTTCTGACTCTCTGCATCTCTTTTCCCATCCCTTTCCTTGTATTTTGTCTCCCTCTACAGGCTGGTCATGCCACGCCACAATTTCTTTGCAGGGCTTTAAGGTCCTTTAAGGGATCCAATATATATACTGACAGCTGTGGACCACACTGACACAAGGAGCTTTATGGGTCCAATACGCAGGGGGCACCGTTGCCCTACCTGATGGAACTGTGGTTTGGCCTGAGGTCCTACCCTGAGGTATTTCCATGCAAAAGGCTGAGCTTTGGTACAGGGGCTACCCTGGGTGGAGGAAACGACTGTCAATATATGTACTAACAGCCGATATGCCTCTGCTACTGCTCATGTTCATGGGGTTCTTTACAGAGAAAGAGGCTTGTTAACTTTGTTGGGAAAGGAGATTAAAAACAAATAAGAAAGTTTGGCTTTGTTAGATGCCATTTGGCTTTCAAGGAAAGTTGCCTTCCTTTGCTGCCATGGACATCAGAGGGGAGAAAATGCTATGCTATTGGAAACAACCAAGCAGATCTGGAGGCATGCGCTGCAGCCAAAAGAGAGGTACTACCTTCTGGAATCTTGCCTGTTTTTCCATCTAGGTCCTTGCCCCCTAGACCTGTCTACACAAATGAAAAGAGAAAGAATAGAGAAGATCTTCAGATACAAGTTGAAATGGACAGATGGCTGACTCTGCACGAGCAGTAACAAAGAAGTTGCTAAATGAAATAGTACCTAGATTTGGAATTCCCATTATGTTAGGATCAGATAATGGGCCAGCTTTTATTCCTCAGATAACAAAGTTAGTTGCCAGGGGAATGAAGACAGATTGGAAGTTACATTGTGTATATCATCTTCAGAGCTCAGGACAGGTATAAAGGATGGACAGGCCCCTAAAAGAGGTCCTCATCAAATTATGGAGACCGGCAATAACTGGGTGAGTCTGTTTCCCTTTACTCTTTTGCATGTAAGATGTACTCTGTATATCAAAGGTATTACCCCCTTTGAAATTCTGCATGGAAGACCACCTCCCCTCATTCCAAAAATAAGAGATTTGGAAAATATTATGACTAATGAGGAAATTTTGAAGTCTTTGCAGGTACTCCAATTTGTACTTCCAGAAATTCACCAAACTGTTCACGAGATGTTAGGGAACCTCAAATTACAGACCAGCTCTCTGAGAGACTTGAACCCAGAAACTAGATATGGGTCAAGAAACACACCTGTCATGACCTCAAGGAAAAGTGGACTGAACCACACCAGGTGACTCTAGCCACCCCCGATGGCAGGCAAGCCCTACTGGATTCACAGATCTCATCTTAAAAGAGCTTAACCTGAACACAATCCTCAGGACTGGATGGTGAAATTAACTGGCCCCACACGGATTAAGTTAACCAGGACAAAATAAATGTCTTAATTATTTCTATAGTTCTGTTAATCAACTTAGGTAATTACAATTATATTCTGGGAGTAAATCCCCATGAGCTCTATCAATATGGAGAGTCATTAGATCTGATGGAATTATAGAGGCTATTATAACTTCTGGGCAATCGACTCCATCCCTCTCATTTGACCTCTGTCTTTTAATGCGCTTTGGTATTGACCGGATTCTGATGGCAAGGAGGGGAACCTGGGGAAAATGGAACCCCTGTGATTGATTTGCCCCTGAGAAAACCATTCAAGCATATCAGTTTTATGCCTTCCCCTCCCATGGTAGCCCAGAATGTAACATAGAAGGAGAATGGCACTGTGGATCATGGCATTGTGAGACTCTAGCTCCTTGGATATCACCCAATAAAGATAGATGGCTCTCCTTGGAGAAAAGAACTTCTGATAGCACTATACCAGGCCACATGAATCCCCTGAGACTAACCATAAAACCTTAAAACATGGAAATGATGAGGCATGGAATGAAGGAAAGACTTGGGCCCTCTTCCTATATGTGAGAGACCATGATCCCGGGACTGAATTCACTGTTCAAAGGTTTAAAATGATTCCAAAGGATCCTTCCCCAATTGGTCCTAACAATACCCTAAATGCTGGCCAGACCCTGGAGTCCCAGCTAAACATGAGATAACTGCATTGGCTCACCCAGAGCCAGGCAAGGGCCTGTCCATACCTCTGAACCCTCCTACAGAGAGGCCTAAGGGAAATAGAGGTACTTATAACTCTTTAATGTTAATCTACAATTTCCTAAGCCAAACAAATCCTAATGCCACGGAGGACTGCTGGCTATGCTCAGATCCGAGACCTCCATATTATGTAGGATTTGAGGTTACTGCCCCACTAGGTAAAAATTCAACATCAATTAGAAACCTTCCAATGGGCAGATTGTAGTCTGAGGATTGTATGTGCACCAGACAGTGCCCCACTTTAACCCTAGGGGAACTTCAAGGCACTGACACTTGTTTTTACTCAGGAAATCATGGTGTCAACCTATCCAAATACAAATCCTTTTGCAGTACTATTAGTTATAATAGTCAAGACCAGACAGGAAAACGACAATTGTTGTATTTCATACCTCTGAAAGGAACTTGGTTGGTCTGCTCAGCAGGATTAACACTATGTATCAATCTGTCTTATTTTACTGCCTCCTCTGATTTATGTATCTTAACTCATCTCCTCCTACAAATTTTGTATTATTCAGGTGAAGGAGGGCACAGACATCTATACTCAGTGGCAAGAGGCTGATATCCTCGAGTGGCCACCAATGCCCTGGTGCCTGTCATGATAGGATTAGGAATAGCTGGAACAGCTGGGATAAGTACTGCAGCCTTAGTAAAAGGAGACAAAGATTAGAAAGAATTAAGTAGAATAACTGATCAGTATACGTCTGACCTAGAAAACTAAATTTCACATTTGACTGAGTCAGTAGAATCTTTAGCAGAAGTAGTGTTACAGAATAGAAGAGAATTTTATTTGCTTTTTCTACAGCAAGGGGGTTTATGCATAGCATTTGGAGAACAATGCTGTTTTTACGCTAATCACTTGGGAATTATTAAAGAAAATCTTAGTCTTGTCAAACAAAGTATCAGACAAAGAGAGGATGTAGGCAAGCTTCTTCCAATTGGTTCAAGTCATTTTTTTTTGGTCACCCTAGTTAACCACCCTGATTACTGCCATATCAGCACCATTACTCATTTTACTGTGTCTCCTGATGTTTGGACCTTGCCTTATAAATCGTTTTGATCATTAAGTTTATGGTCCTGAGAACCCAATATGAAACTTTAAGCCAAGATTCAAAGGTTTGACTACCCACAAGAGAAGAGTAGGGGATGTAATAGGGCACCTTCTTCTCCATAGCTATGACATGTTAAACTTTAGGTTCTGACTCTAGTTTCTGAAATTATCAGGCAGTTGCCTAGGTTAAGGGAACACATGCAAGCTGGACCTGGGTTATCTTGGGAACATGTCAGAGCATCCTAGAGTGCTCCTGATAACTGCTGATTTATAGCCTCTGTAGGTTATGCTTGGCTTGCTTCTGCAAAATAGTAATTCTTGATCAATAAATAGGAATTATTAAGGGGACTCTACACCTGTATGCTTGGGAAACTTAAACGTTTCACTCTTGGTTAGAGTTTCTCTATACAAATATTATCCCACAACATTTAGAGGTTTCTAAAATACAATTGCTATACAACAAAATTCCCTTAAAGGGAATTTGTGACCGGTAAAGAGAAAGCTACAGGGTGAATTTAGGCACACATTGTTAATTGAGACAGAATTTGTGTGCAACTCCATTGATGACTTCATCTTCATATGCATTGGAATTAACTAGAGGGGAACAAGACTGTATGGATTTTGATAGAAACAACCTTTATTCAAAGACTGTATGACAAAAATGATAAAAGCCCGAGTGTCTACTTCTCCCCAATGTACACTTGTCAAACTTAAAGGCTGTAGTTATAGTTGAGAAAGAGAAATGGGAAAATGCTTGATGTTGTAGCATGATACATAAAAACACACTGTGGGGGCTGGAGAGATGCCCCAACAGTTAAGAACAGTGGCTGTTCTTGCAGAAGACCTGGGTTCAAATACCAGAACCCACATGGAAGCTAGCAACTGTCCATAATTCCAGTTCCAAGGGCTCTGACGTCCTCTTCTGACCTCCATGGACATTGCACGACATGGGTGCACTTACATATATGCAGGCAATGCATTCATACACATGAAATAAAAATAAAATATTTTTAAAAAGTAAAACACACTATGCTGTTTTGCAGATGCATCTTTAGTGTTCACTGATTTTACAATGACAGGGCTTATTGAAGCCAAAATAATAAAAAGTTAAATTTTGTCAAGTATACCAGCCCCATAGTTTGCTTGACATTTAACTGAGATTATGATATTTATACTGTCCAGCTACATGTATTTATGATGGACTACATCTTTCTTGCTCCTCCTTCTAATTTTATTTTTGTCTTTTATTTTTTGAGACAGGGCCTCCCTATAGCCCCAACTATCCTGGAACTCACTATGTAGACCAGGCTGGACTTGAACTCACAGAGATCCACCTGCCTCTGTCTCTCAAGTGCTGGAATTGAAGGTGTGTGCCGCGACACCTGGCATCTCATCCTTCTGATATTTACAGATATTTATTTAGTCACCATTTTTTTGTGAGTGTAAGTTCATTCCCTTCATGAAGGGGGGGTACATCCATGACATGCAATGCCCATGAAATTCAGTAAAGGGCATCGGATCCCCTGCAACTGGAGTTACAGATTGTTGTTAGCCACCATGTGGGTGCTGGGAAGTGAACCTTGGTTCTCTGCAAGATCAGCCAGTGCTCTTAACCACTTAGCCATCTCTCCAGCCCTGGGATTTATTTCTTTGAAGTTTTTATCATTTTAGAATTTCAACAATATATTTTGATTATATTTAGATGCCCTTCTCCATGTCAATCCCACCCTACTACCGCCATGTCTGACAGTATGTCCTACATTACTACTGTTTTTGAAAGACATGCAAAGTGTAATTTGTGTTCCCCAAATCTTCTCCAGTGTGGGTATCTCCTTTCCAGCCTTGACAACATGCCCATATATTCTATATTCTTATTTGGAGTACTTGAGTAAATGTTACCAAAAAGAAAACCTCATATTTTCTTTATAATATCAATTTTCCACAAGAGAAAAAATTAAATAAAAGTAATTCCATGTCCTAAAAATGTGTGGATGAGGTATGAATACTTTTGGTCAAATAACCTCAATTCTTCTGTTAAAAACTACTCACTAATATCCTGTTACCAGTAATTGCAGCTTTATGGAATATGAATAAGTCTGTAGGGTTCCCAAATCAAGAATGTTCTTAGTCCTTTTTAAGAGAAGGTAAGAGAGTATCATTACCCCTTCAGCCATGTGGGAATGGAATAAATAAATGTTCTTGTCACATATCAGTGGAGTCGGTATCCATGGAATTTACTGGAGACAGCATCTAGTACTTTCCAGTCTCTAGAACTCTGAGCATAACCCAGTCTAAATTTTACTGTTATTTCAGCTTCAACAGACTCTGTGTCCATTGGTCTTCTTCTTGAATTTTTTTCCCTTTATTCCATACTTACTTCTCATAGTAAGTGGAGCAACAAGCCAAAAATTACAGTTACAAAGTTGCATGAATCTGTTCCAGAGAGGAGGGTCTTCATTGATGATCTGGTTGGTCACAAGAGGCTGAGCATGCCTGCTCATAGCAGGGGGCTTCTGGGTCCAAGGCAAGAAGCAGGTATGGATCTACCCATGGAGATTTCATGTTCTAGGGCTGCCACTGGGATGCCAGAGGATCCTACACCATGGAGTACACATGAGGTGGGAGGTACCCAGTACGTTGCAGGACCTCTAGAGACTGAGTGTACATGGGAGATAGAGCAGCAGTGCCATCACTGAGTAGACCTGGAAAGTAGCTGATTCCATGACTGTAGCCCAGGATCCTTTGCAGGGCTTTTCCATGTGGAGAATACATGGGCTCGCACCTTGGTCTCTCAATACAAATGATCCAGGACATATCTAGCAAGCTCTGAACCAGGTGGGGGCATCCCTTCCCCATCTTAGTTATACCCCTCCCATTGAAACATTTGGAAGTGGTGATTGACTTTACATTCAAAAATTTCCTACTCGTGGAGAAAGACCCTGACTTCCCAATCACTCCATCATATAGGAATAGTGCCCAAATGCTGCCCTGCTTCCTGGTTTCTGTTCTCTTCATTTAGTGCCAGAGCATTGACCAAACTTCCATTTTGACGTGCTACTATCACTTTCCCTTCTGTGCTGCATCCTATTCCACAGTAGCTTAGGAACCAGAGCTGGGTGTGCCCTGATGGATCAACAGAGTCTGAAGTGGAGAGGGGAGAACTGTGTTCACTCCTTGGGCTTCTGGAAGTCTCTCTTTTTCTGGAATGTTAGCTTCAGTTTTCAACCACTTTCTTTTCACCAATCACACTGTCTCATAGAATCAGCTATTCTCATTTGTTTGCTTTACCTTGGAAAATCTCATTTGTGTACATGTATATAAAATTTGGTCAGTACTCACACAGCTCTATTTCCTCATATTTGTATAAGAAAAATTTAAAACTTTAAATTATATGAATATTAAATAGTCTAAAATCAATGCATGGTCTCACTTTTGGAGAAACTGAGTTTAAATATATGCATACATTATATATTAAAATATGCATATATAATACAGAAACACACACACACACACACACACACACACACACACACACACACACATATCCAGAGCACAAAGGGGTAACAATGACATTCTTTTGTGAGATGTAAGACAAGAATGTGTGATGGTTGCAAACAGGCGAATACAGTGATGTACATACATAAAATATGCCAGTCACAATATTTATTCACAATTTGTGAGTAAAAGTAATTCAATTAAAATTTCTTCATACCCGGATTTTTAAAACATAAAAAAGTGAAAATAAAGGCAATAATCCTGTAAGAGAAATGGAAATACCCTGGTTGGCAAATAATTCTAGCAAGCTTGGTGTTCCTTGCTACTCCTAGGGAATACAGCACAGAGACATGCATACTTTGATTTTTTTT
>NW_008357245.1:70767-72537 GCF_000622305.1 Nannospalax galili
TCTTGGTAGGATGGTCATTTTCACAATATTAATTCTTCCAATCCATGAGCATGGGAGGTCCTTCCATCTTCTGATGTCTTCCTCAATTTCTTTCTTTAAAGAGTTAAAATTTTCTTTGTAGAGCTCTTTAATGTCTTTGGTCAGGTTTATTCCAAGGTATTTTATTTTTTTTGTGGCTATTATGAATGGGAGGGTTTCCCTTTGCTCTTTCTCTGACTGCTTGTCATTCGTATATAGAAAGGCTATAGACTTTTGTAGGTTAATTTTGTAACCTGCCACTTTACTGAATGTGTTAATAATTTCTAGGAGTTTGTGCATGGAATTTTTGGCATCCCTTAGATATAATATCATATCATCTGCAAAAAGGGATAATTTGAGCTCTTCTTTTCCAATTATTACTCCTTTAATTTCCTTCTCTTGTCTTATTGCTCTTGCAAGAGTTTCAAGTACTATGTTAAAGAGAAGTGCGGATAGTGGGGAGCCTTGTCTGGTTCCTGATTTCAATGGGAATGCTTCCAGTTTTTCTCCATTTAGAATGATGTTGGCTGTGGGTTTGTTATATATGGCTTTAATTATGTTGAGGTATGTTGCCTCCAGTCCAATTCTCTCTAGGGCTTTAAACATCATAAAAGCATGTTGAATTTTGTCAAAGGCCTTCTCTGCATCTATTGAGATGACCATGTGTGGTTCTTGTCATTGAGCCCATTTATGTGATTTCTGACGTTTTTGACTTACGTATATTGAACCATCCCTGCATCTCTGGAATGAAGGCAACTTGATCTTGGTGGATGGTCCTTTTGATGTGTGTCTGTATGCAGTTTGCAAGTACTTTATTGAGAATTTTTGCATCTATGTTCATTAAGGATATGGGTCTATAGTGTTCTTTTCTGGTTGTATCTTTACTAGGCTTTGGTATGAGAGTGATGCTGGATTCATAGAAGGAATTGGAAAGTTTTCCCTTCATTTCTATTTTTTGAATAAATTAAGTAGTATTGAATGCAGATCTTCTTTAAATGTCTGATAGAATTCTGCTGTAAATCCATCTGGCCCTGGGCTCTTTTTAGTCGGGAGGTTTTGTATTACTGTTTCAATTTCTTTTTGTGATATGGGTCTGTTTAAGCTGTTAATCTCTTCTTGGTTTACTTTTGGTGGTTCCCATGCCTTTAGATGTGCATCTATTTCTTTTAGGTTTTCAAATTTAGTAGTGTATAGGTTTTTAAAGTATTCCCTTATGATACTTTGTGTCTTTCTGGTGTCTGTTGTGATGTTTCCCCTTTCATCTCTGATTTTGTTGATTTGGAGGTGTTCTTTCTTTCTTTTGGTTAATTGGGCTAGCAGAAGGTCAATCTTGTTTATCTTTTCAAAGAACCAGTTCTTGGAATTGTTGATTCTTTGTATTGTTTTCTTTGTTTCAATTTCTTGATTTCTACCGTGATTTTTGTTATTTCTTCTTGTCTGCAGGGTTTGGGTTTTATTTGCTGTTGCTTTTCAAGTGTGTTGAGTTGCAGTGTTAAGTCATTTATTTGTGTTCTTTCTGATTTTTTGATGTAGGCACTTAGAGCTATAAACTTCCCTCTAAGAACCGCTTTCAGCATGTTCCAGAGGTTTTGTTGTGCTGTATTGTCCTTTTCATTTAATTCCAGGAATACTTTCGTTTCTTTCTTAATTTCTATTTTGACCCATTCATCATTCAGGAGTGTGTTGTTTAATCTCCATGTGTTCGTGTGGTGATTTTGGCTTCTTCGGGTGTTGATTGTAAGCTTTATTGCA
>NW_008357245.1:74072-74759 GCF_000622305.1 Nannospalax galili
TATTTCTAGCTCTTTTCTGAATTCATTCAGAAGTTTATCCCTATCTTCCTTCAGCTCTCTGATTACCTTGTTTGTGTGTTCTTTAAATTCACCGAATTCTTTTATCATATTCATCATTTTTCTTTTGAGTTACATGTCCTGCATTGTCTCTAGGGGGTTCTCATTGTGCTCTTCTAGAGGATTACTGGTATTTGGTGGGGATATGTTATTTTGGTTTTTCATGTTATTATTTTTTCTCTGTACTTTTGACATGTGAATTTCTTTTGCAGTTCCTGACTCTTGTGTGATACTGAGGCCTTCAAGTTTGGTTCTGCTTCTTTTTTTGAACTTTTTGTGTCTTTGTGGTTTACTTTTTGGATATGAAGAGCTGGTTAGTCTAAGCTTCTGGTTCTTTCTTTTGATTTTATATTGTCGTGGCTGGATTGATTTTGTCTTCAGGAGTTCCGCGGGGGCCCAATTCCATTGTTGGGCTGAAGTTTTCAGACTTTCTCCTTAGGTCTGGAATCTTCTAAGAATGCTTTTGGCCTCAGGAACTTGGGTGTTGGACTGACCTGAGACCCTGGCCCTGGCTGCGCCATGCAGGGATGCAAAGGCAGATGGGGAGGGAAGAAGCCCCAGGATTTCCCAGGGAGTGGATTGAGTAGCTGGGTTGTACTGGATGCAAAGGATCAGGGAGAGGAAAGGTAA
>NW_008357245.1:75125-75751 GCF_000622305.1 Nannospalax galili
GGGAAGCAGGGAGAGGTGAGGGCGGGGCCAGGTCCCGAGGAAGCAGTGCTCCTGGAGCCCAAGGAAGGTACCAAGCTGGCCTGGGCGAAAAGGATCAGGAAGCAGCACTGGTTCCCCAGGTGTCTGGGGACCCAAGACCAGGAATGGCGCAGGGCCCAAACCAGGAGCAGAGAACAGTGGTGGAGATGGAAGGGCGAATGAGGCCAGGGGAGTCAATGCGCGGAAGGCTCCGTGATGGACCCACCCCGAGAGGCCTGAGGATAGGGTAGAAGGCCAGGAGAGTTAGCGGGTGGGGCAGGTCCCGGGAAGCAGAGAGAGGTGAGGGCGGGTCCGGGTCCAGAGGTAGTGCTCCTGGGGCCCAAGGAAGGCACCAAGCCGGTGGGGGTGAACAGGGTCAGGAATCATCAGTGGTCTGGGGCCCCAAGACTAGGAATGGCACAGAGCCCAAGCTAGGAGTAGAGAACAGAGGGGAAGATGGAAGGGTGAACGCGGCTGGGGGAGTCAAGGCGTGGAGGGATGTGCAATAGACTTACTTCAAGAGAGGCCTGAGGGCAGGAGAGCAGGCCAGGAGCAAATTTTAATATTTATTTATTTATTTATTTATTTATTTATTTATTTATTTATTT
>NW_008357245.1:75855-84803 GCF_000622305.1 Nannospalax galili
TCTTTTTTGAGACAGGGTTTCCTTGTAGCCCCAGCTGTCCTGGAACTCACTATGTAGACCAGGATGGCGTTGAACTCACAGAGATCCGCCTGCCTCTACCTACCCAGTACTGGGATTAAAGGCGTGCGCCACCACACCCGGCATATTTTATTTATTTTATGTATATGAGTGTATTGCATGCATGTTATGTAAGTGCACCATGTCACACAATGCCATGGAGGCCAGAAGAGGGCATCAGATTTCCATGGAACTGGACTTACAGATGGTAGTTAGCTGCCATGTGAGTTCTGGGAATCAAACCTGGGTACTCTGCAAAAGCAGCCCGTCCTCTTAACTGCTGAGCCTTCTCTCCAGCCGCAATAATTTTTTTAAAGAATAAATGTTGTCATCTGTGACTTGAGATAATATGACCTTTTTTGTTATTTATATCCTTTTTACTCATCTGATTTCTCTAAGACTTTGAGCACTATGTTGAATAAGAGTGGAGAGGGCAAGTACCCTTGTCTCATCTAGAGTTTATAGTAAATGCTCTCAGCTTCTCAGTTAGTATAATGCTGGCTATAGGTTCATCATATATAGTCTCTATGTTTTTTAAGTTTATTTCTAATTTCTCCAGTACTTTTATCATGAAGGCATGCTGAAATTTCTCAGTATCTTTTCTGAATTTTTTGAGATAATCAGGTGATTCTGTCCTTAAGTTTATCTATCTGCTGTATTACATTGATCAGTTTTCTCATGTTGACTGAATTTGTACGATCTCTTTATGTGTTCTTTGATTCATTTTCAAAATACTTTATTGAGATAGTTTGCCTGTATGTTAATTGTAAGAAAATTTGTGTGTAAATTTTCTTCTTTCCTTCTTTCCTTCCTTCCTTCCTTCCTTCCTTCCTTCCTTCCTTCCTTCCTTCCTTTCTTCCTTCCTTTCTTCCTTCCTTCCTTTCTTCCTTCCTTCCTTTCTTCCTTCCTTTCTTCTTTCCTTCCTTCCCTCCCTCCCTCCCTCCTTCCTTCCTTCTTTCCTTTTTTTTTGTTGCTGTTGTCTATCTGATTCTCATACATGCTAACACTGGTTTCACAGAAGGAATCTGGTAGTGTTCCTTCTTTTTCTATTTGTGACTCACTTTGAGAACTCTTAGGATTAGATCTTCCTTAAAAGTTTTATTTAGCCAGGCATGCTAGCATATGCCTTTAATCCCAGCACTTGAGAGGCAGAAATAGGTGGAGCTCTGTGAGTTCAAAGCCAGCCTGGTTTACATACTGATTTCCAGGCCAGCTGGGGCTATAGAAAGACCCTGTCTCAAAAAAATTTTTTTAATTTAATTCTTCAGTGAATCCATTCATCTATACAAGTGCTTTTTTGCTGGGGAGACTTTTAATTACAATTTTGATATCCACCTATAATAGGTATGTAAGTTATTTGTATCTCTCTTTTTTAATTTTGGTAAGTCATATGTAATTAGAAATGTATCCATTTCCCCCCGAGGTTTTCCAATTTTTTGCAATGAAAGGTTTCAAAGTATTCCCTAATGATCTGGATTTCATTGACGTCTGTTGTAACAACTCCCTTTTCACCTCTAATTTTATTTATTTTTGTCTCTTTTTGCTAGTTTGGCTAAGGGTTTGCTACCTTCACTTTTTCAAAGAACAAATTCTTTCTTTGGTTAATTGTATGTATTGTTCTTTTATTCTCTAGTTGACTGATTTCTTTTATTTGGGCTCCTATTCACAGGGGAGTTAGGAGACTGGAAATGAGTTAGGGCAGTTTTGTCTCATATTCTTTGTGGGTTTTTTGTTGTTGTTGTTGTGATTTGTTCATCTGTTGGAATGGATCGGTCTTCAGTTTTAACTCCCCTCTTCCCAACTCTGGTTGGTTGTTTGTCTTGTTTTCTTAGAGTCCTCCTAGAGGGATATCATCATAAGACATTGAATGTTCTCGCAGCTGTCTTGGGGGAAGATGCAGTGGGGTCCCCACTATTTATTGGCAGTCCTGATTTGGCCTAGTTGTAGGATATACTTTTGCATTACCTTTACGTTCCTGTTACAGTTCAAAGGCAGTGGTCTTGGGATACTGTTGGAGGTGTAATTCATTGGCTTTAAAAATGTTTTATTTTTTATTTTTATTTTATGTATATGAGTGTATTGCCTACATGTTTGTAAATGCATCCATATTTTGCAATTCCTGCAGAGGTCAGAAGATGGTATTAGAATATTCTGGAACTGGAGTTATGGATGGTTGTTAGCCACCATGTGGGTTCTGGGAATTGAACTTGGGCCCTCTTCACTACTAGCACTTAGGTATATGTTGTTTTTTTTTTAATATTTTGTTTTTTATTTTATGTCTATGCGTGTATTGCCTACATGTATGTAAGTGCACCCATGTTGTGCAATGTGAAGGAATGCATATAGACTGGCTAGTTGAGGTAGTCAGGGAACTATTTTAGATGTAGAAATGCAAAAGAAAGAATTTTTGTAGATGTAGAAAAGTGAGGGACAATCATGAAACTCCATTCTGATGAGAAAGAGGGGCAGAGCTCATTAGGTTAACAATGCACAAAATTATAAGAAGTTGTAAAAAATAACCAATTAGAAAGTAAAACCAAACTAATAAAATGTTAAAAAAGAGAGAGAAATTATACATTCCTACCAACCAGTAAACCAATCAAGAAACAAACCAACAACAAAAAGTGTGATAACCCTGTCCTGGCTCACATGCCGTATGTTTTTTTCAATAGTCCAGGGTTTGTTCCAAGATTCCCAGAGCTACATCAGTGTGAAATTCAGTCATAGAGATGACTGAGAGTGATTCATGAGTAGGGTCGCTGAGATGATCCTGTTTGGCTAGATAGCAGCAGATTGACACGGGGCAGAAGCCTTAGCAGGGTGGCTCATGAGGTGACCAACAAGAATGCATGCTAAGCTCACAGGGCAACCAATGGAACTAGGGAATTTTAATTTCAGTTATTTTACTGATGAGCCTCATGATTTTTGGTGGGTTTGAATTTTGAAATTCTATCTTTTTATTATTTGTTTATGTGTAATTCTACTTCACTTCTTTGTTCATGGTTTTCTAAAGCTATTTGTAAATACTTCTAAAACACTTGGTTTGATTTGTTTGCTTAGAGCTGGCAGGGAAGTACATGCCTGTAATGCCAACACTTGGGAGGTAGAGGCAGGGGGATGAGGTGTTCAAAGGCAGCCTTAGCTAAGTAACAAGTTCAAGACTAGCTGGACTACATGAGACCCTGTCTCAAAAAATAAGTGTTTATCCACAAAAGAGGTTTCAGGAAGCTTGTAAGAGCCAGACGTTGAGGAAGATTGTTTTGAAATAGTGTCTTTTGGGCATGACAGGGTAATTATGTTCATGAACTCACAGTAACGGTGGTTGCCTGCACAAGACCTCCACAGGACCATGCCAGTCAACATTTTAGCGTGGGTGAAGGAGGGTCTTGTGAGGCTCCATATGTAGCTCAGCGCTATTGGCAGTTGATAGCTGCTGGGAAAAGGGGAGACAGTTTTTCTCAGGGGTGTGGTCTCTCATGTTCCAGTGGATGACCACACACACATGCTCATAAGACCAGTACTAATTGGGCTCAGTGGGGGACTCTTGGAGAAGCTGAAGGGGAGAATACAGTGTGCATGTGATCAAAATACATTGTATACATATATGAACTTCTCAAAGAATAGAAAAATAAAATATAAATAAATCAATATGTGTTTGTCTAGTGAGTTCACTACCTGGACTACCTCAAGGAATAGTCCCACTAATTTATCTCTCTCCCTCTCTCATTTTTGTATTATTTGTCTTGTAACTTTTTGTTAAAACCTGAATATTTTGCATATTATAATCCTGTTACCCTGGAAATCAGATCATTTCCCTTCCTAGGATTACTGCTGTTGCTTATGGGAAGTTTTAATTGTTCACTTGTTTAGTTAATTTTCCAGCCTATTTTCCAAAGCCTGTGTTATTTTTGGTCACTGTCATCTATGTTCTATGATCTCAGTGCTAATCAGTGACGCCCAAAGGTATTCCTTCAATTTCTTAGAGTCAAAATGAAAAGTTAAATGCTCACTTGGTCTTTGCAGATTGCCTCTGAGCTGGAACATTCTTCAACATTAGGTAATCTATACATATGTCTTAGCTTTTCCCTCTTACTCATGTATTCCTAAAATCAGCAGTCGTGAAAGTCAAGTAAGTGTTGTATGTTTCTGAGCATGTGTTCAACCCCAGCACTGCTGGACAGACTCTTGTTTGCAGGCTCTAATTGCTCAAAGCTCTCATTCTATCTAGCATCATCCCCTTCTACCTTCTCCTTCCCACATGTATGAAGGGCCTAATGCTTGCTTCCTACTCCATCTACATAGGGTCTTTATTGTCTGGATGATGTCTTTTTTCCTTTGTTTTGCTTTGATGTGCATTAAAAATAATTTTTTTTGAGATGGCTTCCCCAGTATCCCCAACTGGCCTAAAACTTGCTAGCCTCCATCTCACAGAGCTCCTCCTTGCCTACCTCTGATGGGATTAAATGCATGCAACCACCACTCCTAGTTAAAAGGAAGTCTTTAAATGCTTTTAGTTGACTTCCCCCAGGAAGCTTCCTCAGCCCAAGGTGGGTAGAAAAGAAGGCAAGTTCTCATGCTTTAATTCACCAGGGAATGATCAGACAGGTGAAAAAACACACTAATTATTTAAGAACCAGGTCCTCACATGCTTGTTGGTGCAAAACTTTAATGCCAGCACTAGGGACACAGAGATAGTTGAATCTCTGTGAGGTCAAGGCCAGCCTGGTCCACTTAGCAAGTTCCGGGCCAGCTGGTGCTATAAGGAGACACTGCCTCAAAAAAAAAAATCCAAAAACAAAAAACAAAACTCAAGATCCTTTTCCTTATTTCCCACAACTAGGAAGACTAGCCCACTACAGGTGACACCACTCCCCTGGCTGGGATTCTGGACTACATTAAGTGGAAAAGGGGCTTAGCAGCAGCTTGGACTTTACCTTATTTCCCACAACTAGGAAGAACAGCCCACTGCAGGTGACACCACTCCCCTGGCTGGGATTCTGGACTACATTAAGTGGATAAAGGGGCTTAGCAGAAGCTTGGATTCATCTCTCTCTGCTTCCTGATTGTGGGCCTGATGTGACCAGCTGCTTAAACTACTGCTGCCTTGACTTTACTGTCTGTCATGATGCACTGTACCCTGAAACTGTGAGCTAAAATAAACATTTTTTTCTATAAGCTACCTTTGTCAAGTTATTTTCAAATATATTTTATTTATTGTTTTTATTTTATGTGTATGCATGTATTGCCTGCATGTATGGAAGTGCCCCCGTGTTGTGCAATGCCCACAGAGGTCAGAAGAAGGCTTTGAATCCCCTAGAACTGGAGTTACAGACAGTTGTTAGCTGCCATGTGGATGCTGGAATTCAAACTCAGGTCTTCTACAAGAACACTCAGTGTTCTTAACCACTGAGCCATCTATCCAGCCCTATCAAGTTTTTTTTTAACACACAGTAAAGGTAACTAAGACAGTGAATCTGAGTATATCACCCCAAAATGGTCTTGTTATTTTCAAGAATATATAACTTACTTTGCTAACAAAAGAGCAAGACTTTGGACCAAGACTTGAGTGATATTGTCATGCCTCTTCATAATAAAATCAGCTTTTATTGTCACTTGATGATGAATAAAATAAATTCTTAGGTACTAGGAGATAGTTCCATCTAGGCAAGGATGAGGGCTTGAATTTGATCCCCAACACTAACATAAAAAGCTGGGTATAGTGGTGTGTGATTATAATCCCAGCACCAGGGAGGCAGAGACAGGTTAATCCCTGGGGCTCAATGGCCAGCAAGGCTAGCCTAATCAGTGAGCCTCAGGCCTGAATGCGTGACCCTCTCTCCAAAAACAAACAAATGTGAATCTCTCCTGAAGA
Source organism: Nannospalax galili (assembly GCF_000622305.1). Lineage (NCBI taxonomy): Eukaryota > Metazoa > Chordata > Mammalia > Rodentia > Spalacidae > Nannospalax > Nannospalax galili. The sequence goes on from NW_008357245.1 coordinate 81,785, forward strand.
ATGAAACCCGAGGTTGGCATGCATGGTCATGTGTACATATGTGTGCATGTGCCAGTACAAACACGTACACACAGACATCAGATTGAAATGAAATTGTTGTTCTAGGGACCAGTGACATTAAAGGATGTCATTGTGGAATTCACCAAGGCAGAATGGAAGTTGCTGACACCTGCTCAGAAGACCCTTTACAAAGATGTGATGCTGGAGAACTACAGTCACCTGGTCTCAGTAGGTAAGGAAAATTGCCCCATATGTAACTCCCAGTAGTTTCTGTTTCTTTTCCCAACAGTTGGAACATGTAAACTTTCTGTAAGGTTGAATGATATTGACTTTGTTTTACAAGTCAATCTGTTTGGGATACCAGGAAAAATATTCGTGTCCTCATTTTAAGAATAAATTTGTCAAGTGCAAGTGGAACCTTCACTGTTTTGAGTCCCTGCATTCTAAGCAATTTGTTTCGTTTCCTTTATCTTTCACGTGGATAGGTTATCTTCATGTGGGGTGAAGTTAAATGTGGTTTTGAAACTGAAGCAAGGAAAAGAGCCATGGGTATTAGAAGTAGAAATTCCACGTCAGAGCCATGTTGGTGAGTCAGAAAAATTTCTATTGCATGTTACGAAAGATTTTTTTTCAAGAACGCCATTTGAGCTAGTTTTCTACACATCTCTGAATTCTCTGTGGTTCTAGAAATGATTAAAGATTCTTGATCTACTTATGTTTGAAACCTAAATCACACCAATTTTATTCTTTCTGCTTAGATTACTGTTTCATTAGGCATTCTTAAACTAGGTTTATCTCTCTTTCCTAGATGGAAAATGTCTCCATCTAATATTATCTCAGAATTTTACCTTTTTCTTTAAAATTTCCAATAAATTACTCTCTACCATTGGAGGATGCAACTTTAATCTCTTTGGGTGTTTTTGTTGTTGTTGTTGTTGTTTTTTAACTTTTCCACACAGGGTCATCCCTATAGCCACTGCTGGCCTGGAACTTACAGTGTAGACCAGGCTGGCCTCAAACTCACAGAGATCTGCCTGCCTCTTCCTCCCAAGTGCTGGGATTAAAGGCGTGTGCCACCATGCCCAACACAACTATAATCTTAAAGTATATCCATCGGATTTAGAAATAATCTTAAAGCATATCCATCTGATTTAGAAATATTTTCCCAGGATCTCTCCCTGCACTTTATTTGGAGAATGATAACACTAAGGTAATCGTACCCTAGTTCCATTAATGTTTGTATGTATCTTCTGACTTGTGTGCTGATGTACAATGCTTGATATAATATATATTACTTGTTTACTAGATAGTTATTGAAGGAATGAATTTTTAATAACAAGAGATACTGCCTACCTCTGCTCTAAGATCTTTACAGCAATACTGTAACGTCTTACCCCCTTTTAAAAAATAAACCGTGAGGCCAGGCATGGTGGCGCCTTCCGTTAACCCCAGCACTTGGGAGGCCAAGAGACAGGTGGATCTCTGTGAGTTTGAGGCCAGCTTGGTCCACATAGTGAGTTCCAGGCCAGCTGGAGCTACAGGGAGACCCTGTCTCAAAAGGACAAAAACTGAAAAACAAACAAAAACAAACAAAAAACTTAAACCGTGAATTTTTATGCTGAGAACTCTTCAAACTGACCTCTTTGGTATCTTTGCTCTATTTATATTCTGGCATCATATTTTACCTTTTCATTCCTTTTTTTCTTAGGGAAAAGATTGAGACAGGCTTCATGTTGACCTCCAATACACCACCATGCTAACAAAAATGTTTTTCCTTTTAATTGCTAAATATTTGTATAATCCAGCATAGTTATATTGTCTCTATCCCATCATGGTAAACTAACACTGACTCACGATATACATTTAATTTTCTATCAAGAACAAATCTGACACTCTCTTTTGTACTACAGTTCATTTCTCTTTATAGTCCCCCAAATACATATTAATCTCCATTTTGTCATTCACTTATGTGTCTTACTTAGGCAGGAACTTATTCTGTGTATATCCAAGTTAATGCTGCACAAGTCTCCATGAATACCATGGAATACCAACCCTAAACTTCTGTTTAAATATTAAATATGCACTTAAATATGAGTAACTATAAAGATCTAAACTTTAGATCTTTATAGTTTCTCAAATTTAAGTGCATGTAAAATCTAATTTTTAAGGATCACATAGTAAATTGGAAGCATCAGATAAGAAATAAAAGAATTCAAGACATGTTGAATTTTGAGTAATGTTGCTTTGGAAATGCAGGATTTGATGGTCAGGATAAGTTCATGAATGGAAACAGATAGCTTGCTCTCCTTCCTTTTGAGTGTATGTGTCCCTAGATCTTCTTGCTCTAATGAAAATTAAGTCAGTTATATGAGAGTGAACACATAAGCAAAATTATTTACACATGAGGAAATTGATGTTCTGAGAAATTCACTTAGTGTTGATGTCTAGATTTCTCTAGATGGAATGCAAAGTCAAGTACAAGTTTATTGTCTGCTAGCTACAGTAACCCTTGCCACAGATCAACTGTTGAAGGGCCGAGGTGCTTATGTTCAACTATCCTTATTTTACTTATTAACAATTTCAAAGCATAATCCTGGAGATTCAGATATGACAAAGTGAAATATTAAAGAGCTTCCTTTAACTAATGAGGTGAAAATTTCTCATAGTAGTTATATCTAGGAGGGAAAAAACATGGGTCATATAGTTAAGTACTATCTGTGGTTTTAGGCATCCACTGAAGGTCTTCTACTAGAAACACAAAAACTCAGTAGCTCTGTTTGAAGGTATGGTGTGAAAACCTATACATTATTCCATTAGTTCCTTCATCCAATTTGTCTTTTCCTCTGATAATTCCTATAGACACAGTTGCCCACTATTATTTTAACCCAACTTACTCTTCACTGTCTTTACTGAGATAACAGCAGTCTCTGAATTCCACACTCTTTTTTTCAAATATATTGTTATTTTTATTTTATGTGTATAAGTGTATTGCCTGCATGTGTGTAAGTGCATCCATGTT